>NC_062227.1:31591630-31899408 GCF_902686445.1 Sciurus carolinensis
CTAAAATCTTCCAACAAATACATGAGAAAGTCTAGATTTGGATCCAAGTTTAGATCCTACACACTACACAAAGATTCACTGAATAAATAAATGAATTAGGAGACTAATTTGTTTTAGGCCTTGTTTTTGTTTTTGAAATGTTCTTGCAACACATTAACATTAAAATAGCCTAGTCTAAACTGGGTAGGCATGTGCCTACAGCCCCAGCTTCTTGGGAGACTGAGACAAGATGATTGCTTGAGCCCAGGAATTTGGTCTGGCCTGGGCTAACTTAATAGCAAGCACCCATCTCTTAAAAAATAAACAAAAAATGGGCCCAAACGAACCAGATGTGCAACTGATATTGGTAACACCCATTAACTCACAAATCATAAACACTGGCAGGCATACAGTTTAAGGGTCAAAGATTAAATGACCTCAGGTTTTTTTCATTCCACCAACAGTAACATAATCCCAAATGTGATCAGTTCAAATGGCAGAACATACATAAAGATTATCCAACAATAATCTAGATTCTGAAATGCTTCTGAATATCCATTGTAATAATTCAATGTATGAACTAGGACTGTTTTTTCAACAAAAATTCCAGTTTAGCGACAGGAATAGTAGTGATATTGACACAACAGGTAAATTTATTTAAGAAAAGCTTATTCTGGAAAATGAGGGATCTGATTGATAACATGACCTTCTAGTAGAGATGCCTAGAAGTTAGTCATATATTTAGCATTTGGAACAAAATAAAAAAGTTATGGACATCATGGACATATAGATAGGAAGTTGAAGCTGTAAGAATGGATGAATTCTCCAATACAGTGAGGAGGAAGATAAGTATTATAGGCCAAAAACGGAGGCAAAGAGAAAAATAAGTCAACAATATAAAGATGGGAAAGTACTAGGTTAAGGAAGTCCAGGAAAAGAGAATTTAAAGAAAAACAAAGACTAGTATCCAAACCTTCATTTATATTTGTCTTTCACATTATGAAAAACTGAGAAATTGTAGCAACAAATACCCACAGAAGGACAGCACAGCATAATACTGGTTCTCATCACTTGCTTTCACCAGCCCATTATTCCACCTCTACCAGTTATAAGGATAAAAAAGGTCATGCTCTTCAAGAAAAAATTAAACAGTCATTTATCAAGATTCTTACTGCTACATTATTTTATAACTGCTAATATTCATTACTATGCCAACAGGAAAAAAGTTCTATGGGTAAAATTAGGTTTAAACACATGGCAGCAAACTGTTCTAAAGGCAAAAGATTGGGGAACTTACATTATTGAAAGGATCTAGTAAAAGACGAAAAGAATAAGAAATAAAATCAACCTTATATTTTAAGATTACACATAAAAAACCTAGAACTAGAGTACTGCATGTGGCACATAATATATACTCAATAAATACCAGTTAAATAAATCAACAAAGGTCAAAATAATAGAGAAAGAAAGGCCGACCGTGTGAAAAGGGGATTGTCCCTACAATACAAGGTAAGTCCAAAATCCAGATAGGAAATAGTAAGAAAAGACCCTGAAAAAAATGAAGTGACCTGTTATTGACAAAATAAGTGAGTGAATGAAAGGATGTTCAAAGATAAATACAAAATATTATGCAAAGAAAATTCATGCTAGACAATACAAAACTGGAAAAAGGATTTTTGTCTCCAAAGAAAAATATAATCTTTACCAAGTTCAGAGTGATATGGTAATAAAATTTCAATTGCAGCTTTCAATAAACAGTTGTGAATTAAAACAGAAGAAAAGAGCCATGATGATAAAGGGGGGGAAGTAATCAAATGTAATCAAATCTGTCCACTAACTGTTTTGTTTATTCTTCAAAATGTTCTTTTATAAGTCTTGGGTTCCATAATACCTGGCTGTTTTAACTCTGCTTGATTGTTTACTTCCTTGATTCTTCCTGTTTTCAACTTTCACCTTCCAACCTTGGTTCTCTACAGTTTCTCACTTTATCACTGAGTTCATTTTAATTCCTACCTCTCTGCAAATGACTTCCAAATCACTATCTTTTAATTATGAGCTCAGTGCCAAATCTTCAGTAGTCTATAAGTCATTTCTTCATGGTTGTCCCACTAACCCTCAAACACAATGAATTCTAAAACTGAATTCATCTGTAGGCCTATTCTTTCCAAACGATTTCCAAACCTGACGTTGCGATTTTCACCATTCTCCCCATAATCCAGGCTCAACATTTTCAGAGTCATCTGACTACTGCTTCTCTCTTTGGTTACACACTTTCTTCTCAACTCTGCCAATCAAGTTTCATCAATTCTTCATTCCTCATTGCCATGCCCCAGTTTGGGGTTTCAATCATTTCTGGATTGTGGTAATATAAAAATGCCCCCAATCTAACCCTGTCTTTAGTCTTTTTACACACTAGCCCATCTTACACACAACTACCAGATTCATCTCTTCATTTGTCCTCTCTGACAGTCCTACACTCCTCAGTCTTAGCACTCAAATGCTCCACAATCTAACCCCAATCTAGCCTTCCAATTTTATCTTCTGTTTCCCTAAACATGTCACAGCCAGTCATGTTTCCACCCTGTATTTATATTATTCTACACCTCACTGAGGACCCTCTAACCTATCATCCATCATAAAGCATACTTTGGCTCTCTCAACTCACAGTAATTTCTTCCCTTCAATTACTAAGAATGGATAGATAGATATTCTAAACAATCACTTGGAATTATCACATATATTCTTAACTGTGAAGCATTCTGCTTTGTTTCTACGTATATGTGAGATTAATTCTTGTTTTCCTCAATAGATTAGACTCTCAAAGAAAGTACTTTCTTTCACATTTCAAAATATCTGTGAGGTTTCCACTAAATGAAGTGATAACAAGAGAAAAAAACAAATGAGGAAAAAAATTTAAAAAGCTACAAATTCCTTCTTGTAACACCAGTTCATGAAAGGAGATCAAAAAGCAAAACACAGTTGGGGATGTAGCTCAGCAGTAGAGTTCTTGCCTTGCATGTGCAAAGCGCTGGGTTTGATCCCCAGCACAGCAAAAAGCAAAACAAAATCTAAGATATAGAGAAACTCGATAAATATTAAAAGACCAATTAGACACAGAACACATTAAAGATGTGTTCTAATTCCTTCCTTTTCTCTCATTCAATAAAATGTTTTAAATTTATTAAGCAATAATCTTCTTTACTATTTCTCAATATGAAGAACTTCCATAATGTGGGTGAAACAAACACATTACCCACAATACTCTTATTTCATAGTCAAGGATGCTTAGAGCAATTTTGAAAGCTTTGGGAAGAAACCTTACACACTGAAACCACGAACAAGTATTTAGAGTAACTGAAATGCATGTTAATTTTAAACAATGTACAACATTTTCCTGATTCACCATGAAATTTTAGGGGCTGGGATTATAGGACAGTGGTAGAGCACTTGCCTAGCACATGTGAGGCACTGGGTTCAATCCTCAGCACCCATAAAAATAAATAAATAAAATAAAGGTATTGTGTCCATCTACACCTAAAAAAAAATTTTTTTTAATTAAAAAAAATTTTTTTAAATGAGATTTTAAAATGATATTTCTCTAAATGGCATTATTTTATTCCCTTAATCCCCAAAATGTGCCTATCTAACATTAATTCTCTGAAGACACTAAAATTCAGGGACATATACATGCTCCCTGAAATTTTATTTGTGAAATTATTATGTTTTCTTTGGTCTAACATAATATTACATATACTATAATACTCTAATATATTTTTAATTGTTAGTAAAGTAAAAAGAAATTCACAGAAAGTTTACAACTGTTAATACTGGGGATCAAACTTCCATTATTTACAGGAAATTGTATATAACACTATCAAGCACTAAACAATTTTTAATATAGGAGTTGGCTTCTCATAAGAAGTTCTTTAGAATGTTTTAACAGTGACACTGTTAAATACAACATCAAAAAAAGCAGGTATCATCACATTTGTGTGGTATTTTTCCTACAAACAATGTTGCACAAGAATCAATTATCTTGGGTTTTTACACTACATAGTTCAACAAAAAAGTTCCTGCCTATGACATTTTAACTCAAAAATCACTTCCTCATTATTCATTCTTGATTGTCACTTCCAAGTCTAAACACTAAACCCCTAGTACATACATCCAAAGCTCTAAACGGAAAGCAGCCTTTCCAATATTACTGTCAAACAGATCGGGAAGATTAATACTACTAAGATCACCATTCAAACACCTACATACGTAGTAGCAGTTACTGGCGTGATAACTTGATATAAAGCTTGCAACAGCGGGCAGTGTGTCTTTTGTGAAGAACTGGGCCAGAACTAAAAGTTCAGAGAGCGGTTAGCAAAGAGCCAAACGAACTTGGTTAAAAGGGGCCACACCATGTGGCCTTAGTGGCACTCCAAAATTCTTCGGGAAACAGAAATGTGGCCTTTTCCACGATGATTATTCATACCTGAGACTCTTGCAGTTCACCAGAACGAAAACAAGAGTAAGGCAATAGAAGCGCAACCCCAGACGAGCAAAAGGGAACAGTGCCACTCACCAACAAACAATCCGAATTCACTTCCGATTTGGGATCCCGCAGTAGGTTGTCGATTTTTTCAAACCGAGTCTCGAAACTGTCCCCAGTCGACATGTTGCTGCTACTGTGACAATACCCTCGTACCAGCACCAGCAGCGGAAAGCAATTTCAACCAACTTCCTCCGCCGTGGGTTCGCAGCCGCGGGGAGAGGGAGCCGGAACCTCAGGGTCACCAGGTGCGCCCGGTTCCCCCTCCTCGCCCTCACTGAGGGGACCTCGGTTCTCCACACCCCGGGCCGGGGGCGACAGCGACCCACAGCCGCCCGGACGCCCAAAGTCGCATCCCACCCGGCAGCCCCTCACGACAGCCGACAGCGCCGTCGCCAGCAGCCTCGTCGCTCCGGCGAGGCGCTTCAGCCTAGCGGGCCCCGGCTGCCTTCGCCATGGAGGAGCCCCCGTCCCGGGATGGGCAGGAGGAGGGAGAGCAAGAGCAGCAGGGTGGAGACTCCCTCGGGGCAGCCGGGGAGGGAGAAGAGGAAAGGCGAAAGCAAAGGGCGGGCGAGGAGCTGTGCCAGCTGCAGCCGCCGCTCGGGCCACGGGCCGGGCCCGCTCCGCTCCGCTCCGAGGCGCTGTAGGCGGTCTAGCCCCGCATCCCCGGCTCTACTCGGCCCGGCCCCACACACCGATCCCTTTCGGCGGAGAACGGGTCCCGTGGGACAGGATCACTCTCCCATTTTCTCCGGTCGCTGTTGGGGTTGCTGCCGCGGTGTCCGGCGGGGCAGGGCGAGGTCGGTGCCCGATTGAGACTTAGGAGAGGACAGGCTGAAGAACCCGCGGTGAAGAAGACGACAGTCGGGTCCCGGCGGCTTCTGATGGGGGAGCTTCTGGGAGGGGCTGCGGTCCCGGCTGGGAAAAGGGCGAGTCGCGGCGGCGAATGCCTGGCGGGGGGGGTCGAGGGGGGCCGAGAGGGACTAATATGTCCGCCTTCCTGTTCAAACAAACGGAGACCGCCGACGCGGACTGCGCATGCGGGGCGCGGGCGTTCGGAAAGGGAACCAGCCGGCCCCGCGCGCGCGCGCACGCTGGCGCCTCTCAGGGCGGGGCCGGGCCGGGTCTCTCCGAGCGAAGCGAGGCGGGACCGGGGGCGGGCGCACGCCGGGCTTCGCGGGCGGGCGGGGACCACTGGTGGCTAGGAGGAGCCGGCCGGGTGCCGCGCTCCGGCGGGCCCTCGGGAGCCACGGAAGGCTTTGGAGCCGCAGAGGAGGTCCGAGCGGATGACCTCTTGCTGCTTCTGTTGGCTGACCTGGCAACTGCCCCAGCTTGGCTTCCTCTGGGCTGCAGCGGGTCGGTAGAATTCTTATTGGAAAGAAAGGGTGCTTGTTACCCTTGTTCTCCTTATCATGGAGATAAGGTTCTTTGGAGGGCAGGATGCCTTTTCGTTGGGAGGTACCAGCATCTTATTTGAGCACCAGTGGAATTCGGTTTTCACTGGGAACTCCATCGTCGTCCCTCCGTGAGCCCGCAGACCAGTCTGTTTACGGTGCAGTGGGAAAACTACGAAGCACTCGGCGCTTCCAAAGGCGAGCGTTGTGTCGGGAACCTTAAAACTTTGACTCCAAAAAGATGGAGTCAATAGAAGTCAAGTGCAATTCAGTTAAAAAAGGAAAGGGGAAAAAAATCTTAGGAAAAAAAATCATTCTTGAGTCGTTCACATTAGTTCTATTACGTCGACACCCCCACCCTAGTTCTCTCCTAAGTGTGCAATGCTGCTTTTTTAACTTCAAAATTCAGTGAAATTTAGAATTGTGATTTTATCGCAGCTAATGTGGAACATGAAAATAATGAGCATTTCCTTCTAGTTCAGTTGCTTCATTGACTGTGGTGTGAGAGCGGGTGAGAGACTTGTTACCCAACCTGCTGACAATATTCTTCACTGCTGTCAGCAGGAAACCAACCTTCATTTGTTTCTAATTAATCTTTGGTTTTTTTGCTCATAGGTGAAATTAAAGATTGCTAGAAACAGAAAATGTGGACGTTTCACCCCACACTGGAAAATGCTACAGATGAACCAAATGTCTTCCTATATTGAAAGCATGGTACAGCAACCGAATAGTCCACTGACCTTAAGATGGGAATCAGAGGTTAGGAAAATAATAGTGTTTGAATCATGTTTATTTCTATCTTAATTTTATTAGATATGGGAAATAGATATAAAGCCCACTGCATAAATCAAGAAGCAAGTCTTCACAAAAATCATAGCAAAAAAGAAAACAAGAGACAAACTTCAGGTATTTCATTAAATGCTTTCGCAGTGACTTTTCTTGGCTCCAGTATTTTAAGTCAGTCATGTGAATTAGATTTATTTTTAAGCAAAGGGCTTAAAATAAATCTGGCAGTTGCCCTAAAATAAATTTCCTAAACCCTGCTTGTCCTTTATTTTATTACCATTTTTAGGTATTCATAAGAATTTTGTTGTTTCTCAGAACTGAACATTCTGTTGCTTTCCATTTGGTCACACATGAAAAAGTACAGGTAGCCAAAACAATACATAGGTGGCACTTATAAAGGTAAATAAATGGCAATGCTATTAGAAATACATGTGAAGCCTACATACTTTATTAACCTGTGAGGCTATTGTGATGTTTGTCACACACTGCCACTTGATTTTTACTATTAGATGGACTCTGTATCAAGTTTGGGTTTTTCTGTTTGTTTGTTTTTGTGTTTTGAGCTGGAGTCTTCTTGTTGCCTAGGCTGATCTTCACCTTCTGGGTTCAAGCCATCCTCTCCTTTCAGCCTCCCCAGTAGCTGTACTATAGACATACACCACCACACTTGGCTAAATTTATTTTTAAATAAAAAGTCCCCTCCCATAATAGGATGGTATCATATGACAAAGTTTCTTTCCATTTAAAAAATTCTATTGTTTAATTGTGAGTAATCTCTTCAAAAGAATTGTAGATATTTGAGATCACCCTAAAAGTATGTTAAGATCCTAAAGTACAGTTGCAAAATACTGATGCCATGTTTAAATATTCTTCATTGCTTTCAGTGTACTAATATTTTTAGAATATGATATTGAACATAACTTTCCTTTAAGGAACAAGAGTAACAGTAGATGGTGTTATATTATTACTATATACAAATCCAGTATTATGAGCCAGGAATATAACTCAGTGGTAGAGTGCTTGACTAGCATGCGTGAGGCCCTAGGTTCAGTCTTCAGTGCCATGTACATGCAAAAACAAATATAGTGTTAAACATAACATTTCTTTAAGGAGCAAGAGTTATAATAGATGGTATTATATTAATTCCTAATAATGTAATATTTATTATCCATACCGATTGTTTACCATGTCTAGATACTACGCCATATACTTCATACATAGTATCTCATTAAAACTTCAAACAAGCTCTAATATGATTTAGACCTATGCCACAGATGGGAAAAGTGAGGTGCAGAGAGACTAGAACAGAGAATCTGACTACAGGATCCCTATTCATAACTACTGATGTTAACACTAATACAAGAACAAGTACTAATAATAGAGGAACAAGTACTTGTATTATTTTGTATTGGCACAGATTTAAATGATTCTTTGTAAGAGAGGGAATTCTAGAATTTTTAATGTGATCAATATGATTGCAGTCCCTAGAAAAAAGATGTAAAATGTTTTTAGCAGATTCAGAGTGAAAAAGCCTTGACAGCCAGGCATAGTGGTGCCTGTCTGTAATCCCAGCTACTCAGGAAACTGAGGCAGGAGAATTGCAAGTTTGAAACCAGCCTGGACAACTTAACAAGACTGTCTCACAATTAAAAAAAAAAAAAAAAAAAGAGCAGGAGATGTGGTTCAGTGGTAGAGTACCCCTGGTTCAACCCCAGCACACACATACAAACACACAAAAGGCCTTGACCATGTTCAGTAACACTGGACTGACTAGAGATTTAAGCACTGGGTCCAAGAACCAGTGGCAGCCCTTGGTGGAATTTTCATGACTTGCAGGAAAGTAAGAAGAATAAAGGCACACAATGCTTGCTTTAGTAGCATTATACAACTAAAACTGAAATGATCAGAAAAGGTTAGTGTGGCTATGGTGCAAGGATGAAAGACAAATTAATGAAATATTCTGTATTTCACTGTCCATGAAGATTGTCTGAAGCCCCCCCAAAAAAAGACTATAAGTTTTTATAAAGTGAATAGCTAAAATTTAAGACTGTCCTTTAGTCTGAAGTTCTCTTTACATAATTTTTCTTTAAGGAGCAAGAGTAATAGTTGATGGTACATTTTATTTCTTTCTGTTTCTGTGTGCGTGTGTGTGTGTGTGTGTGTGTGTGTGTGTGTACAAGGGATTGAACCCAGGGCCTTATACATGCTAAGCATGCAGTCTACCACTCTACATCCTCAAACCTGATATATTTTTTTTAATATTCTTAGTTGGCAGTTTAATAATTATAAAGATGAGCTGGGGATATAACATAGTGGTAGAGCCCTTGCCCAGCATGTGCAAGTCCCTGAGTTGAATCCCCAGTACTGAAAAAAAAAATTACAAAGTTGGCAACTCTATGCAAATGTATAGATTAAATTACTTATATTTTAATTGTTCTGGATTTTTGGATTCAGATACCTGCAGTTGTTTAGTTTAGATAAGACTCATGCAGGAACCTAATGAAGAGACTATAGTGCTGAAAGAATTTAAGACATATTTGGGAGAGTTCATGGAAAAATTAGAAAGACTTAGATGTATACTTCCACATAATAAAAGACAATTAAGTTGAGCATTCTTTTGCTTTTGGTTATTTGGTAGGAAATAAACTTGGTTTAATGTTTATGGAATTTCTTTCATAAATGCTGATGTGAAAGTTGACCTCCAAAGATGCCCCCCAATGAACCATGTCTTGATATTCACACCCTGGTGAAATTCCCTCCCACGCTAAATCTGGACAGAGGCCCTGTGACCTCCTTTAACCAGTAGAATGCAGCATAAAAGGCTCTGTGCCAGTATGAGGCCTAATCTTTGAGAGTGTCTGGCAACTAACAGTTTTGTGCTGTGGGAAATCAGGCTAAACTGAGATCACCCTGGTATGAATAAACCCAAACTAACCAACTTAAAGAGATCACAGGAAGGACAACTGAGGAATCCAGCAGAGACCTCAGACTTATGGCCCATTCCAGCAGCCCCCAGCCTTTGATGACACATGGAATAAGAGACAGGCTAGTCTTTGCAAGTACTGCCTACACACAGAATCATTAGCAATAATAAAATTATTATTACTTTGAGCTACTAAGTTTTGGGGTAGTTTCTCAGCAATGGAAAACAAAACAGTTGGATTTCAGAAAGAAAATTTCACAAGTGAATATGAAGAGAGAGATACATTGGGAACACTTTATACTTTTTTTTTTATATACCCATTATTAAAGGAAGCTGTCCACAATGGGTATTTTTAAAGGAATGACAGATTAACTCATGTTAATACTTTAGTTCAATAAACTCTCTGTATGAAAGAACTATAAATGCTTTTTAAATAAATTAGGGAATGCTTCCAGATTTTTAAAATAATTATGAAGTTTTTATTTGGTGGTGGTGGTAGTAGGAAATTGAATCTAGGGGTACTCTATGACTGAACTATATTTTTATTTTATTTTGAGACAGGGTCTCGCTAAATTGCCTAGTCTGGTCTCAAACTTTCAATCCTCCTGCCTCAGCCTTCAGAGTTGCAGGAATTCCAGGTGTGTGCCACCACGCCCAGCTAGTGTGTAAGCATTTCTGTGCTGTCTCAAAAACACATAAAAAATGCAGGTATATTCTGTAAATTGCAAATCAATTGTAATTCAGGGCCACAAATTACATGTTATTCCAAAAATGCATACCACAAATGTGTTAGGAATGTGATGTGGCTAAGTTCCTATAGAAACTTTAGCTAACATTTCCAAGAAAATAGGATACTTATTATGATTAATATAACTTCCCAAAGGGCATTAAAATTTTTTTAATGTAGAACAATTTAACTTGATTCTGAACAACTTTGCTAAACAGTTGTGAGAATTTAGGTTCAATTCTGTTTCAAGAAGTTGGTTTTATATGATTTTTAACCAAGCATTTTATTTGTATATGTTTTTCTAGATCTAAGAAGTGAATTGGAAGGAATATATTCTTTTTCTGAAGAGTATTTCATTTGAGATGAGCCAAGCTTTTTTCTTTCCACAGAACATTCAGTCTTGGGAGTAAATGCATTTTGACATTTTTAGATCTACTACAGCATTGGCAGAGTTGGGGATGAGGCCATCTACAGCAAAGAAAAGTGTAGGGCAAGCTGTGAGCACCCTTAAGGCTTCTCCTGACTCACCCTGGAATGCCTTCCTCCAACATCTGTTTTTTATTTCTTAGAAGCTGCTATTCCATTCAACTGCAAAAATACTTGTAGTGACCCTAGAAATAGAATGGAGAAATAGAAGGAAACAGAGTTCTGTAAAACAATTATTTCTCTGCTTATGCCATTGCCATCTTGAGAACCCTACTGCTACCACACTCAAAAGTCCAAACATGTAAAATGGCTGATATAACAATTTATTCCAAGAATAGGAACTGTTATGTTTGTGGAGCCCCTGAGGCAGTACATATGTGAGGAAAACCCATATAAAGGAGATAATAATAAATACACATAACTGGTTGCATACCCCTTCTCATTTTTTACAACAGCCTCCTATCCAGGTTTTTTTCCTCCTATCTAGCTCCATGCCACTGAGTTCCAAGGCCAAGCGTGCTTTCTGACCATTGCTTTTCAGATTTTTACATCTTCCTCTTTAGGGCTCTTCAATTGGTAAATTGCCTTTTTTGGTAATGACAAGCTCTTCACCCAATATTTACTTCCCTTTTTTATTTGTTAAGACTTTTATCATTCATCTCAGTACCAACTTTAAACTTTCATACCTAACACCTGGGAATAGGAAAAATATTTGCTTCTGACATCATACCATTTTTCCCCTCCCTGCCATCATTCAAACACCTCCTAAAACAACATCCTCGAATTGAGGTTGTGGCTCAGTGGTAGCGCATTCGCTTAGCATGCGTGAGGCACTGAGTTCGATTCTCATGACCACATATAAATAAAAATTTTTAAAAAGTCCATTAACAACTACAAAAAAAAAAAAAAAGAAAAATCCTCCTTATAATCTTTATAACTGCAATAGAGGAACTTGTTCCTCATACCTTCCCATCAATATATAAATGTTACCCACATAGATTTTATATATTATTTATTTTTTAAGTATTTTTTGTTGTTGATGGGTCTTTATTTTATTTATTTATTTTTTTATGTGGTGCTGAGGATTGAACCTCGTGCCTCACACATGCTAGGCAAGCACTCTACCACTGAGCCACGATCCCAGCCCTATTATTTCTTAATAACTATGATACCTTGTGTACTTTACCCCTTTTTATTTTATATAGTGTAAACACTAGTTGAATTTGTACATTTTATTTATATGTTTTCTTCTTTGTTGCTTCACACATTCCCTAGGGCATAGACTAGGACTTTAAAAGCAATAATCATGTTTTCTTTTCATTATAAAAATAGTACATGCTTATTTTTAAAATTTTGGAAAATATGGAAAAGTAAGCAGAGAATAAAAATCACCCATATTCCCACAACCCAATTCCAATCACTGTAGATGTTTTGGTGGTTTTCTTTTAATATTTTTTTCTCCTCTGCAAACATTTGTTTGTTTTCATGCTATTTCTCTCTATGTATATGTGTGTGTGTGTTCCTTGTATACTTTTTTCAGCTAATATTTACCCTAAATGTAGCTTTTAATACCTGTGTAATATTCCATCCCAGAAATTTACCATAGTTTCTTTAACCATTACTCTGTTCATCTATAAATGGTGCTACTATATAAAGTTTTTTTCTTAATTTAAAATTATTTACTTAGAAATAATTCTCAGAAGTGGACCAAAACAGTCTAACACTTTTAATGTTTGTGTGGCTTTTTATCATTCTCTCCCCGGTACTAAATGTGTCATTATTATACCTGAGCTCATTGTAATAATTTTCATATCTTTGATTATGAGGTTGAATGTTTTTCCATGTTTGATGACTAGTTGTTTTTCTTTTACAAATTAATTTGCTTATGTTTTGTTCCTATTTATCAATTGGTTCTTGAAATTTTTCTTATTGACTTGTGTGAATATATGAATATGATACTAATGTTTGCTTTCCTAATTACAAATTTTCACCAATTTTTAAATATTTTTTAAAATTTTGAATGTATTTTTGACAAAAAAGAATTTCCTTTTAAAATTTCTGTCAAATCTGTAACTTTTAAAAGACATTTCTTTTGCTATTTTTATGTTTAGAAAGCCTTTCCCTCTTTGAAAAGTTTGATGTATATTTACTTCTATTTTCTTTTGTCCCATATGTTCCTTCCATGTCTAAGTTTTCCATATATTGTTTTTAATTTTAATTGTAATGTATTTTGATTTGTTGAATATGGTGAGAATCTAATTGAACCTTTTCAAATACTAAATAATTCTGTTGACTCCATTTATTAAACATTACTACTTTTCTTATTATGCTCTCTTCATTACCAAACATGAATTGTTACGTGTAATTGTATTAATTCCTGAACTATTCTACACACACACACACACACACACACACACACACACAGAGTCATGTATCTCTTTAACAACAGGGCTGTCTTCTGAGAAATGCATTGTTGGGCATTTTCTTCTTTGTGCAACCATAATACAGTGAGTACTTAACCACTATGAACATCATCAGACAGTACTATATAATCTTGATTCTTGTTTTCTTTTTATGTGCTGGAGATTGAACTCAGGGCCTCATGCATGCTGACCATACACTCTACCACTGAGTTAGACCCCAGCCCTGTTCGATATACTCTAATGGGACCGCCATCATATATATGGTCAATCATTCACCAAAACCAGTCCTCCTTTGTTACTTTTATTTTTTTAAAAGTTTTTAAACTAGCCAGGCATGGTGGCACACATCTGTAATCCCAGTGACTTGGGAGACTGATGGAGGAGGATCCCAAGTTGGAGGCCAGCCTAGCAATCAGCAAGATCCTATCTCAAAATAAAACATCTTAAGAAAGGTCTGGGGATTTAGCTCAGTGGTGAAGCACCCGTGGGTTCAATCCCCAATAAGCCCCTCACCAAAAAAAGTTTCTAAAGTTTGTTTTGTTTTGTTTTAGTATTGGGTATCCAACCCAGGCACGCTTTACCTCTGAACTACATCCCCAACCCTTTTTACTTTGTATTTTAAAACAGGATCTCA
Source organism: Sciurus carolinensis (assembly GCF_902686445.1). Taxonomy (NCBI): domain Eukaryota; kingdom Metazoa; phylum Chordata; class Mammalia; order Rodentia; family Sciuridae; genus Sciurus; species Sciurus carolinensis. Next base: position 31,605,460 of record NC_062227.1, read on the forward strand.
CCACATTATTAGGACCTTGATAAGTTTCTGAGGCTGAACTTGCACTTGCATTCCTTATGCCTCAGCCTTCTGAATTGCTAAAATTGTAGGCTTGCATCACCATGCCCGGTTCTCTAAGCTATTTTAACCAGTTATTCTTAAATATGATTTTTCAAATTGACTTTTCAAAAACTTCTTCATTGTACCCCAAATTCTATTGCTATTTTAACTGAAAATATTTTAATTTTTAAAAAATGGGGCCTCATTATATTGCCAAGGTTAGCCCTGAATTCCTGGGGTTTAAGTTCTCCTCCTGCCTCAGCTTCCCAAACTGGGACTACAAGCAGACACCATTGTGTCTGGCAAAATATTTTAAATTCTTAGCTTAATTTGGAAAGAAACACTTGTGGTATTCCATCTTATCAATTAGTAAGTAATTGGTAACTTCTATCTAAATTTTTAGAAAATATTTCTTAACAAAATTTTACATACTTTTATCAACTTGGCAAAGCATATTTCTCACTGAGATTACTTCTGGGTGTTCTAAATATTTTGTTGCCATCTTAACAAGGACCTTTGTTTGACTGTCTCCTGATTGTTGATATAAAGGAGTATTGTTGATCGTGATATATTTAACATCTTTTGCCCAGCCAATTTTTTAAATTCCTATTTTATCCATAAAATTTCCTTGATTACTTTGAAATTCTTACATAAATTTTGATAACTACCATAATTCATTGAAAGTATGACACCATCACTTGTAAGATACGTAATTATTTTACATAATACCAAAGCAAAGAGCACTGTGACAAGCTATCAATTTGAGGGTGTATCTTAATTTGGAGAGTTGAAGTATGAAAAAGGACAAATCTTACATATGACAGGGTATCATATACATCTAAATAATGAATCAGTTTCTTTCTTAATCACCAGTAATCATACCTCATATCTCTTTCAGGTCTCAATGTCTTAGCTAGAGCAGTAGATAGAGGTAAATAAAAATAATCCTTGTATTTGATAGTTTTACACAGAAATAATTCATCTTAAAATATATATTAGCTTTTGACTTAAAATAAATACTCTATCATATTAAGATGGTCTCTTTCAAAATATTTACTGATGTGTTGATGTCAATCTAATACTAATATATCTATTACAACATGTGCTTTTATTTACTTAACATTTTTCTTTAATTGAGTGATTTTTTTTAGACTTGAATTTAGTTAGCAAGGAAACTTTATACCATTGTGGAAGATGGAAAAATGGAATCACTTTCCATAAATAGAAAGCAACTATAAAAACAAATAAAATACAAATCAGTGTTATGAAATTCTTTTGCTTGCTTATGCTGAATCTAATGTCTATTTTTTGAGGAAAAAAATAGCATTAGCAAACATTAGAATAGTGTTAAAAATATAGACTAGAGTACCAAATTTAAATATTTCCTGAAAAAAATCAGATTATAGAGAGAATTTAAATAGAGTAATGTCAAAACTGAATCCCATCTAAAATCATCTATTCAGTCTGTTTTAAAACTTTGTTAGGAATGTGTTAATATTTGTCTCAAATGCTATTTTTTCTGTATTAAGGTTATTACACAGCTTTTGTCTTACTTAAGCTAATAACTGGTATAAGTATTGTATAAAAGTTCCTAATATTACATTACCTTTGTAGCTCTAGAGCTATCCCTCTCCCCATCTCTTTCCCCCTCATTCTGATTAGAATTTTTCTATTTGTATAATTTTTTATTGTCAGGGCTTTAGGGACTTTATTGTGATTGTTGAAGGAAATAGAAAACAACTTAAACCAACTTAGTCAAAAGTAGTAAGTACAGTTGGACATTATGAGAGATTGTCATCAGGAGTTGAGATGCTCTGATGAACCAAGGACAGTCAGTCATTTCAGACCTAGATGGTTCTCATCTTTGCTTCTTGTGGGTGTACATTTTTCTTTTCCCTGCCAAAAATAGAAACTTCAGGATCATATATAGTAAATATAAATACTAACAGAGGTTGAGAAATATCTCTTGTTCAAATCCTTACTTTGTAAATTTATACCATTGTTATTCAGACAGTTAATGCATGCATATGACACATTAAACAAAAGATCCAACGGGATACAACAAAAAGTAATTCTTCCTCTTTCCTCTATCCACAAGCCACTTTTACAAAATGCAATGACTATTGTGTTTCTTGTATTCTTTTCATAAGTTCACAATCATATTAAAATTTAGTATACAGACTTTTTAATAGTGTATTTGAAGATTGTCCTGAACTAGAAAATATGGAGTCATCCCACTCTTTTATAGTTCCAGAGTAGTATATCATAAGCATGCATGGAAAAATTTTTAACCAATACTGCACTGATCAGCATTTAAGTGGCTTCCAATCTTTTTGCTATCATAAACAATCATGGAATGAATAACCTTGGGCATAAATCACTCATGGTTTGTTTGATTCTTCTCTTTTTTGAATGTTTTCTTCATTTAATAGTTTTATTTTTTTCTCAAAGGACTCAGAGATACTGCAGTTTTTATTCATTATTTACTTTTTTAAAAGTTCTTGCCAAGTGTGGTGGTGCACTCCTGTAATCCCATAATTCTGAAGACTGGGACAGGAGGATAGCAAATTCAAGGCCAGTCTCAGCAAATGAGCAAGGCCCTAACTTAGTGAGACCCTGTCTCAAAACAGAAAATTTAAAAAGGTTGATGGACTGGGGTTGTAGCTCAGTGGCACAGCACTTGCCAGGCATGTGTGAGGCACTGGGTTCAATCCTTAGCACCACATAAAAATAAACAAATAAAGGTATTCTGTCTGTCTACAACTACAAAAAAGATTCTTTTTTAAAGAGGGATATACCTCGGTGATAAAGTCCCCCTGGGATTAACCACCAGTACCAAAAAATAAAGTAAAAAAAATTTAAAAACTAAAAATTTTTTGACTGGGAATATAGTTCAGTGGTTGAGCACGTGCCGATGTAGCATGAACAAGGCCTTAAGTTCAACCCACTGCAACTTGAAAAAGAATTCTTAATTATTTTTGCTTTCTATATTTTGATACAAACACTGTGTTTATATTTCTTTCCTTCTTTAATAATTTGGATTTTGAAATAAAGAATTATTTTTCAGTGTTGAGTATTACATGTATATGATCATAAATTTAAAATAAAACTTTTGACAGCTTTCTATTACTATGAGAAACTAGTGTTTACTCTTATCAACTTTATCTTTCTCTCTTCTTATCTTAAAACATTATCATCTTTCAAGTTTTGCAATATTACTTCAGGTTTGTAAGAAAATGATGACTAATTTTTTTCCTAGCTTCTATATTTGCTTCCTAGCCTTGTAGAGAATCTGTTTTCTCAAGTTTTAATATTGACTCATTTTGAATGGTCTAGAGTAAAACTTCAAATAATTTTAAAATAAAGAATACTTAACGTGAAATCTTACACATTTAAGAATGTCTGTTGTCTTCATACATCAATGACAAGATGATTAGATCATTTTTTAGTTCATAAAATTTCACCCCAAAAATTCATTAGACTTGTACCATTATCTTTTAGATTTAGTGCCACTGAGGAAAGTTTTAAAAACAGCCTGTGTTTTGACACTGTATAGGGAACATTTTCCTACTTAGCTCTTGCAGGATTCTTTGTGTATTTGTTTTTATTTTTACAGACTGCATTTTGACCAATTGTACACAACTTTTCATTTCAATGGTTGTACACAATGTAGATTCACACCATATACATATACATAGGGTAATACTGTCTGTCTCAGTCTGCTATCTTTCCTTCCCCTACCACTTCCCTCTCCATTTTCCTCTACACCATCCAAAGTTCCTCCATTCTTCTCTTCCCCCACCCTCTTTGTGTATTTCTGTAATTCAAAAACTTCACTATTATAATCCTAGGAATAGATCTCTAATTGTATTTTTTTTTCTTGCGAAGAAAACTCTTTAAGACAACTATTTTTTCTCCTCTGTAAACTTTTCTTTTCATATATTAAATTATTACCTATACTTCATTCACTTCATTTTTTTCTTTTGGAACATCTATCATCAATATTTAGAATCCCATCTCTGTCCTCCTTTTCTCTCTTTAATTTTTTTTTTCTCTCTCTCCCTCCCTCCTTTGGCTTTCTGGGAAAGCTTTTCATGTTTTCCTCTGATATACTGATTTGCTTTTCTGCACTGAGAAGTGTGCTATAAACTGTTCAGAATGAATTTTATTGAGTTATTGCATTTAAAAATATTATTTCCTTGAAGACTTTTATAGCCTGTTTTCTTTCCATCTCCAACTGTTTTAATCACATTTTAGCTCTGCTCTCTCTTTTTAATAGCTTGTTTATATTTCATGGGCACAGATTTTTTTGATGATTTTAATTTTTTTATTTGTTCACAGAGTTTTTAAAGTTATAACACATCTAATAACACAAATCTTAAAGTGTACAACTCAAATCAAGGAATTTTTAAATATGTTATACCTATGTGAACACTGTCCAAATCAAGATATAGAATACTTCTGGTACTCCCAAATACTTTTTTATTCCCTTTGCTCATAACCTGCCTGGCCACCAAAGATAATTAATATTCTGATTTTTATCACTGTATATTAGTTCTGTCTGCTTTTGAACTTTATGGAAATGGAATCATACAGTGTACATCTCTGTGAATTACTTCTTTGGAATTTATAGTGGAATTTTTTGCATTTTTTGTTGTGCTAAGTATACCTAACATAAAATTTAAGTGTGCTGTACAGAGGCATTAAATACATTTACATTATTGTAAAACCATCACCACAGAAGGACCACGCAGGCGCGGCGGTAGCTGGGAGGCTGGGGAGGCATGACCACGCATGCGTCTTAGTAGGAGGACGCGGCGGCAGCTGCAAGGAAGATCCTGGAAGATGGTCGTGACCAAGGACTTGTGAGTGTGTTGGTGGGCGCCAAAAGGGTTTGAGATGGCGACAGTGGGAGATTCTTTGAGAAATGGCGTCTATGCCTAAGACGTACTGAGCTCCCGACCAGCCGCTCCCCATCTCCCAGAGTTTGAAGAATGAAATCCAAAGGAGGATGGCAAGTTCAAGTCCCACCTCAACATTTTGGAGAAGCCCTAAGCAACTAAGCCAGACCCTGTCTCAAAATATTTGCGGAGGGGTTGCAGATGTAGTGCTGTGATTTCTCTGTTGACTTCTGCAGTAAACCAGAATGTTAAGTCAGCTGGAGACTTAATTAGCCTGCCTACCACTGTAGAGGGACTTTAGAAAGTATCGTGATGTTGAGAAAGCATATGATGAAGAGAATGAAGATATAAGTTCACACAAAGACTTATACATGAATTTTTATGACAACTTTATTTGTAATAGTAAAATACTGAAAACAATGTAAATGTCCATCAACAGAGTGTAGCTTCCATTGGCAATACTTTTCACAGTGTCCATCTAGCTGTGGAGGCAATACAGAAAACTGGATGAACACAAGGAGACCATGGAATTGCTGCAACATGATATGTCCACTTTATCTGACATGAAGATGGAAGCCCCTGCTTGTTCATGCAATCCATATGAGTGATATATTTTTCTCCCATCCTTTCAACTTCAGTCTATGAATGTCTTTGCCTATGAGATGCCAAGATGCTGAGTTGAAGAGGCTGCCTCCCTCCCTTGGCCCACCTCCTGGAGGCCCTTGCAGAGGACACTGCCTGGTTCCCTGAAGACCCTAAAGCTTTCTCAAGTTGGGGAGAGCCAGAGGAAGGTCCTGCTCCTGGGCCTTGGGACTCAGTAGTTAAGAACCTCCCTGCTCCATCCTCAGAATTCCCACTCCCCCTCTACTTTTTCAACTCCATTAAAAAAAATCTTGATTGGTTTTTGGGTCTCTTGAAAAAAAAAAAAAAAAACCATCACCACCATTCATCTCCAGAACTTTTTTCCATCTTCCCATACTAAAACTCTGTATCCATTAAATAATAATTCCCCATTTCCACTTCCCTTCAACACCTGGAAACCATGATTCTATTTTCTGTCTATGAATTTAGCTATTTTATAGTCATATAATTGACTATTTTACTCATATAAGTGTAATCATACAGTATTTGTTCATTTATGTCTCACTTATTCCACTTGGTATATATTCAAGTTTCATCCATGTACAAGAACTTCATTACTTTTAGAGACTGAATAATAATCCCTTGTATTATATTCCACATTTTGCTTACCTATTCATCTATAAATGGCTGGTGTGTGTGTGTGTGTGTGTGTGTGTGTTTCTGGGAATTGAACTCACGTCCTCAAACATGCAAGGAGAGTGCTCTCTACCCTAGGCCTAAATTTTTTTTAACTCTTCTAATATCTTCCTGTTTCTGCAGAAAAATTAGTATTAGATGAAGACTTTTCTTTCTAAATTCTTATTATTTTCCTTGTCTTATACTGCTCATATTTTTGCCGTAGGACTCACCCCCATTTCCCTGCCCCACCCCCATTATCTCAACTTTGAATTGAAAGGAAAATATCTAAGTCCAGAGATTGAAAACAGATATGATGCAGTTTTGATGTTTAGTTCCTTCACCATCTAAGATACTGATAGACTGTTCTTCTCTAATAGTCTGTAATTTGATGTGCAGAATCTCTAGTGTTTATCACTTAACAGGCAAAAAATTTGTGAGTTCCCTTGAAATGAAATAGAATTATTTCCTGATTCCCTATTAGAAAGAGGATGAAAATTTCTAGAGACATATGCTCCTCCCAAACTGAACCAGGAGGACATACACAATTTAAACAGATCAATATCAAGCAATGAAATAGAAGAAACCATTAAAAACCTACCATCCAAGAAAAGCCCAGGACCAGACAGATTCTCAGCCAAGTTCTACAAGACCTTCAAAGAAGAACTCATTCCAATACTTCTCAAAGTATTCCAGGAAATAGAAAAGGAGGGTACCCTACCAAACTCATTCTTTGAAGCTAATATCACCCTTATACCCAAACCAGGAAAAGACACATCAAGGAAAGAAAATTTTAGACCAATATCCTTGATGAATAGAGATGCAAAGATCCTTAACAAAATATTGGCAAATCGTATCCAAAAACATATTAAGAAAATCGTGCACCACGATCAAGTGGGGTTCATCCCTGGAATGCAAGGATGGTTTAACATCCGTAAATCAATAAACGTAATCCATCATGTCAATAGACTTAAGGATAAGAATCATATGGTTATTTCAATTGATGCAGAAAAAGCGTTCAACAAAATACAACACCCCTTCATGCTCAAAACACTAGAAAAAATAGGGATAGTAGGAACATACCTGAACATTGTAAAGGCTATTTATGCTAAGCCCATGGCCAACATCATTCTTTTTTTTTTTTTAATTGTAAACAAATGGGAAACATGTTGTTTCTCTGTTTGTACATGGAGTCAAGGCATACCATTTGTGTAATCATAAATTTACATAGGGTAATGTTGTTTGATTCATTCTGTTATTTTTTCCCTCCCCCCCACCCCTCCCACCCCTCTTTTCCCTCTATACAGTCCTTTCTTCCTCCTTTCTTGCCCCCTCCCTAACCCTAACTCTAACCCTAACACTAACCCCTCCCACCCCCCATTATGTGTCATCATCCACTTATTAGCAATATCATTCATCCTTTGGTTTTTTGAGATTGGCTTATCTCACTTAGCATGATATTCTCCAATTTCATCCATTTGCCTGCAAATGCCATGATTTTATCATTCTTTATGGCTGAGTAATATTCCATTGTATATATATCAACATCATTCTTAATGGAGGAAAACTGAAACCATTCCCTTTAAAAACAGGAACAGACAGGGATGTCCTCTTTCACCACTTCTATTCAACGTTGTCCTCGAAACTCTAGCCAGAGCAATTAGACAGACCAAAGAAATTAAAGGGATATGAATAGGAAAAGAGGAACTTAAGCTGTCACTATTTGCTGATGACATGATTCTATATTTAGAGGGTCCAAAATCATCCTCCAGAATACTTCTAGACCTCATCAATGAATTCAGCAAAATAGCAGGCTATAAAATCAACACGCTTAAATCTAAAGCATTTTTATACGCAAGTGACGAAACAGCTGAAAGGGAAATGAGGAAAACAACTCCATTTGCAATAGCCTCAAAAAATATAAAATACAGGGGCTGGGGAGATAACTCAGTCGGTAGAGTGCTTGCCTTGTAAGCACAAGGCCCTGGGTTCGATCCCCAGCACCCCCCCCCAAAAAAATATATATATATAAAATACTTGGGAATCAGTCTAACCAAAGAGGTAAAAGATCTCTACAATGAAAACTTCAAAACACTGAAGAAAGAAATTGAGGAGGACCTTAGAAGATGGAAAGATCTCCCATGTTCTTGGATAGGCAGAATTAATATTGTCAAAATGGCCATACTACCAAAAGTGCTATACAGATTCAATGCAATTCCAATTAAAATCCCAATGATGTACCTTGCAGAAATAGAGCAAGCAATTATGAAATTCATCTGGAAGAATAGGAAACCCAGAATAGCTAAAGCAATCCGTAGCAGGAAGAATGAAACAGGGGGTATCACAATACCAGAACTTCAACTATACTATAAAGCAATAGTAACAAAAATGGCATGGTATTGGCACCAAAATAGACAGGTAGATCAATGGTACAGAATAGAGGACACGGACACAAACCCAAATAAATACAATTTTCTCATACTAGACAAAGGGGCCAAAAATATGCAATGGAGAAAAGTTAGCCTCTTCAACAAATGGTGCTGGGAAAACTGGAAATCCATATGCAACAGAATGAAACTAAACCCCTATCTCTCACCCTGCACAAAACTCAACTCACAATAGATCAAGGACCTTGAAATCAGACCAGAGATCCTGCATCTTATAGAAGAAAAAGTAGGTCCAAATCTTTAACTTGTTGGCTTAGGATCAGACTTCCTTAACAGGACTCCCATAGCACAAGAAATAAAAGCAAGAATCAATAACTGGGATAGATTCAAATTAAATAGCTTTCTCTCAGCAAAGGAAACTATCAGCAATGCAAAGAGAGAGCCTACAGAGTGGGCGAATATCTTTGCCACTCATACTTCAGATAGAGCACTAATTTCCAGAATCTATAAAGAACTCAAAAAACTTTACCCCAAGAATACAAATAACCCAATCAACAAATGGGCTAAGGATATGAACAGATGCTTCACAGAAGATCTACAAGCAATCAACAAACATGTGGAAAAATGTTCACCATTTTTAGTAAAAAGAGAAATGCAAATCAAAACTACACTAAGATTCCATCTCACCCCAATTAGAATGGCGATTATCAAGAATACAAGCAACAATAGGTGTTGGAGAGGATGTGGGGGAAAAGGTACACTCATACATTGCTGGTGGGGCTGCAAATTAGTGCATCCACTCTGGAAAGCAGTGTGGAGATTCCTTAGAAAACTTGGAATGGACCCACTATTTGACCCAGCTATCCCACTCCTCGGTCTATACCCAAAGGTCTTAAAATCAGTATACTACAGAGATACAGCCACATTAATGTTCATAGCTGCTCAATTCACAATAGCCAGACTGGAGCCAACCTAGATGTCCTTCAATTGATGAATGGATAAAGAAACTGTGATATATATATACAATGGAATATTACTCAGCTATAAAGAATAATAAAATTATGGCATTTGTAGGCAAATGGATGAAATTGGAGAATATCATGCTAAGTGAGATAAGCCAATCTCAAAAAACCAAAGGACAAATGATCTCGCTGATAAGCAGATGATGCCACATAATGGGGGTGGGAGGGGGGCAAGAATGGAGGAAGGATGGACTGTATAGAGGGAAAAGAGGAGTGGGAGGGGTGGGGGGAAGGAAAAAATAACAGAATGAATCAAACATCATTATCCTATGTATGATTTAAAAAAATGTATGATTAAAAAAAAAAGAAAGAGGATGTGTAATCTAGAGAATTTAGCTGTCTTTACACTTTAATGGTATTAAGTGATGAATGAAAACTCCTCCAGATTCCTCTACCTTTGCCTTACTTGAAATTCTTTACCTTTGAGAAAACTGCTATAATCCCAAGATCTCTACTCTCTGTCCTAGCCTTATTATGCACTGGGAATTGTTGAAACTGAATTATTCAAAGGGGCTATTAATGACACTCTGACCATTTAGAAATCTCTTTGCACATAGTGAAGGCCCTGGCTACCTAGTTTCTCATTAATGAAGCTCTGTGTTCCCAAACTATACAGTAAGGGAAATTGAGGGAAGTTATGACAAAGTTCTTTCTACCCCTTTTCCAGCTGTGTTTCCTGTCAAAAGATGCTTTACGCATCAGATATCACTTCTGCTTCTTCATTTGGCACTAAATAGAAAGTGGACAGGACAGAAAATGCATGATAACATGATGAACATAAATCCAACCACACTAGTAATTACATTAAATGTAAATAGTCTAAACATACCAACTTAGAGATCAGAGTTGTTATATTGACCTTTTTTAAAAACCTACAAGAAACCTAGTTCATATATACAAACTTAGGTTAAAAGTAAAAGAATGGAAAAGATATACCATGCACACAATAATCAAAAGGAATTTGGAGTGGCTATTTTAATATTAAAGTAGACTTCAAAAACAAGGATGATTATTAGGGATAAAAAGGATATTACGGATTTATAAAATGATCAACTAACCAAGAAGAAATAACAATCCTTAAAGGGCTTATGCCTACCAAAAAGATTTTAAAATACACAAGTAAAAACAAACCTTAACAAATTCAAATAAATTAAAAGAATAAAGTATGTTAACTGACCATGTTAAGGTGATACTAGAAATGAACAATGGAAAGCTAGTTCTTTTTGTTTTTGTATATGGATATTAAATTTTTTGACCACCAGTTACTGAAAATTCCCCTTTCATCATTTAATTTCTTAGATACTTTTTGAAAATCAATTGACCAACTTTGTGTGAGTCTATTAGACTCTCTATTCTATTCAATTTACCTTCGTTTGTCATTTTCTAATACCACACTGTTTTGATTGCTCTAGTTTTATGAGTCTTAAAGTAGTGTGATTGCTCCAGTTTTGTTCTTATTTTTCAAACTTGTTTTGATGATTGTCTTTTGTTTATTCATGTAAATTTAAGAATTAGCTACAAATTTCTGTAAGATACCTGGATGGGATTTTTATTAATCTAGAGATCAACTGGGGAGAATTGAGAATTAACTTGCTACCAATATTGAGTCTTCCAATTCACAAACACAGTATATACTCCATTTATATAGATCTTCTTTTATTTCTTATGTAAATAGTTTGGAATTTTTAGCACATATTTCATCAGATTTTACCTAATTGTTTTATATATTATAGAGGTATTCTTTACAAATTTCAATTTCTAATAGTTTATTGCTAGTTTATACAAGTATATATAATAGATGTTTGCATATTGACCTTAAATCCTGTGAACTTTCCTAAATTCCCTTATTAGTCTCAGCTGCTACTTTATGCACTTTTTGGTTTTATTTTATTTTCTCTTTGGTATAGGGGATTGAACCCAGGGGCACTTAATCTCTGAGTCACATCACCCCTTTTTAATATTTTATCTAGAGACAGGGTCTCGATAAGTTGCTCAGGGCCTCACTAAATCACTGAGACTGGCTTTGAACTTGCAATCCTCCTGCCTCAGTCTCCCGAGTCACTGGGATTCTATGAGATTACAGGCATGCGCCACTGACCCCAGACCTTTGGGGTTTTCTATTTAGATGATTAGGATGTCAGCCAGTAGAGAGAAAATTATTTATTCATTCAAATATTTTATTGAGCAGTTAAGGAGATATGAAGGTGATTAAAACATGGTCAAAGAGATGAGGCATATATGTGTTAATAGCAGTATGTAAAATTCACTGAATCACAGCAGACAAAAGAAAGTGCTTCAGGAAATCAAGAGGGACTGGGGATAATGCTCAGTCGGTAGAATGCTTGCCCTGCATGCACAAGGCCCTGGCTTCAATCCCCAGCACCACCCGCACAAGAAAAAAGAAATCAAGAGAGATTTCTTCCAGTCTGGGAGAGGGCATGGGTGGCAAGTCAGGAGAGGGGATTTGATTAAAACAGAAGACATCAGTCTGGATTGTTGATTTAGTATGGACTATATTTGTCTCTCCTTTTCCTCTCTCCCCATCTTTAGGCTTAATTGACCAGTAGTGCCCAGGACTGTTCAGTGTGCTGCTTTTATTCTTACTTACATATTTTGCCCTTTACAGAACTAGGTTCTTTTGGTATTTTCTATTTTTTTTGAAGGATTCTTGACCTGTTTATCTTGGTATTGATGATTTTGAGTCTTTTCTGTTATTTTTTTTTTTCTTTTTTTCCAGTGCCAGGGATCAAACCCAGGGCCTATGCATAAAAGAGCTACATCCCAAGTTCTGGGTTGATTTATTTTTGTTCATTTTTGACTTAAGTACCTTTTTTTTCGGTACTAGGTATTGAACATAGGAAAGCTTAACCACTGAGCCACATATCCAACCTTTTTATTTTTTATTTTGAGGCAGTCTTGCTAAGTTGCTTAGGGCCTTTCTTAGTTGCTGAGGCTGGCTTTGAACTTGCAATCCTTCTGCCTCAGTCTCCCAAGTCACTGGGATTACAGGTGTGTGCCAGCATGCCTGGCACAACTACCATTCTTTCTTTTTTGTCTGTATGAATTTGGATATTCTAGTACCTCATATAAGTGGAATTTGGTATAGTGTGTGTATGTGCATGTACGCAAATACACTGTTATAGATGCGTGGTTGAAATATATGCACATGCAAATATTGTATGATTTCACTTTATGAGGTACCTGGGACAAAGAATATATGTTTATTTATTTTTGACTAAGTTCACAATATAGCAGCAAGCATGAGGAGGAGGATGTAGGTAAGGAAAACTCTGAGGTTTTCCAAGCATTTCTGACAGAATTGAAAGGTAAGTAAAGTGAGTTGAGATAGAAAAAGAAAACAGGTTGTAATTTAGGACAACTGCTCTGGAGAACAGGATGGAATCACGTCAGGTCTATTTAGTTTTAATCTGCATTAATTTTCTTTTTCTTTTCTTATTGCACTGGTCAGGCCTTTTTGTTTGTTTCTTTGGTACTGAAGATTAAACCCAGGAGAAACTGAGCATTGAGTTACATCCCCAGACATTTCATTTTTATATTGGGACAAGGTCTGGCTAAGTTGCTTAGGGCTTCACTAAATTGCTGAAGCTGGCCTCAAATTTGCAATCCTCCTGCCTCAGCCTCCCAAGTCACTGGGATTACAGGTGTGTGCCCCTACACCCAGCTAATGCAGTGTTGAATACAAACAATGAAACTGACCATCCTTCCTGATTTTGGGGAAAGCTTTCAATCTCTCATCATTTTGTTAGCTACAGGTGCCCTTTAGTAAAATGGAGGAAGTTTCCTTCTATTCTTTGTTTGATAAACTTTTTAGAAATGTAAGTATAAATGTCTTCCTGCTTCTATTGAGATGGTCATATGGTTTTTCATTTCATTTTATTTGATATAGTAAATTACATTCACTTTAAAATGTTATGCTAGCATTCCATTCCTTAGATTAAACCCCCAACTCATCATGAAGTATTAACATTTTTGTGAATGCATTCAGTTTGCTAATATTTTAAAGGTTTTTGTGACTATGTTCATGTTCTCTCTCCTTCCCTTACCCTCACTCCCTTTTTTTTTTTCTCCTTCTCCTTCTTTTAATTTTGTTTGTTTTATTATCACAATGAGTGTTCTTTACTATTTTCTGGGGGAGTGTGTAGAATGGTCATAATATCTTTAAATATTATAACTCACTGATGAAACCTAGAATTCTCTTTATTAAAATTTTTGGATCATAAATTAATTTTCTTTAATAGACATAGGATTCTTTAGTTATCCGTTTTCTTCTTCAGGGAGCTTTGCTATTTTGTGTTTTTAATGGATGGAATTAGTCTGTTTCATCTATTTTTATTTATTAATTTTATTTATTTATTTTCAGTGTGGGGACTTGTACATGCTAGGCAAACACTACCATTGATTCATATCCCCAGCCCTTTCATCTAAATGACTGTATTTCTGGAAATAGATTTTTCATCATATTCCCCTGTTGTTCTTGTAATGTCTGTAATGTCTCTGGTGATGGCCCCTCTTCCATTCCTAATATGATAATTTCTGTCTTCTTTTTTCTTGGTTAGTTTAGCTAACAGTTTATGTTTTTTATCCATCTTTTTATTGAATCAGTTTTTGGTTTCATTGTTTTTTCTATTTTTTTGTTTTCAATTTCATTAATTTTTACTCTATCATTTCCTTCCTCTGCTTGCTTTGCATTTATTTGCACATTTTCTAGCTAGGAGTTTTGGCTATTTATTTTATACTTTTTTGATTTTTGTCCAATATGAGCATTCAGTTTTCTAACTATACTATAATCCATAAATTTTGATATGTTATATTCCATTCTCATGCAATTAGAATATTTTAAAATTTTCCTTGAAATGAACTCTCTCACACATCATTTATTTAGAAGTGTATCATTTAATTTCCAAGTACTTGATTTTCCTCATGTTCCTTTGTTTTCTTGTTTAATCCTGTTCTGGTTAGATAATGTATTGTGTATATGGTTCTTTTTTCCCAAGTGATCTTTTTATCTTGGTAAATATTGATACCCTAAAATTTATTGTCTTAATCATTGTTAAGTGTACAATAAAGTGACTTTAGGCACATTTGCAGTATTGTGTAACCATCGGCACTATCCATTTCTAGAACTTTTTTTTTCTCAAACAGAAACTGTATATCCATTAAACAATAACTTCCCATTCCCTTTAATTCCTTGTACTCTCTCATCTACTTTCTGTCTCTGGAATTGCCTATTCTATGTCTGTTTTTAATTCTTTGAACTGGTTAAGATTTATTTTATGGTCCATATTATTCTATCTCAGTAAAGATCCCATGTTCATTGCTCTGCTGATGTTGGGTGGAGTACTTTTTAAAGTAAATATGGTCAAGTTAGTATTATTCTTTTAATCCCTACTAATTTTTAAAAATTACATTGTTCTATTGATTTCTGAAGAGTTGTTGATATCTCATTATACATGTGTATTTCTCCAGTTTTTCCTTATTCCTATTTTTCTTTCATATATTTTTGAAGCCCTATTGTTGAATGAATATACATTTTGGATTATTACCTATTTTGATGGGATACCCATTTTAATTATGTTTTGTCTCCTTTATAACTAACAATACTTTTTTCAAATCTCTTTTCAATGTAAGCTCTCCAAAATCATGAACTGGAAGTACTTCACCTCATATTCCCCAGTCACATATCTTAATCTAATTTAGTCAGAATATTCAGTAGTTTTCATGTTTCTAAAAACAGAACTATTAGAACAAGTTGAGAACTATGTAGTGAATAAAGAATATAACTTCCAAATATAAGGCATATCAAAAGAGAAAAGTATTAGAAAGCATTCAGTGGTGGTTAGTGGAACTAATTGAGTGAATAAAGTTCCAAATCTTCTATGGAACCCCCTGATGTGTTTTTTCCAACATTTTGAGAGCTCTAGCTTGATTACTTGTTTATACTTTCTTGAAACTAATGTTTTTCCAGTAAACATTAGTGGAACTGAGCATCAGAGTGATCCCCAGTGCCAGAATGCACACACTCCCACTCTCTAAATGTCAACCTAAATTTCTGAGGGAGCCAAGATCTACTTGATATCTATTTCTAGATCTCGGAATAGTGGAGAATTTTGTCAGGTTGTTTTTAGTCCTAACAAGGCAGCATAAGCTAGCATAGCTTGCTGTGTAATTCATGGAGGAAATAGTAACCCCTGCAACTACTTACTCATGGCTGTTATTTTCCTGGTATAGGCCTTTCAGAAAGAAAGGGGAGAAGGAGGCCATAAACCAGAAAACAGTGCTTACAACTGAAGAGAGAGAGAACACTATTTTTGGTGAGATTTGGCAGAAAGGTTAAATATGAAAAAGGGGGAGTACCCTTTCTGCATCTCAGATTTCACTTCTGGAATATGAAGATTATGATAATGCCTGAAATAATTGAAAGAATTTATTATGTTGTAAAACTCTAAGAAATGTTAGTTATTAACATTCCTTTTTATATGCACCAGTATGATTTATCATCATAATAATTTCTCAATGAAAAAGTTGATACTTCTTATTTCTTTCAAGTTACTTGCTTACATTAGGAAGGAGTTGGCATTTCAGCAAATTATTGTTAAAAGTCCTTTATGCTTAATACTTACTGTTCTACTTTTCATTTTCAACCAAATGATTCCATCCATTCACATTATTCTCAATAAATCAATGTTCATTTGAGGTTATTTTAAGTATACAAAAGATGTTCACAAACATACCTGGTATATTTTATCTTTTTATCTTTCTTTCTTTTTTTTTTTTTTTTTTTTTTTTGGTCAAGGATTGAACCCAGGGATACTTTACCACTGAGCTAAATTCCCAGTCTTTTTTATTTTTTATTTTTTTTTAATTTGAGACAGAGTCTCACTAGGTTGCTGAAGATGGCCTCGAATTTTCTATCCTCCTGCCTCATCCTCTCAAGTGACTAGGATTAGAGGCATGCACTACTGTGCTGGGTGGTGCATTTTTTCTTTTAGAGACTAAATCAAAAAACTAAAAATCTTTTTTTTTTTAAATTTTCTTCCAGAAATATTTTAATAAAAATTGGCCATTTCCAAGAAACACCCACTGCATGCCCATCAAAAGAGAATCATAACAAAATAGAAAATTTACCATATAGCTATGATTTAAAGAAAAAAAATTGCAGACACTAAAGCACATCAGCAAAGTCCAATATTAAAGTCACATTTCTTCTTATGGGCTATGATCAAAAATCTGATTAGATACCAAAATAAAACTTAATACAAATGCTTAACTATTTAGGTCAAAGGACCTCTACAGAAGTATCTGTCCTCCAAGGCATTCCAGTTTGAGACTCAGTTTTAAAATAAGGCATAACAAATATTAACAAAAGACATACAGGGTGATGAAAAGAGAAACTCTACAATTCCCCACATACTCGGAACCTAATAAAACAAATCTAAATTTTTAAAAATTATTTTTCTTTAAAAACTACCAAAATTGGAACCAAAGATAAATAGAAGGCACAACAGTTTTACTCTGGTTGTTATTTGATTTGGGGGATTTTTTTGTTTGCTTTCTGTTTTTTTTTTTTTTTTCTTTTTACAAATACAAATGAAACATGAAAAAACTCTAAAAGAATCTAACAGTTCAAGAAAAGCATTCTAGACATTTAAAACCTATCTTACAATTTAAATTTCAATGGTAAAAACAGTAGGTTTTAGAATTATTTTTTGATCACATATCAAAAGAAAAAAGTTCTATTAACATCTTTTATTCAGTTTTTAACCACATCAGAGAGAATCGAATGTCAAATTTTCCAAATGGCAATTTTTCCACATCAGAAGGTAGTCAACTCTCAAAGAATAAACAATTTGGATTTTTCCTGCCTCCAAAATGCTTATCAAATCCTGCCTTTCTCACAGGCTTTGAAACACATAGAAAATAAGTAAGAAATATTCCAATGAATGAAACATACCAAATGTCAGTAATAAGCAAAATACATTCCTTTGAGGGAAATGGCTGTTTTAAAAAAAAATTCCAATCTGTATATGCAAAGTAAGTAAGGAAATTCAGTCTTTTCATTTTTTCTTCTTTAAAAATCAGTTACTCCTAAAATAGTGTTCCACAAAACTGGAAGTGAAGGACTAAAAGACCAGGAAAAGGGAGAAGAGAGGGAGTACACACCATTAACACAAAAAGAAGTAAAATTGTACAAACTTAAGCAGTTTATAAGACTAGGATCATCATACTCCAAGATAACAAAGGCTGGTTGAAGAAATTCTCCATTCTGCAGAAGCTGGGGTTTTTATGCTTCATGAAGATCAGTGAAGAGCAATTCACTGCCTTGGAGCAATCCCCCTTCCCACCCCAAATCTTGGTTTCTGCACCATGCCTCCACGGGGAGGGCTCATTCCACCACCCAGCCCACCTCGAGGGCCTCCAGGTCCTCGCAGGTAGTCATCTCGACGGTCCCCTTCCCGGACAGCTCGAGTCTTCTCTTCCACATTCAGTCGGACTTCTCTGAACATGATGGGCCTGTTGCTAAGGAACTTCTGAACAGGCTCAGAATCATCAAACACAACAAAACCAAAATTGGGTAATTTTCTACCATTATTTATGCACAGCTCCACCACATTCCCATAGTTTTGAAAGAAATCTTTAAGTTCTGATTTGTCCACTTCATGAGGCAGGTTGCCAGTGAAGAGTTGGTGACTACCAAGGTGTCTCACAATTCTTTGGGCTTCAACATCACCCTGCTCACTAGCTATCGCGTTCCCTCTGCCCGCAGAGAGAGACACGACAAACGTCTGAAGCTTTGGAAGTTTATTGTGCACAGTCTTCCTTTCTTTCCCTCTTTTCTATCCCCTTCTCTCTTTTCTTTCTCTCGCTCTCTTTCCCTCTGCTTAACTCTCGCCTGCTCCGGTCGCTCCGCTTCTCCCGCTCGGCTCACGCCTGCTTCGGCCGCTCCGCTTCTCCCACTCGGCTCTCGCCCTCGCTCGCACTCTTCTTCCTCGCTTCTACTCCTACTCTCAGCTTCTGCTCTACTCTCAGCTTCAGCTTTTTCTCAGCTTCTTCTACTCTCAGCTTCTTCTCTACTCCCCCACCCATCAAGCTTATATACACTTCAACCAATCAGGGGAGAGCACACGAGGTAAACGCGCGGACAGCTGCAGGCATAGAATAGGTACACGAGGGGGGCATGCTCTAATCACATCGTTAACTAGCCAATCATTGGAATTCGCTGGTTGTTTACTGTATAGCTGGCCGCTTTTGGCTCAGCGCCAGGCGCCATCTTGACTGTGCCCAAGGCTGGGGGTCCCGGAAACCCCGACATATCCCCCTTCTTTATTATTAAACTAAGGCTGGGGACCGTGTCTGTCTTAGGCTGAGTGGTCAGCATATGTCCTTACCCGTCATCAGAGCCTGCAGAGCATGCTGCAGCTCCTGTCTTAGGTTGGTACACAGCCACCTCCTTCATTACCCGTCTTTGACTACCGGTCCAGCATCGAGAGCCATACTAATGGGGGGCTGTCGGCCTTTAGGGCGGTCATGGCCTGATGAAAGATAATCTGATCTCTCTATTGGCTAGCTCGTAGATGCATGCCAAAACGAATGAAGAGAAGGAGGCCAAGGCAGAGGAGTACCACCATAGCTCCTAAGCCTGCCCGCTGTTTGATAAATCTATAAACAGAAGAAAAACCATGTAGCCATATTAAATACAGAAACAATATACATCCCAGTAGAGTTACAATACGGGCAACACAAACAGCTCTCAGGGAATAAACGCATCCCAGTCCCAAAAGTTCTTGCAAGGTATCCACTTGTTCTTGTAGTAAGTCCACTCTCTGATAGAGTCTATATGGTCTGTAAGGCTGCAACTGTATTTTCGGCCAAATGATCGTTGTTATGGTTGTGTCAATGCTGCTACTGCAAGGACTGTGATGGCAATGATCACGGCTGTTGCAATGTCAAAGCCTCTTCTGTTTCTTGATAATAGCACTGGCAATTCTATATCTGCAACAGAAACTAGGACTGGTAGGAAGATAGGAATGTGCATCAAAATTGCACGGGTGGCAAAAGAACCATTCCAGCATTGTGAGAGATAGCACACGGTTAGTGAACAGTTAAGAGGTGTTATTAGAAATGTTAGTTGGTAGAAACATAAAAGGGAGGAAATACACAAGCTGACGTGGGAGGAAAAGCAATATTACAGCTAGGGTCAGCAGAACGAGTTGCTCTACTCTGGGTCTGATTGTAGTATGATTCCAACGGCAAAGTGCAAAAATTCCTCCTGTTAAAGCAAAGAAAGACTAGAGATATCCTTGTCACCAAAAACAGCACGACCTGAAAAATCATCAGTAGAATTGACAGGCTTGTAGAGGAATTGGTGAAAAACAAGAAAAGGAAGGATAAAAAATGTGTTAGTTAGAAGTAAAAAATATGGCCAGGCTAACAATGGCCCATAGGTTCCGGGTTTGCCTTTCCGCTATACGAAGGTCCTCCCCCAGCTGTTCCCACTAAGGCCCTCATCCAAAAACCAAGGGGAAACC
This sequence comes from Sciurus carolinensis, assembly GCF_902686445.1. Classification (NCBI taxonomy): domain Eukaryota; kingdom Metazoa; phylum Chordata; class Mammalia; order Rodentia; family Sciuridae; genus Sciurus; species Sciurus carolinensis. The sequence goes on from NC_062227.1 coordinate 31,625,613, forward strand.
CTTTCCACAGTATCGAGAAATACTTTAGCTGTTTTTTCCTTTAATGGCGTCCCATGGTTTTTTAATAGCTCCCTGAGGGGTTGCTGCATTCTGAATTTAGACGTTTCAGACCCCATTGTTACTAATTTGAATAGCTTCAGTTATGGCAGTTACAATAACAAACAGTGGCCAAGCTGCCAGGAGCAACGAGATTACTGAAAGGAAAGCTATCTATCAAGTGTGCATTAAAATTTTTATAGCGGCTTTTCACGTGCTACCTATACCCTAATTGGACCGCTTCAAGCGTGTTTCTACTTTCACTTTTAATTGGACCGCGTTCCACGCGTCAGGACCGCTGCTGGTGTATCCCGATACCGGACCACCTTCCGTGTGTCCTTATTTTTATTTTAATCGGACCGCATCCCGCGTGTCCCCAGGACCGCTGATGGCGTATCCTGATACCCTTTAACTTTTTTATAACCGGTTTAACTTATTGAAAATTTTTTTAAGATATCTTACCTTGTCTTCTTTATAAACCCTTCATGTTCCCGGGTTTCGGCACCAGTTATCGCGTTCCCTCTGCCCGCAGAGAGAGACACGACAAACATCTGAAGCTTTGGAAGTTTATTGTGCACAGTCTTCCTTTCTTTCCCTCTTTTCTATCCCCTTCTCTCTTTTCTTTCTCTCGCTCTCTTTCCCTCTGCTTAACTCTCGCCTGCTCCGGTCGCTCCGCTTCTCCCGCTCGGCTCACGCCTGCTTCGGCTGCTCCGCTTCTCCCGCTCGGCTCACACCTGCTTCGGCCGCTCCGCTTCTCCCACTCGGCTCTCGCCCTCGCTCGCACTCTTCTTCCTCGCTTCTACTCCTACTCTCAGCTTCTGCTCTACTCTCAGCTTCAGCTTTTTCTCAGCTTCTTCTACTCTCAGCTTCTTCTCTACTCCCCCACCCATCAAGCTTATATACACTTCAACCAATCAGGGGAGAGCACACGAGGTAAACGCGCGGACAGCTGCAGGCATAGAATAGGTACACGAGGGGGGCATGCTCTAATCACATCATTAACTAGCCAATCATTGGAATTCGCTGGTTGTTTACTGTATAGCTGGCCGCTTTTGGCTCAGCGCCAGGCGCCATCTTGACCGTGCCCAAGGCTGGGGGTCCCGGAAACCCTGACAACTAGCCTCACGGATTGGTCTGGGTCCCCTCTGAGGAGGAATATTTATTCGTTGTTCTCATACTCTTTGATCCCTCTGAGGCCTCTGGGGTGGAATTTGAGATTCAGGTTTAGACTCTGGTTGGCGCTGTGAAGCTGGTACTTTAACAACATGGAGTGGTATCCCAGTAACAGGAACAACTCCACTGGGAGGAAGGTTCTTACTGGTCACAGATGCCCAAGAAAATGTCCTCAAGTCTTCCTGTACTGTCTGAGCTATGTCTGTAGGTGCTGGAGAACTCTTCTGAGCATCCTCAGGAGCAGGTTCTTCTAATACCAGCTCAGACTTTTCCTCTTGGATTTCAGATACGGGTTCTTGCTCTGGTTCTGGTTCAGGATCAGGCTCCAGTTCAGCAACAGTCTCCTCTAAATGTTCTTCCAAGTCATTGCTGACAGCCTGATCATAGAACATTCCAGAATCATCAGGTACCAACTCAGCTGTCTGTGTCTTTCTTCAGGCTCCTCTATTTCTTCCTCAGATTCCTCCTGAGGCTCAGTGACAAAACCACCAAAGACCTCATCTTGGTATCTGAAGATAAATCATTATGAACATAGAATTTATTTGCAACAGAGCCCTCAGGGGCAAGGACAAATGTTTGCATGAATCTTCTCAAAGTCTGGTTGTTGTTTGATAACAGCCCCATCACCTGGACCATCACACCATCATTTAGAGTAGCATGAGCTTCAACATGGCGAATATTGGTGTGACAATTGGTGAAGTTTTGTGACATTACTTTCCTCTGAATTTCTTTCTGTCTATAGACTGCATGTGCTGGCTTTCCATTTGAATCCAAGCCCCCACGGACATATGAAGAGTTCTTTCCATAAAATCTATGCAGATATCTGGGGCTGTGTGTAATACTGTCAGCAGTGTGTAATACTGTCTCACAAATTCCTGCTGGACCAACAGGGGACTAGGCTTCTCCATAATCATTGCTTTGGTCAATTCAACCTGGGCGGCTGAGCGGGAGAAGAACAAGCTTTGCCCCACAGCACAAGAAGGTGGCAGGAATCCCTCACGCAAGTGCATGCGCACCTAAAAATCTTTCCTCTGCTATTTCTAAAATACATCACCTCTAAAGACCAGTCTTCATGTTCTCAGAATTCATATCTAGTCATCACTACTGCTCAAAATGTGTTTGTGTGTGTGTGTGTGTGTGTGTGTGTGTGTGTGTATAAAATCTCCTGTTGGAGATAAGGGATAAGGCCAATTGGCCAGTTGCAGATAAGGCTTCACTATGTAATCTTCAGTCTATGCAAGACAAAGTTTTAAAATCTGCTCATAGGGGCTGGGGTTGTAGCTCAGTGGTAAAGCACTCACCTATCATGTGTGAGGCACTGGATTTGATCCTCTGCACCACATAAAAATAAATAAATAAAAATTAAGGTATTGTGTCCATCTACAAAAAAAATTTAAAAAAATAAAATCTGGACATAAAGTATGTGTTTTTTGTAAGTATGTGAGTTTGATAAAAGTAATTAAAATATGCCATATTTTAAATTTATTTAGCACAAATTATACTGATGGTGGTTAGAGATTTAACTTGGAGGCAGAGTGCCTGCCTAGCATGCACAAGGCCCTAGGTTCAACCTAAAAAACAAATTACACTGACTTTTTTTTTACATTATTCAAAATAATTTAAAGATTTTTGTGTACATTAGCATCATCACTTTGAACATCATATATCTGCATGACTATAACCATTGATAGAAGCTTTATGGAATACTCTTGAAATCATACTCTGGAAAGTTAAAAAAAAAAAAAAAGAAAGAAAAAGGAAAAGATCTCCAAGTCAGTTTGCTTATTTGGAATTCATTTTTGTCAAACTTTTCTTTGCAAGTATGAAATGTAGAAAGTTTTCAGTTATTTGATTTTCTCAATTGCTTGCACTCTAAATATACAAGAGTTTTTTTGCATTGGAGAAGTAAAAATACATTCATAATGACATAGAATTGGCATTTTTGAAAGATAAAACATAAATAAGCATTTGTAGGTTTATATTAAATATTATAAATATGAAGCAGGGCACAGAGGTGCACACCTGTAATCCCAGTGACTAGGGAGGCTGAGGCAGGAGGATCAAGAGTTCAAAGCCAGCCTCAGCAACTCACTGAGACCCTGTCTCTAAGTAAAATACAGAAAATGGGAATGTGGCTCAGTGGTTGAGTGCCCCTGAGTTCAATTCCTGGTGCCCCCCCCAAAAAACTCAACAAAAATAATAATTATAAATATGAATATTCATATTTAAGTTTCTGAATATCAGTATTAGTTATTCAGTTTCTCTCTATTAAAATGAATGACCAGATTTTCAAGTTAATGCTCCCAAAAGATTAAAAATTGCAATTAAAGTACTTTTTGCATTTTTTGTAATTAAGAGGCAAATATAAGTATTTCACAAAGACATATTATTTTATTTATTTATTTATTTTTGTTTTGTTTTTCCAGTGCTAGGTATCAAATCCAGGGTTTTGTGCATGATGCACAAGTACTCTATCATTTATCTACATTACTCAGCCCTATTATTTATTTTTAAATTTATAATGTGAGTGGAATAAAACATCAGAGTAATGTGTTGGATGAATATAATAATAGTTTAATAATTTTAGTGAATAATATTTATTAAATTATTGAGTCCCATGTGCCATGTATAGTCCTAGATTTTATCTGATTATCTCTTTTAACTTTTCATAACCCACTACCATATCTCCATTTTATAGATAAAGACATTGAGCCTCAGAATATGAATTAACTTGTGCCATGTCAGAAAGCTTGTATGGGCAGAACCATAATTTTGACAGAGGTCTCTGACTTCATAATCTGTGGATTTGCGTGTGTTTATATGTATTTGTATGTGCGTGTGTGTGTGTGTGTGTGTGTGTGTTACTATACAAGTAAAGGCTCTGTAATGTTTTCAATTTACTATAAGAGGAAGCTAATATCTAATTATAAGGGACCAAAGATTTATATAATTGTTAAGAATTTTCAAAAATATATGAGGCATATATTCACATTTTATATCTTTTGAGTATATCTATGTTTTTATTGTTCATTTTCCATCCTTAATGGAATGTGATTATCTTCTATCTTGATAGAAATATAAAAAAAAAATTGAAAACCCAAAGTTTCTCTGAGTGGTTAAAAAATCAATTTTAGAAATGCTGTAAAACAACCTAAATAACTCACAAATATCAGTTTTAAATTTGTTTTTTAATTTTTACATTTTAATTTTTTTTTCTTTGGTACCGGGAATTGGACTCAGGAGCACTTGACCACTGAACCACATCCCTAGCCCTATTTTGTATTTTATTTAGAGACAGGGGCTCAGTAAGTTGCTGAGACTGGCTTTGAACTCTTGATCCTCCTGCCTCAGCCTCCTGAGCCACTGGGATTATAGGCCTGTGCCACCACACCCAGCCCAGAAGCACAAGTGACAACCAGTTGTGGACTCTGAAATCCATTACTACTTTGACACATGGTCGTGCTTCCCAAAGGCTGCTGTCAACCAATAGTTGGGTAAAACAGGCATATTAAAACCCATTCCTGAAAGACAGGAAGTCCTCTTGCCAACAACATTAGTTAACAATGGGCTTGATGAATTTTCCCTAGAATTGCACTGTACACTATGAATCTTCTCTCTTTTACTCAGGTATACATGCCTGAATAAATGTCTGATGGCTCTCCAGGTCTTCCTCAGCACCCTCTCACATTTAATCCCCTCTTGGTACCTGCTTTTTATATATTTTTTGTTATTATTATTATTAGGATTTTATAGGTATACATGGTAGTTGGGTTCATCCTGACAAACTCATTATATACTGAAATTGATTTCAATTCATGGTTCCCTCTTTTCCTTCCCACTTTTCCCTCCCATCTTCTCTTACCTCTTCCAGTCTCCTTCCTTTACTCTACTAGACTTCCTTTCACTCATCTACAATTTGTATTTGATTGGTTCTTTCTGTTATCTCGTCCTTCCCTCTCCATTTCCTTTATTTTACTCTAGTTTCTACATATGAGAGAAAAATTTGCCCTTTGAATTTCTTAAGTTTGGCTAATTTCACTTTGCATGATAGTCTCCATTTCCATCCATTTACTGGCAAATACTATAATTTCATTCTTTTTTACGACTGAGTAGAACTCCATTGTATATATATATGTCACATTTTCTTAATTCATTCATCTATTGACAGGCATCTGGTTTGAGTCTATAATTTAGCTATTGTGAATCGTGCTGTTATAAACATTGAGGTAGCTGTGTCACTGTAGTGTGCCTATTTTAGATCTTTTTCTAAATATATTTTTTTAGTTGTCAGTGGATGTTAATTTTATTTATTTATTTGTGGTACTGAGGATCAAACCCAGGGCCTCATATGTGCCAGGCAAGCATTCTGAGCCACAACCCCAGTCCTATTTTAGATCTTTTGGGAAGTGGAATAGGTGGGTCATATGGTGGTTCCATTCCTAGTTTTTTGAGGAATCTCCACTCTTTCCAGAGTGGTTATACTAGTCTGCTATCCCACCAACAACATATAATTGTACCCTTTTCTCCACAACTTCGACAGTATTTATTGTTCTTTATATTCTTGATCATTGCCATTCTGACTAGAGTGACATGAAATCTTGTTGTAGTTTTGATTTGCATTTCTCTAATTGCTAAAGATGTTGAATATTTTTTTTCATGTATTTATTGGTCTTTTGTGTTTCTTCTTTTGAGAAGTTTCTGTTTCGTTCTTTTGCCCGTTTATTGATTGGGTTATTTGTTTGTTTGTTTGTTTTTGGTATTAAGTTTTTGAGTTCTTTATATATCCTGGATATTAATTCCCTGTCCAAGGAGTAGCTGGTCAAAATTTTTTCCCATTCTGTAGCCTCTCTCTTCATACTCTTAATAATTTCTTTTGCTATACAGAAGCTATGTAGTTTGATGGCATCCCACATATTGATTCTTGGTTTCATTTCTTGTGTGCTTGTTAAGAAAGTTTTCATGCCATTTGAGTAAATATCAAAGAGCATGATCACTGGATTTTTTTTTTTATTGTAAACAAATGGGATACATGTTGTTTCTCTGTACATGGAGTAAAGGCGTACCATTTGTGTAATCATATGGTAAGAATATGTTCAGTCTTATAAAAAAAGTGTCAAACTGTCTTCTCAACTGGTTGTAACATTTTCATTCCTACAAACAATGAATGAGAGTTCCTATTGCTCCATATCCTCACCAGCATTTACTGTTATCACTGTTTTTTTTTATATTACTTTAATAATTTTGTAGTGGTATCTCACTGTTGTTTTAGTTTGCAATTCCCTAATAACATGTGATGTTGAACATCTTTCATATGTTTATTTTTTATTTGCTTATCTTCTTTGGTAAGGTGTCCATTCAAATCTTTCTCATTTTTAAGTTGGGTTCTTTGTTTTCTTATTTTTAAGAATTCTTTACAGTTATGTGTTTTACAAAGATTTCTTCCCAGTCTATGGCTTGTCTTCTCATTCTCTTAACAGTTTTTTCTAGACTAGACATCTTTAATTTTAATGAAGTCCATTTTATCAATTATCTCTTCTGTTGATCCTGCTCTGGATACAGCAGAAGTCATTTCCATTTCTCCTTTCTTCCAAGCACTTTTTAGTTTTAGCATTTTACATTTAGGTCTTTGATCCATTAGGAGTTAAGTTTGTGAAAAGTGCAAGATTCTGTCCAGATTCTTCCTTCCCCCTAAACACATGGTTATTGTTATTTTAGCACCATTTTTGAAAATACTGTCCTTTCTTTATTGAATTGTCTTTGACTTTGTTGAAGGTCAGTTGACTATATTTGTGTGGGTTACTTCTGGGCTTTCTATCCTCTTTTGTCAATCTATTTGTCTATTCTTTCACTGTTACCAAACCGTCCTGATTATTGTAGATTTATAGCCTTTTTAAAATTCTCTCCCATTCAGATGCAATTTCACTATATTGCCCATACTGGACTTGAACTCATGGGCTCAAACATTCCTCCTGTCTCAGTCTCCTGAGTAGCTGGGTCTACAGGCTCATGCCAACACACCCAGCTCCTATAGTAAGTCTTGAGTGGTGTTTTCATCTATTTACATTAGCATCATTATTGTTACTTAAGTCTGACATTTTATTTTATTTTGTTTTGCTTCTTCTCTCTGCTTTTTGTTTCTCCACTTTCTTTATCCTGATTTCCTATGGGTTACTTGAATATTTTTTGCAATTCCATTTGTCCTTATGGCACATTTGAATAGGATTGATTCTGGGTAAGAAATAGCATTTTAGTGATTACTCTAGGTATTACATTTTACATACATACAGCTTACCAGCCTTTACTGGTGTTCACAATTTACTAATTCAAATAAAGTTTAGAAACCATGCTTTACTTCACATATATTTAATCTCCCTGCTTTTAATATGATTATTGCAAATATAATATTTATGTACTTTTAGAACCACATCAGGAAGTGAGATATCATTCTGGGTGGGCCTGATCAAATCAGTGGAGGCTTTAAAAGAAGATGAAACATCAGGGAGACTTACTGATCTGTTGCTCAGAGACCCTCTAGGAACTGACAGTGGTCCCTAATCAATAGCCAGCAAGAAAACAGGGACCTTCAACCCACAACTCAAAAAAAAAAGCAAATTGTGTAAAGAATTGAGTGACCTGCTGAAGGACTCTGAGCCTTGGAGGAAACTCACAGCCATAGCCATACCTTGATTTCAACTTGGTGAGGTCTTGAGCAGAGGAACCAGTTAACTTTTACCTGGATTCAGGATTCACAGAAACTGTGAGATACACTCATTGTTTTGGTGTTGGGGAATGAGCCCAGGGCCTCCTGTGTGCTAAATCCAGGGCCTTGTGCATGCTAGACAAGCATGCTACCAGTGAACTATACCCCAGCCCCGAGCCCTCTAGTGTTATTTGGCATGCTAGTGTTTATGGCACGTTGTTTGCTTTGTTTTGAGATTTGTTAAGCAGGACTAGAGCTGTTGCTGTTGTTTTTGTTTTGTTTTTGCAGTGCTGGGGATTGAACCCAAGTCCTCACGTATAGTAGGCAAACACTTTACCACTGAGCTATATCCTCAGCCTTCTAGAGCAGTTTCATGTCTAGGGCTACTTTTTCCCTACTTCTGAGGTAAAATCTTTCTGTCCAATTCTCTGTGAATAATGAGATTTTTCAGCCTGGCTATGGGAACAGGAACTATTTCCACAGATGGATTAGCTCCAAGGATTATTCACTCTAATCCTTTCGGTTGTTCTTTTCCCAGCCTCAGGTAATTTTTTCATCATGTATGTGTTGATCAGCACTCAGTTGTAGACTCTAGAAGGAATCTCTTCAGGTCTCTAGAGTTCTTTCTTTGTGCAGCCCCAGTACTTTTCCTTGTAGACTCTAGCAACCTTGGTCCCCTGAGAATCCCAGATTAGAGAGTCTCCTCAACTCAAGGAGGTCAATGGCTCCTGAGCTCCTTCATCCTGCACCATGGTTTGTAAACCAGGTAAATTTGGACAATTACAGGACTCATCTTACTTCCCCACCTTGTATCAATCACTGTTCTTTCTTTCTTTTTCTGCTCAAATGTAAGTTTATTTTTGCTGGAGTTCTGCCACCTGCTTTGCTCAGCCTGACCCAACCAGAGCTTCCCAGGGGTTTGTGCCACAACATCACTATGCAAAAAGGCCCTGAAGCCTTTTCCTGAAGCTGGGAAAGCAGCCCACCAGGGGTATTCTGGTTGATCCGAAATGAGCTGGTATCTGAATCTTCCTAACACCTAGCATCAAGGTAGAAGCCAGGACTTCTCAGGGGCCAGGGAGAACCCCTTTTTCCAGCAGTCAAGGCATCCAGCTTCATGTCCTAACTAGGCCATTGGGGACATGCAATTTGATTTGCCCTGCATGTCTGCCCCACAAAGATGCAGTCAAGTTTCAAGCTTGGCCCTGGGATGGTCAGGGATATTGAATGCTGTCACTAACAAGAGGCTCTGACCAAGAATGCAAGGGACTTCCAGCTCAGAACAGGCCTCACGTGTGACTTGGGACGAGGATGGTGGCACATCACAGGGAATGGTTCACATCAACTCTGGGAGAACAGTGGCCCTCTGCCTCCTTGGGGCTCTGCAATGGACACAGGGCCTCCACCTGCCGCTGTTTCTCCTTGACCCTGATAATGACTGTCCGGAAGAGCCTGCAGAAAAACTGGACAGATGGTGGGGAGTCGTCATTGCCAGGGAAGAAATAGGTGATGAAGCAGGGGGTTACAGCTGGTGTCCGCGATGCCAACGTTGGGAATGTTCATCTTGGTTGCGTTTCTTACAGTCATGTGGGGCTCGAAGACATTGTTGAGTGTGTGCAGGAAGATGATGAAGTCAGATAGGTGGACTGTGGGGCCGAAAAGGAGCAGAGCGTTGGTCAGCAGGCCACCCTTGAAGTAGAGGGTATGGGCATAGTCGCTGCAATCTCGGGCAGTGTTCTCGAACAGCTGTGTGAACTGCCGCTTGTGGTTCACAAACAGGTTGGTGCCCTTGCAGCAGTCCACGTGGGCAGTGAAATTCAAGGGCAGATGGAGGTGCGAGGCTGTCAGTTCCAGGTTGATGATGTCCTGGTCTAGGAGGCTCCCGAAGATGTAGGGCTCCATAAACCTGTGCTGACAGCCAGCTTTGTGCCCCAGGTGCACGCGGGCACCAAAGAAGCTTTTCACGGAAAACAGCTCCTTGACGTTGAAAAAGTCAGGGTGTCCGAGGGGATCCTCAAGAATCTTGCTGTGGGTCTCACCCTTGGGCTCGGCCCGGGCGACCGCGGTGGTCCTGCGAGGGCCGAGCGTGTGCAGCCATATCGGCCAGCGCCCGCCGGGTGGCGCACCAGCGCAGAGCGGCAGGGGCAGCGCGGGCGAGTGGTCCAGTCACTGTTCTTTGTTACCTGTGTCTAGTATCTTGAAACCATCAGTTCATGAATTTTGTCTGTTCTTTCAGTTGTTTCGAGTGGGAGGATAAATTCAATTGACCGGAAGCAGAATTCCAGTGCCATACTGTAAACTTTTAAATCTTCCTGTTTTGCTCATAAAGTTTCCTCTTCTAGATTATCCACTTAGCGAAGTTTTTCTCATATGACAAGACCAGGTCAAGTGTTACCTCCTCTATGCAATCTAATCCTAACCTCCAGAAAGAAATAACCATTCTCTTCTTTGTGCGCCATGAGACTTTACTTATATTTCTACTATAGTATGTATCACATTTTGTTCCAATTTCTTGATTAGCTATCTGACTTTCCTATTTGAATGTGAAAGGAAATGGGTTTTGATTCCATTGGTGTTGGATTAGTTCCTCAAATGAAACTCATGCTAGAATCGGGGCAACCATGAGGAAAAGACATTTTCCCTACTGTAGCAGAGTTCTCCAGAGAAACAGAGCCAGTAGGACAGCCGTCCCCCTCCCAACAACACACTCACCACCCCTCAAGTGATTATGAACGCTGAGACATCTGCTGTCTGCTAGAGACACAGGAAAACCAATGGTATAGTTTGAAGATCCTGAGAACCAGAAAGCCAAGGATGTAGAGTCCAGTTCAGGTTTGAAAGACTGAGAACCAGGAGAACTGAGGGCAGATCAATGTTCTGGCTCAAGCAGTTAAGCAGAGAGAGAATTACATCTTCCTCTTTTTGTCCTAGTCATATCCTCAATGAATTATTTGATGCCCATTTACATTGGGAAGGTCCTTCTGCTTCCTAAGTCCACCTATTCAAATGCTAATCTCTTCTAGAAATACCCTCTGTAGTAGTCAGCTTTTCATCATTATAATGAAATATCTGAGACAGGCTACTTGTGAAGAAGAGGTTTGTGTACATCACAACTTCGGAGGTTTAAAGTCCAAGTAGTATAGTGCAGGCTCTCTGCCAAAGGCTGCCCCTTGGTTGTATCATCTCATAGCACAAATAGCTATGGTGAGAGCACGGGCAGAAGCAAGTGATTATATATTGAACCAGGAGAAGATAGAGGATTAGAGGAGCCACACTTGCTCCTTTTATAACAATTGTCTTATTGAACTTAAAGGATCACAGGAGCACTACCTCATGCCCCAAGTGTCCTTAGGATCTCTCCTATAGGTCCCTTTTCTTAAGGTACCTCCCAACAGTATTCCCTGGGGTCCAATCCTTTAACACTTGAACATTTGAGGTGACCGTATCTGATTCATTGTACCCTCACAGACATACCCAAAATAATGTTTAGCCAGCTATTTAGGCATTCCATGACCCAGTCAAGTTGATATAAAATCAACCATCATAACTACCTTTAAGAAATTCATAGCATAGGGACGGGCATTCTTTTAGGTCTATAGGCAATCACACTATCATATAGAGCAGCCTGTACCAGATGCTATGCACTGTGAAGGAAGAAACATTAGAAAATAGAAGAGTCTGCAGAAGTATCACAGGAGTATGATTGCTCCATATGAAATTTGAGGACTAATTAGGAATCTAAATAGGAATCCTTAGGTAAGACTACTTAAAAGAAATTCTACTTGAGTAAAACATGGGTGGAAATACAGAGAAAGAAAACATGGTATGTTTAGGTATGGGTAAATAATTTGGCTATTTAAATACTATTTTCTTTATTATTTGTATATGTAAATGTTCAGAAAAAAATAAAACAAAGCCACATTATCCTTTGATAGTTGTTGAGTGCCTACTCTATGCCATGTTCTGCTAGATTCTTGGGTTTCAATGATGAGTAAAGAATGGTCCAATCCCTGGTCCCTCCTATGTAACTAAGAGCCAACATCAATACCTCAAGACCTTATGTTGATTATACATGTAGACTAAAATAGCATCCAATTATCTTACCAGAGTAGGTAAATTAAGTTCTTATGAGACAAAAACATGAAGCAAAAATTCCAGGTGGAATTATTTTAGGACATTAAGTCTAGTTCTCATCAGAACTGGACTAGGCATCTCCTATGTGCTCAGGGAATGCATACTAATACTAATATTAGCTTTATAGTCACATAGGAATGAAGGGCAGAAGGAAGGAAGAAAAAGAGGAAGGAAGGTAAAACTGCTGCCCCCAAAGGCAATTAAGAGTATTTTTGTTCTACCTCCTGTTTTTGTATTACACGTTACTCTTTTTATTAGTCCATTATATTTAGCTTAGCAAAATACTGACTTAGAGTGATACCAAATAAATTGTTTATATGACTGATTTTCTTTTCTATCTGTAGACACCTGTATTCATGGAATACAAGGAATTTCTTGTAGGATGTTATTTGCAAGTTTGATAAGCAACACAGCTAAGTCAACCTAAAACAAACAAATCTAGAAGAATAAGGGGTTGAAGGAGGGGGGTCTATTGGACCCTATTTAACTAAAGAATTGCTGTTATCTGAGCATTGCATGTGTGTTTGAAATAGATCTCAGGAGGAGTTTGTGTAGCATTTTTAAAAGGAGAAGAGAGAGGAGTTTGGTATTTTCTGCACTGATCTCATTGAAATGCATTTTTTTCCCCTTCTTTTGCTCTAATGTATTCTTCCTCAAAAGGGCAGAATCCAAGCCTGATGCAGTGTGAGAGAAGGGGTTAGTCCTTTCTGTAAACTCTTAGATTTGAAAAATAGGCAATCTAATTGACTCATGCATGGCTCACAGCCATAGAAATGCTTGCAAAATTGCTTCCTGCACAGTACTAGTGACCACAGAGAAGCAGAAGTAAAATGAGCAAGAGGGATGAGAGCTCTTAGGAAATCTTTAGGAGAACTTTAAAACTTTTCTAAACCTTATGCTTAACCTTCAAGAGACTGTCCTTTGGAAAATTAAATACATTTTTAAGAAATACACTGCAAATCAAAATTCACAAAATTTGCCCAAAAATAAAATCTCTTTGATATTAAACTTCATTTCTTGAAATATATTGTCTTTCAGAACCGACTACTGGAGAGAAACTTTTTTTTCCAAGAAGGACTGTGGCTACTTTGTTCCTAAGAGATTTATAATCTGCTTTAACCGTGTTACTAAAATATAAGTTGACATAACTAGAGTTTGCTGTGTATACTTAATTAAAGCATGACTTAAAATACTATATATTTGGGTATTCAACTTATCAACAATATACACATGTATAACTTCTCTGTAGTCATAGCAAAACAAAGCTTTTTTCAAGACTCTCTGCCCCTATCCCGATGAACTCTGTGATTACAAGTTTATTCTGTGTTAAAACATGCATTATACAATCACGCATTCCTTGTCAATTATATTCCTGGAAAAGTGTCCTTTTTGTCCTTTCCTTTTACTAATTAACTAAGATGAATCCACTGAAATGTAATATAATTTTCTTTAGTTTTAATCTCTAAGTTGGTCATCAACTTGGGGATAGGAAATAACCTTCTGTGTAATAGTTCCTTCAAAAAACCTGCTTTTTGGGTAGTACACACTTCTAATCCCAGTGACTCAGGAGGCTGAGGCATGAGGATTGCAAGTTCAAAGCCAGCCTCAGCAACTTAGCAAGGTCCTAAACAATTATCAAGACCCTATCTTAAAGTAAAAAACTAAAATTAAAGAAAAGAGCTAGGGATGTGGCTCAGTGGTTAAGCGACCCTGGGTTCAATCCCTGGTACAAAAACAACAACAATAACAACAACACCCTGCTTTGTAATAATAACAATAATTACTCAACTCATCTTTGTTATAGCAATTATCTCCTGAATTACCAAAAACACTTTTTAGGCAAAACTTGAACTTTTAAATTAATTTTATAGTTTGTCATAAACAAACTTTGTCTTTAAATAATAATTTGCTATAAAATAATTTATATATCATTATTTTGAGATTTTTGAGTCAATATAAAAACCTACATTTTTTTTTTTTTTTTTTTTTTTTCAGAAACGAGAAGTAAGAAGGGCTAAGGATGTGGCTCAGTGGTAGAATGCTTGTCTAACACGTGCAAGGTCCTGGGTTTGATCCCCGGTACTCAAACAAACAAACAAACAAAAAAGAAAGAAAGAAAGAAAGAAAAAAGAAGAAATTAAGAGCTGAGATTCATTATTAAAGTGGTTTTGTGTGTTGGTGGGTGGGTCTTCTAGTGATTTACTTAGGAAAACCTTTTAAACATTTTGTGTATGTTTATAAGACTTACTAAGTTATGACTACTAATAAAGGTGTTACAGGATTAGAAGTTTGACTTCGGTATTCAATTTTTAAAATTCAATCATTACAATTATTTATATACTATATATGTATGTGTGTGTATATGGCTGCATACACAGAGCAGAAGAAAAATATTCATATTCAACGTTCTCTGTTTTCTACTTTGAAGATAGGTTCTCTTTCAGAAAAGAAAATCCGTTTTAGAATAAATTTTCTTGAGAATGCATTGAAAAGTTACATATAACATTTAATCCCCCTACATGGCAACACTGAAATTCCCAATTCATCCAGATTTCATATTTGATTTAATACTGAACATATCATCCCTGAACTGAAAATCAGCATTTGCTTGTAGGTACTTACTGATTTTGTGTATCTCTCAAATTTTAGAAAAAAAAAAAAAAAGTGGTTCACTATGCTTACAATAGTTCCTAGTGTATATTAAATAAATGTGGAAAAATGGAAAAAAGGAGTATAGAAAGAGGAAGGAACTTTTTTGAACAAGGACAGGGTACATGTCCTATTAAGTTTCTATCCTGAACTCAAAAATTTTTCTCTGGGTGCTATAACAGTGCAGGATATTTGATCTTCCAAACCAGGTTCCAATAATTTGAAATTTCCTCTGGGTCTCATGAGATATTTTGAACATTTTTCAGATCAAAAATCTTGAGCTGGGGATATAGTTCAGTGGAAGAGCACCTACCTAGCATGAGTAAGGCCCTGAGTTCAACTCCAGAACTACTTAAAAAAAAAAAAAAATTGTCTCAATCCTTCCCACCAGGATATGTCCTTCCTGCTTCCCCATAGTCTTTGTGGCTTAAAATATACAGGCAAGGGTCAAGTGAAGTTTTGGGAAAATACTACACTTCTTAATTCAAAGAAGGGTACTGGAACAGAGTCATAGGTCATGGCATTAGCCACTGCCACTGAATTTTTTATCCTTCCTTTAGGAGAGTCAACAAATACAGAAAAAGACCTATTTCTAGCATATCTGAATGAAGAGCTGATATGAATAAATTTAACTCTGATATTGCTGTCCTTTGAATCCGAAATCACTGGCAGACTGGCAGAATAATTTGCTTTCTCTTCTGCCTCTAGATTGACCTAAGTGAGCGCAGCTTTATTCTGAAGTAGAAAGGCTTTCACTCAGGTTCTATGGATAAGCCCTTTACCTGTGTTGACAGAACTCCACAAGGCAGCCAGGCAAACGAATATGCTTGTTGCTAGGACACCAGGCTGTTTCCATGGCAGCAGGCCACTGCTGTTTGCTACTCTCTTGACTAATAACAAGCACATACACCTATTCCTTGACAAATATGCTTGTTTTTCTTTATTGTAAAGCAAATACTAGGTAATAACACAACTGCATAGGTACACTTCTGTAACTTTGTAGGAGGAAAATAATATGTCAAATATATTTTGATTTGTCAAAAGGGAATTCACATATCCATGTGACACCTCAGTCTTCATATATAACAATGTGTTTTACATGATCAAGAGATTCATTGTGATCTTTGTAGTCTACCATGTGCCACAGAGGATTTGTCAACATAGGCTCTTTCTGAGGCCACCCTAACATTTGTCCTACATGAGGCTCATTCAGTGACCATCTTTTTATGAGCTTTTCAAAGATTACACATGATGTTTTCCTCTGGAACTCACCATTATCATTCTATAAATGTCATTCGCAAGTATAAATAACATACAAAACAATGGTCTGAATGAAAGCACTCTAAGTACATCATGCAGGGTGTGGGTTGTTCCACACAGCACTTCCACCATTCTGTCACTACCATTTATCTCCTCTCTACTAAGCATACTCACCAGGTCATACACGAAGTTACAAAATAAATTCATTTATTTTTAAAAGTTAAAACTAATGAATCAGGCTGGTGGTGAAGCTCTGTGGTAAAGTATGTTCTTAACATACACAAGGCATGGGTTCATTCTCCAGCACTTCCCCCCCAAAAAAGCAAATTAATCATTTGACCCCCAGTTCTACATGAAATTCAAGATAATGTTTGAGTACATATAATTGGAAAGCATAGATTATTACTAGATTGACATAATATGGCAAATATTATAGACCATAGCAAAATGTAGAGGTTTTCACAGATCCATTATCACTTTTACTCTTTTTAAATATAGATGTACACCTAAGTCTGTATTTGCCATGTCGGAGTTCACAATTGGTTTAATACATCACTGAATCATTGAGAAATCATAGTATTATACAAAACTGGTCACAGATAGATGGTACTTGGGAATAATAGGAAAATACCCTTCAAACTAAAATTTTACCTCGAGTCATAATGGAATAACAAAGACTAGATTTACCTTCTCACATTAAACAGCTAGGAAACTGGATAAAATATGTGAGACAATGATTTTCAGACATTAGACAATAGGCAGCACAGGTCAGTGATCCCTGAAAAAAGGGATTGGGTGAGGTGAGAGGCCTCTGAGAACCCCAGCTCACTGGCCACATTGCAAGCAGGGGGAACACAGGCAAAGTTCTAGTTTCTCCTGGGTTGAGGAGACAAAGTTGGAAGTTTGGGAGGGCAGAGCAACTAAAATTTATAGGCTTAGTATCAGAGAAGAGAGAACTACACAGAGAGGGTCTCAGAGATTTGCAGAGTTCCTCTTTAATGGTAGTGTAAGTGGAGCAAACTACTAGACTAAAGAAATAACCAAGGAAGGGAGCATTAGAGGGTTAGTCCCACAGGGCTGTGGATAGTTCTCGTTCCCACCAACACTGGATGCAGGCCTCAAAAAGGTGCTATCTCAGGAGTGAGGTTAAATTATCCCTAGGCTCAAGGCTGTTCTGACAAAGCGGATCAATAGTTGCTTGAGGCTGAGGAATTTTTTGCAAATTGGTAATGTAAGGGAATTTTTTGAAGTAGTGGAAGCACTCTAAAACTGGATTGAGGTGATGATTGTATACTTGTATAAATTTTCTAAAAATAATTCAAACATCTAGTAGTTGTATTTTAATCACAAACAAATTTTTTTCCAAAATAGCTGTTAACACCAACCAGACAATGTATTGGGTGCTTTTATGACATAATTTCTTGCTTCCTGGATTTCCAGCATTGGCTCTTCCTTGCTAGCCAAATTTTGCTATATCCCACACTCTATCATCATAAATACTAGAAATATAAAGTTATTATTATTTGCCAAAAAATAGCTTCTAAAGTTTTGTATTGGTGTATCATAAGTATGCATAACAGTGGGATTTGTGCTGGTACATTCATACATGCGCCTAGCATAAATTGGTCTGTTTCATTCCCCTGTACCTCCTCTTTCACTCCCCTCCTTCCTCTCCTGATGTTCCTTTTCTACTCTACTGGTCTCTTCTGTTTTCATGAGACCTCTTTTCTTTCCTTTTTTTCTCTTTAGTTTTCACATATGAGAGAAAATTTATGACTCTTGGCTTTCTGAGTTTGGACTTACCTCACTTAGCATGATATTTTCCAATTCCATTCATTTCTCCTCAAATGACATAATTTCATTCTTCCTTATGGCTCCATTGTGTGTGCATACCACATTTTCTTTATCCATTCATCTGTCGATGGACACCTGTATTGGTTCCATAAATTGGCTCTTACGAATTGTGCTGCTGTAAACATGAGTATGCATGTGTCACTATCATATACCCATTTTAATGCTGACTTTCAATCTTTTGAGTAAATACCAAGACGTGGTATAGTTGGGTAATATGGTGGTTACATTTCTAGACTTTTGAGGACACTTCATATTGATCTCTATAGTGGTTGTACTAATCTTCAGTTCTACCAATAGTGTCTGTCCCTGCCCCTTACTGCCAGCATTTATTATGTTTTTGTAGTCTTAATAATTGCCATTCTAACTGGAGTAAGATGAAATCTGGGTAGTTTTCCTTTGAATTTCCTTGATTACTAAAGATGTTGAATGTTTTTTCATATATTTGTCGGTCATTTCTTCTTTTGAGAAATATCTGTTTAGTTCATGTGCCCATTTATTGGGTCTTTTTTTGAGGTGTGTATATTAAGTTTTTTGAGTTCTTTTTCAAAATTATTTTTGGGGTAGTGAGGAGTAAATCCAGGTCTTTGCATAAGCTAGGCAAGTGTTCTACTACGGAGCTACATCTTCAGCCTTTTGAGTTCTTTATATAGCCTGAATATTAATCTTCTGTCAGAAGAGTAATTGTGCAGATTTCTCTCCCATTCTGTAGATTCTCTCTTAACTGAAACAAGCACTTAATTGTTTCTTTTGCTTTACAAAAGCTTTTTATTTTGTTGCCATCCCATTTATTAATTCTTGGTTTTATGTCCTGAGCTTTAGGAGACTATTGAGGAAATTGATGCCTGTGCCTATATATTGGAGTTTAACCATGTGTTTTCTTCTAGCAGTTGCAGTTTCTATTCCAGTTCCTAGGTCTTTGATCCACTTTCATTTGACTTTTGTGCAGCGTGAGAGATAAGGATTTAGTTTCATTCTTCTGCATATGGATATCCAATTTTCCCAGCACCATTTGTTAAAAAGGCTGTCTTTTCTCCAGTGATTTATGTTTTGTTTTGTTTTGGCAATTTTGTCAAGGATTAGATAATGGTAACTGTGTGGATTTGTCTCTGTGCACTTTGTTCTATCCCATTGGTCTGAGTGTCTGGTTTTATGCCAATACCATGTAGTTTGTGTTACTACAGCTCTGTAGTATAATTTGAAGTCAGGAATTGTGATGTATCTAGTATTGCTCTTATTGCTCAGAATCACTTTGGTTATCCTGAGTCTTTTATTCTTCCATATGAATTTCAGGACTGTTTTTTCTAGTTCTGTGAAGGATGCTATTGGTATCTCGAAGGGGATTGCATTGAAATGGTACATTTTTTGAAAACACTGCTCTAGTGCAAGGGATCTCTTAGAGATCACTATGCCCCAGAGTCTGAAGAGGCAGATAAATTAAGCAAGAGTCAAGAACTGATTTGCACTTCCTATTGCATGGAAAATAATAAATGTAGTGCAAAGGGGGAGGACAGAAGAGGATGATGTCATTTAAAACTCGTGTCTACTTGAACAAGATCTTCCCCTTTTCCATAGGATATTTTCACTCTAAAAAAGAGAAAAATATAAGGGCATCTATTTAAACTTGTGATTTATGACAATAATGACATATAAAAGAAAAAATAAACAAATAAGATTATTTTCAAAAACCAGAAAGTCTGCAAAAGGACACACCTTGTTCACACCTTGTTCTACTGGAATATCAAAACAAACATAGACAAACTCATAAAATCCACTTCAATTGCTCTGACCCAAAATTCTTGGCCCAGGACAGGGACACCAAGAAATTGACTGTTCTATGTAAACTAAATAAAAATAGGGTATAATTGTAGGTGAAAGTTCTTTGAAACAGATGGAATTTGTCCTGCCAAAGAAACAAATAAATCTGGTCTAGAATTAATAAGTAGATGAGTCATATATGCTAACAAGTGAAATTTATATAGGATACCAATCACCTACGTTAATACAGTCATGAATTTTTTGACAATAGCTCTCTCTTTTAACTGGAAACAACTTCTGACACACCATTTTTAAAAAAAAAAATTTTTTTAATCATAGATGGACACAACACCTCATTTCATTTATTTACTTTTATGTGGTGCCAAGGTCAAACCCAGTGTCTCACACGTGCTAAGTAAGCACCCTACTGAATGACAACCCCAGCCCCCTGACACACCATTTAATTCTGTTCTATCTTCCCCCAACTAAGGATAAACCCACCTTATCAAAATAATTACCAGAACTTTAAGAATGTTTGTCATCTCATAAAGTTAGAGAGAAGAATTAATTACAAGGAGGTTGGTAGAAGAAATTTGGAAGATTCAATTTATGGAAATTAGAGAGAAGAATTACAAGGAGGTTGGTAGAAGAAATTTGGAAGATTCAATTTATGGAAATTAACTTCAATACATTGATCTTAGCTTTCTATTGGGACCCATATGTGCCAGAAATCTTACCCCCAATACCTCTGTACTCTTGTCTCTAGGATTTAGACAGCTCACATTTATCACCAATCCCTTACTTTCTAGAAGAATAAACATTACTGCATCAGGATCCTTTGCTTAATTTCATCCTATGGTTTCTAGTCTTTTTCTTCCTTAAATTTTTTAAGAGGGAAATCCTTGGTAAAGTTGGTAAAGTTTTGGCAGAATCCAGATTGACTTGGAAAAGAATAGCACAGCAATGATCGTTTAAGCTAATTTTAGTAAAGTTAGTTTGAGCTATATTTTCATTATTTTACTTGTTACGATTTAATCCACTCTTCCATTTATTTACAAGTACTTAATTATGCTGCACACTGACTTAAAATGAGAAAAAGTATACTATAATTCACTTTCACATTGGTTTGCCTTTATGCCATTTTTCCCATCTCTCTCTCTCTCTCACTCCATAGAATGATTAAGTAAATGAAGTTTTGCATAAATTTTACATACTAAATGTATAAAAAATTTTAAAAGCAAAAGGGTATCATTTAAAAAAAAACAATGGAATTTAAAATTAAAAATGAGTATTGCTATAGGGATAGTAGGAACATACCTGAACATTGTAAAGGCTATTTATGCTAAGCCCATGGCCAACATCATTCTTAATGGAGAAAAACTGAAACCATTCCCTTTAAAAACAGGAACAAGACAGGGATGTCCTCCTTCATCACTTCTATTCAACATTGTCCTCGAAACTCTAGCCAGAGCAATTAGACAGACCAAAGAAATTAAATGGATACGAATAGGAAAAGAGGAACTTAAGCTGTCACTATTTGCTGATGACATGATTCTATATTTAGAGGATCCAAAAACCTCCAGAATACTTCTAGAGCTCATCAATGAATTCAGCAAAATAGCAGGCTATAAAATCAACACACATATATCTAAAGCATTTTTATATGCAAGTGACGAAACAGTTGAAAGGAAAATGAGGAAAACAAATCCATTTGCAATAGCCTCAAAAAAAAATAAAATACTTGGGAATCAATGTAACCAAAGAGGTAAAAGATCTCTACAATGAAAACTTCAAAACATTGAAGAAAGAAATTGAGGAGGACCTTATAAGATGGAAAGATCTCCCATGTTCTTGGATAGGAAGAATTAATATTGTCAAAATGACCATACTACCAAAAGTGCTACACAGATTCAATGCAATTCCAATTAAAACCCCAGTGATGTACCTTACAGAAATAGAGCAAGCAATCATGAAATTCATCTGGAAGAATAAGAAACCCAGAATAGCTAAAGCAATCCTTAACAGGAAGAATACCAGAACTTCAACTATACTACAAAGCAATAGTAACAAAAACGACATGGTACTGGCACCAAAATAGACAGGAAGATCAATGGTACAGAATAGAGGACACGGACACAAACCCAAATAAATACAATTTTCTCATACTAGACAAAGGTGCCAAAAATATGCAATGGAGAAAAGATAGCCTCTTCAACAAATGGTGCTGGGAAAACTGGAAATCCATATGCAGCAGAATGAAACTAAACCCATGTCTCTCACCCTGCACAAAACTCAACTCACGATGGATCAAGGACCTTGAAATCAGACCAGAGACCTTGCATCTAATAGAAGAAAAGGGAGGTCCAAATCTTCAATTTGTTGACTTAGGATCAAACTTCCTTAACAGGACTCCCATCGCACAAGAAATAAAAGCAAGAATCAATAACTGGGATAGATTCAAACTAAATAGCTTTCTCTCAGCAAAGGAAACTATCAGCAATGAAAAGAGAGAGCCTACAGAGTGGGAGAAAATCTTTGCCACTCATACTTCAGATAGAGCACTAATTTCCAGAATATATAAAGAACTCAAAAAACTCTACACCAAAATTACAAATAACCCAATCAACAAATGGGCTAAGGATATGAACAGACGCTTCACAGAAGAAGATCTACAAGCAATCAACAAACATATGAAAAAATGTTCAACATCTTTAGTAATAAGAGAAATACAAATCAAAACTACACTAAGATTCCATCTCACCCCAATTAGAATGGCAATTATCAAGAATACAAGCAACAATAGGTGTTGAAGACGATGTGGGGGAAAAGGTACACTCATACATTGCTGGTGGGGCTGCAAATTAGTGCAGCCACTCTGGAAAGCAATGTGGAGATTCCTTAGAAAACTTGGAATGGAAACACCATTTGACCCAGCTATCCCACTCCTCAGCCTATACCCAAAGGACTTAAAATCAGTATACTACAGAGATACAGCCACATCAATGTTCATAGCTGCTCAATTCACAATAGCCAGACTGTGGAACCAACCTAGATGTCCTCCAATTGATGAATGAATAAAGAAACTGTGGTATATATATACAATGGAATATTACTCAGCTATAAAGAATGATAAAATTATGGCATTTGCAGGCAAATGGATGAAATTGGAGAATATCATGCTAAGTGAGATAAGCCAATCTCAAAAAACCAAAGACAAATGATCTCGCTGATAAGCTGATGATGCCACATAATGGGGGGTGGGAGGGGGGCAAGAATGGAGGAAGGAGGGACTGTATAGAGGGAAAAGAGGGGTGGGAGGGGTTGGGGGGAATGAAAAAATAATGGAATGAATCAAACATCATTACCCTATGTGAATGTATGATTACGCAAATGGTATGCTGTTACTCCATGTGCAAACAGAGAAATAACATGTATCCCATTTGTTTACAATAAAATAAATTTAAAAAAAAGAATCTGGGGGGCAATCCAAGATGGCAGCTTTGAGGGTGACTGCACCCCCAGTCGCTCCAGAACACAGGAGTTAAGAAAGGGAGGCATTGAGAGACTCGGACTGAAATAGAGCCACAGGTGAGTCTGCCCACTGGATAAAGCTCGGCCCGGGTGGCAGACCCAGATAGAGGTGGCTTATCGGAGCTGGGCAGGGCAGCTAGAGTCTTCCACAGGCAGCCCTGCACACTCCGGCGGTGGGCCCCGCCCACACAGCCAACTTCTCCAGGTTCTCGGAGCAGGCTCCCTAGTGAGAGCCTTTCTGACCAGAACAAGCTCCAAGTCCCGGAGCCAGCGCAGCGCAGCGTACTCCAGCACGCAAGCAGCTTCAGGGACCAGGATAGGGCAGCCAGAGACTTCCCCAAGTAGCCTGGACCCCTGCGGTGGGAGGTGCCTTTCAAGGCTAGCTTCTCGGACCAGACCGCCCAGTGAGAGGCTTTCTACATAGAACCAGCCCACAAGTCCCCGAACCAACGGAGAGCTTTGATCTGCAAGCAGCCTCTGGGATCAGGGCAGGGCAGCCAGAGACCTCTTCAGGCGGCTCTGCCCACTTGGGCCGCAGGCTCTTTTCACGGGGCGATCCAAGATGGTGGCCTAGAGGGTGACTGCACCCCCAGTTGCTCCTGAACACAGGAGTTAAGAAGGGGAGGCATTGAGAGACTCGGACTGAAATAGAGCCACAGGTGAGTCTGCCCACTGGGTAAAGCTCGGCCCGGGTGGCAGGCCCAAATAGAGGTGGCTTATCGGAGCTGGGCAGGGCAGCTAGAGTCTTCCACAGGCAGCCCTACACACTCTGGCGGTGGGCTCCTTCCACACGGCCAGCTGCACGGTGCAGGCCCCCAGCGAGAGCCTTTCCGCACAGAGCCAGCTCCAAACCCTGGAACCAGTAGGGGGCTAGGGGCAGCTTTCTTTGGATGCACTGCATTATCAAATTCCTCCAAGACATCAGGCTACTGAAGGCTGGGAGGTGATACACTGGAAATCTACCTGGACACTATAAGCCAATAGCGGAAATCTGCAATATCTCAGGGTCCCACTGAGAGCTGACCAATATGAGAAAACAAGGGAAGAAAATGTCCCAAACAAACCTAGATACTACATCAATAAAACCCAATGACAGCACAGCAGAAGAAATGTCAGAAAGGGAGTTCAGAATGTACGTAATTAAAACGATCAGGGAAGCTAATGAGGAGATGAAAGAGCAAATGCAGGCATTGAAGGAGGAGATGAAAGAGCAAATGCAGGCATTAAATGATCGCACCAATCAACAGTTAAAAGACCAAATACGGGAAGCAAGAGATCATTTCAATAAAGAGTTAGAGATACTGAAAAAAAAGCAAACTGAAATACTTGAAATGAAGGAAACAATAAACCAAGTCAAAAACTCCATAGAAAGCATAACCAATAGGATAGAACACCTGGAAGACAGAACCTCAGACATTGAAGACAAATTATTTAATCTTGAAAACAAAGTTGGCCAAACAGAGAAGATGGTAAGAAATCATGAACAGAATCTACAAGAATTATGGGATATCATGAAAAGGCCAAATTTAAGAATTATTGGGATTGAGGAAGGCTTAGAGAAACAAACCAAAGGAATGAACAATCTATTCAATGAAATAATATCAGAAAATTGCCCAAATCTGAAGAATGAAATGGAAAACCAAGTACAAGAGGCTTATAGAACTCCAAACATACAAAATTACAACAGACCCACACCAAGGCACATTATTATGAAAATACCTAACATACAAAATAAAGACAGAATCTTAAAGGCTGTGAGAGAAAAGAATCAAATTACATTCAGAGGGAAACCAATAAGAATATCAGCAGATTTTTCAATCCAGACCCTAAAAGCTAGAAGGGCCTGGAACAACATATACCAAGCCCTGAAAGAAAACGGATGCCAACCAAGAATCTTATACCCAGCAAAACTTACCTTCAAATTTGACGATGAAATAAGATCCTTCCATGATAAACAAAAGCTAAAGGAATTTACAAAAAGAAAGCCAGCATTACAGAACATTCTCAGCAAAATATTCCATGAGGAAGAGATGAAAAACAACGATGCAAATCAGCAACAGGAGGCGCTAGCCTAAAGGAATAGCCAAATAAAGAAGAAACCAAAGCATGTCAAAAACAAATATGAGTCAATTGACTGGTAATACAAATCATATCACAATAATAACCCTGAATGTTAATGGCCTGAACTCATCAATCAAAAGACATAGACTGGCAGATTGGATTAAAAAGAAAAATCCAACAATATGCTGCCTGCAAGAGACTCATCTTATAGAAAGAGACTCTCATAGACTAAAGGTGAAAGGATGGGGAAAAACATACCATGCACATGGACACAGCAAAAAAGCTGGAGTATCCATCCTCATTTCAGATAATGTGGACTTCAAACCAAAACTAGTCAGAAGGGATAAAGAAGGACATTACATGCTGCTTAAGGGAAGCATAAATCAGCAAGACATAACAATCATAAATATCTATGCCCCGAACATTGGCTCATCCACGTACATCAAACAAGTCCTTCTCAATTCCAGAAATCAAATAGACCACAACACAATAATACTAGGCGATTTTAACACACCTCTCTCACCACTGGATAGATCGTCCAAACAAAAATTGAATAAAGAAACTATAGATCTCAACAACACAATCAACAATTTAGACTTAACGGACATATATAGAATATACCATCCAACAAAGAACGAATACACTTTCTTCTCAGCAGCACATGGATCCTTCTCTAAAATAGACCATATTTTATGCCACAAAGCTACTGTTAGCAAATACAAGGATAGAGATACTACCTTGTACTCTATCAGATCATAATGGATTGAAATTAGAAATAAATGACAGAATAAAAAACAGAAACTTCTCCAATACCTGGAGACTAAATAATACACTATTATATGATGAATGGATAACAGAAGACATCAGGAGGGAAATAAAAAAATTCTTAGAAGTAAACAAGAACAAAGACACATCATATCAAAATCTCTGGGACACTATGAAAGCAGAAGAAGAAGAAGATTTATTTCATGGGGCGCATTCAAAAAAAGAAGTAGAAATCAACAAATAAACGACTTAACACTGCAGCTCAAAGCGCTAGAAAAAGAAGAGCAGACCAATACCAAAAGTAGTAGAAGACAGGAAATAGTTAAAATCAGAGCCGAAATCAACGAAATTGAAACAAAAGAAACAATTGGAAAAATTAACAAAATAAATAGTTGGTTCTTTGAAAAAATAAACAAAATTGATAAACCCTTAGCCACACTAACAAAGAGAAAGAGGGAGAAAACTCAAATTACTAAAATTCGGAATGAACAAGGAAACATCACAACACACACGACTGAAATACAAAACATAATTAGAAGCTATTTTGAAAATCTATACTCCAACAAAACAGAAAACCTCGAAGACATCAACAAATTTCTAGAGACATATGAATTACCTAAACTGAACGAGGAGGACATACACAACTTAAATAAACCAATTTCAAGCAATGAAATAGAAGAGGTCATCAAAAGCCTACCAACAAAGAAAAGTCCAGGACCAGATGGGTTCTCAGCCGAGTTCTACAAAACCTTTAAAGAAGAGCTCATTCCAATACTCCTCAAAGTATTCCATGAAATAGAAGAGGAGGGAACCCTCCCAAACTCATTCTATGAAGCCAATATCACCCTGATACCTAAACCAGACAGAGACACATCAAGGAAAGAAAATTTCAGACCAATATCCTTAATGAACATCGATGCAAAAATTCTCAACAAAATTTTAGCAAATCGCATACAAATATATATTATAAAGATAGTGCACCACGATCAAGTGGGTTTTATCCCAGGGATGCAAGGTTGGTTCAACATTCGGAAATCAATAAATGTCATTCACCATATCAACAGACTTAAAGTTAAGAATCACATGATTATTTCAATAGATGCAGAAAAAGCATTTGATAAAATACAGCATCCCTTCATGCTCAAAACACTAGAAAAAATTGGGGTAGTGGGAACATTCCTTAACATTATAAAGGCCATCTACGCTAAGCCCATGGCTAATATCATTCTAAATGGTGAAAAACTGAAAGCGTTCCCCCTAAAAACTGGAACAAGGCAGGGATGCCCTCTTTCACCACTTCTATTCAACATCGTCCTTGAGACTCTAGCCAGAGCAATTAGACAAACCAAAGAAATTAAAGGGATACGAATAGGAAAAGAAGAACTCAAACTATCCCTGTTCGCTGATGACATGATTATATATTTAGAGGAACCAGGAAATTCCACCAGAAAACTTTTAGAACTCATAAGTGAATTCAGTAAAGTAGCAGGTTACAAGATCAATGCTCATAAATCCAATGCATTTTTATACATAAGTGATGAATCTTCAGAAAGAGAAATTAGGAAAACTACCCCATTCACAATAGCATCGAAAAAAATAAAATACTTGGGAATCAATCTCACAAAAGAGGTGAAAGACCTCTACAATGAGAACTACAGAACACTAGAGAAAGAAATTAAAGAACACCTTAGAAGATGGAAAGATCTCCCATGTTCCTGGATAGGCAGAATTAATATTGTCAAAATGGCTATACTACCTAAAGTGCTATACAGATTCAATGCAATTCCAATTAAAATCCCAATGATGTACCTTGCAGAAATAGAGCAAGCAATTATGAAATTCATCTGGAAGAATAAAAAACCTAGAATAGCTAAAGCAATCCTCAGTAGCAAGAGCGAAGCAGGGGGTATTGCAATACCAGATCTTCAACTCTACTACAAAGCAATAGTAACAAAAACGGCATGGTATTAGCACCAAAATAGACAGGTAGATCAATGGTACAGAATAGAGGACATGGACAAAAACCCAAATAAATACAATTTTCTCATACTAGACAAAGGTGCCAAAAATATGCAATGGAGAAAAGATAGCCTCTTCAACAAATGGTGCTGGGAGAATTGGAAATCCATATGCAACAGAATGAAATTAAACCCCTATCTCTCACCCTACACAAAACTCAACTCAAAATGGATCAAGGACCTCAGAATCAGACCAGAGACCCTGCATCTTATAGAAGAAAAAGTAGGTCCAAATCTTCAACTTGTTGGCTTAGGATCAGACTTCCTTAACAGGACTCCCATAGCACAAGAAATAAAAGCAAGAATCAATAACTGGGATAGATTCAAACTTAAAAGCTTTCTCTCAGCAAAGGAAACTATCAGTAATGTGAAGAGAGAGCCTACAGAGTGGGAGAATATCTTTGCCAACCATACTTCAGATAGAGCGCTAATTTCCAGAATCTATAAAGAACTCAAAAAACTCTACACCAAGAATACAAATAATCCAATCAACAAATGGGCTAAGGAAATGAACAGACACTTCACAGAAGAAGATGTACAAGCAATCAACAGATATATGAAAAAATGTTCAACATCCCTAGAAATGCAAATCAAAACTACCCTAAGATTTCATCTCACCCCAATTAGAATGGCGATTATCAAGAACACAAGCAACAATAGGTGTTGGCGAGGATGTGGTGAAAAAGGAACACTCATACATTGCTGGTGGGGTTGCAAATTAGTGCAGCCACTCTGGAAAGCAGTGTGGAGATTCCTCAGAAAGCTTGGAATGGAACCACCATTTTACCCAGCTATCCCACTCCTTGGCCTATACCCAAAGGACTTAAAATCAGCATATTACAGAGATACAGCCACATCAATGTTCATTGCTGCTCAATTCACCATAGCCAGATTGTGGAACCAACCTAGATGCCCTTCAGTTGATAAATGGATAAAGAAACTGTGGCATATATATACAATGGAATATTACTGCACAATGAAGAATGATAAAATTATGGCATTTACAGGCAAATGGATGAAATTGGAGAATATCATGCTAAGTGAGATAAGCCAATCTCAAAAAACTAAAGGACGAACGATCTTGCTGATAAGCGGATGAGGACATATAATGGGGGGTGGGAGGGGTTAACATTAGGTTTAGGGTTAGGTTTAGGGTTAGGGATAAGGAGAGTGGTAAGAATGAAGGAAAGAAGGACTGTATAGAGGGGAAAGAGGGGTGGGAGGGGTGGGGGGAAGGAAAATAAAATAATCAAACATCATTGCCCTATGTAAACGTATGATTACACAAATGGTATGCCTTGACTCTATGTACAAATAGAGAAACAACATGTATTCCATTTGTATACAATAATAAAAAAAGAAAAAGAAAAAAAAAAGAATCTGGAGAGAAAAAAAAATGAATATTGCTGTATTGATTCCAATATACTTAGCAACCTAGCTTTTTTGCTGAAGTATTGTTACACATTTTGATGTCACATTCAATAAACTGTAATCATAGAATCCTTTGACACTTTCATCATTGGACCATATCTTGTATGTAGGTAGGCAATCACCACTTCATGGTGTATTTAAAGGGTTTCAGAAAGTTCAGCTCTTCTTGACTATATTCCTCATGTGCTTCTGGTGTCTGAAATTCAATTTTTTTAAAAAATTTTTAGTTGTAGATGGACACAATACCTTCATTTAATTTATTTTTATGTGGTGCTGAGGATCAAATCTAGTGCCTCACATGTGCTAGGCAAGTGCTGTACCACTGAGCTACAACCCCAGTCCCTGAAATTCAATTTTTTTTAATGCTCAATGTGTGTTTTAAGTTTATTCATGTTGTCATGTATATTAATATTCCATTTCTTTACATTGCAGAATACTATTCCATTACATGCAGATGCCCAATTTGCTTATTCATTCTTTTTTTTGATATTTGTATTCAGTTTTTGGTGATTTAAAAAAGGCTTATCTAGATATTTTTTTCTTAAACTTTTATTTTTAAAAAATCTTTTATTTTTTCATACATGTCTGTCTCATTCTACTGTCCTTTCCATCCCCACCTGCCCGACCCCTTCCCTCACTCTCCTCTGGATAATCCAAAAGTTCTTTCATTCTTCCCTACCTACTCACCACTATGGATTAGCATTCCCTTATCAGAGAAAGTCATTCAGACTTTGACTTTTTGGGATTGGCTTATTTCACTTAGCATGATATTCCATCCATTTACCTGAAAATGCCATAATTTCATTCTTCTTTAAAGGTGAGTAATATTCCATTGTATATATGTTCCACATTTTCTTTATTCATTCATCTGTTGAAGGGCATCTAGGTTGGTTCCACAGTTTAGCTATTGTGAATTGAGCTGCTATAAATATTGATGTGACTGCATCACTGTATTATGCTGATTTTAATTACTTTGGGTATAAATCAAGGAGTGGGAGATCTGGGTCAATGGTGGTTCCATTCCAAGTTTTCTTAGGAATCTCCACACTGATATCCATATTGGTTGCACCAATCTGCAGTCCCATCAGTAATGTATGAGTGTACCTTTTTCCCCACATCCTTGCCAACACTTATTGCTTATATTCTTGATAATTGCCATTCTGACTGGAGTGAAATGAAATTTTACAGTAGTTTTGATTTGCATTTCTCTAATTGCAAGAGATGATGAACATTTTTTCATGTATTTGTTGATCAACTGTATTTCTTCTTCTGTGAAGTGTCTGCTCAGTTCCTTAGTCCATTTATTGATGGGGTTATCTGTTTCTTTGGTGTTAAGTTTTTTTTTATTCTTTATATATCCTGGAAAAATGATCTACCTGAAGTATATGTGGTAAAGATTTTTTTCCCATTCTGTAGGCTCTCTCTTCACATTATTGATTTTTTCTTTTGCTGAGAAGAAACTTTGTAGTTTGAATCCATTCCATTTATTGATTCTTTCTTTTGTGTGTTGTTTAAAGCATTTGGTTTTTATTTTTCATTTTTTGGTACAGGGGATTGAACTCAGGGGCGCTCAATCACTGAGCCACATCCCCAACCCTATTTTTTATTTTAGAGACAGGGTCTCACTGAGTTGCTTAGTGCCTCACTGTTGCTGAGGCTGGCTTTGAACTCTTGATCCTCTGCCTCATCCTCCCAAGTTGCTTGGATTACAGGCAAGCGCCACCTTGCCCAGCACTATGGGGTCTCTCAGCCACATCCTACGTGGATGAGAAAAGAGTTAACCACCAGAGGATTATGTTGGCTAGAAATCAGTCAATTACCCATAAACTTATCTTCTCAATAAACACACAAGAGTCAATACTTTTTAAATGAGAGGGAGCATGATAGGTCTGGCCATACCAGCTCTGGCCTCTAACAACAACAACCCGGAGTAGCCCAACTCTCTTATTTATAGACACAAGGGTAAAGGGGGCCAAGACTGGGAGGAGCTTCTTCTGTGATGGGCAGTATAGGGTGGAGTTAGGGGAACCATTCTCTTGGGGAAACAGATAGGGAATCGTCTGATTCTGAGAGATAAGGATGGCTTCCCACATCTCCCCCTTTTTAATATTTTTAAAAAATGGTTCTAAGAGCTGCTTCAAGGTCCTCGCTCTTGGTTCTAAAGGTATGGCAACTTGACAGTTCAATAGAGCTAACATGGCTACCAACGTTGTGATTGGAGATTTAACTTTTCCTTGTTGTTCAGTCATACTTTCAGTCTGTTGAATAAGATTCTTCATTTGTCCCCACAATGGCAGGTGGAGTGTTTGGTTCACTTGGTTCTGCCTCTTCCTTCTCCTCTTTGAATTTCTGTTCTCCCTGGAGGTCAGGGCTGATGTCTCTTGATCAACTTTCAATTGTTTGAACCTTGACTCCTTGTCCTCTGTGCTTGATGGCATGTTCAGGTACCCAAATAGGGTGGAATGCTCCTTCTGGAAAGACACAAGCATAGTCTCTACCCCCACTATTACTGGATCTGGTCCTTCCCACTGTCCTGTTTGTAAATATTTCCACCAAAGTAGACCCAATGGACCTGTCATGGTGGAAGACATATGTCTCTCGGCTGCTGTGTGACCTTCAGAATCACAATTTTAAAAGTTTAAAACAAATAACACATGATTAAAGTTATTTTGCAAGGTCTTATCTCCCCCTTTTTGTTTTTGTAATTGTAGCTTAATAGATAAATAAGCTCATTCTACAATGGCTTGACCTTGAAGATTATAAGGAACACCTGTTTTGTGTTCAAAATGAAATTGGTGGTAAAACTGTTGAAAAGAAGAACTAGTTTAAGCCAGAGCATTATCAGTTTTGATCAGTAATGGACAGCCCAATACTGCAAAAACAGCTGGACAATGAGAAATAACATGTTGAGTATTCTGTCTTTTGTAGTCTCCAGTCTTTACTTGTTCTAGAGGGCTAACACAAGTGTACATCTTAAGTGACATTTAACTATTGTTTCTTTTTTCAGTGCCCAAGAATGTTTATGTTTTGGTTTTAATTGTTTTGCTAGGTATTTAAGACCAATCTGGTCAAATTGACCTGTTCCTGTCTCTTAAGGGTCAGTTAAGTTCCCAAAGGAGTCACTTGTGCTGAACTTGACTTGTTAGCTCCTTTAGTACCATTCGCTAGGTAGGGTCTCCTTGGTGAGGTGGCTTCCCTTGGAAGCATCAGAGATGCCACCCTTTTCCAATGACCCTCCTCTGCAGCAGGTGCACTGATTGATTTTTCTTCCTCTAGTGATCTCATCAATCTCCTTGATTGGCAGGTCATGTGACCCGGTGTTGCAAAGTTTCTTAGAGAAGTTCTCTTGTTCCCTGGATTCAGGCTGACTCTCAAGGCAAGCGCCAAATACTGGTTTTCTTGGTCCCTTTATTTTAGTCTTGATCTCTAAGTTTGATCTTAAACATCCAGTAAGCCAGTCTCACCGGTCATAAAGTAAGAGTACTGGGTTTTAACTTCAATGTCTATGCTTTTATAGTTATGTACCCCCTTGTTTATTTAATTGGGGTCTATATTATCTGTTCTGTAGGTGATGCCTTAGTATCTCAAATTAATTTAGGTTGTTTGTTCTTGAAGCAGTATGTCTGCAAAACATTAATCAGGCAACAGTTATAGAGTTTACAAGGAAAATACAAAACAGAATTAACAACAGTAAAAACATATTTAGTTTGTGTAATAGCTATCTTGAATTTTGGCTGAGCTATACTTATATTCCCTGTTTGAGATCACAGTAATTTTATAACAAAAATACAATCTTTTGAATATATCTTTAAATGAACTGAAGTCTGACTTATTTTGGAGTCATTCTAACATGCAGAAAGATGGGAGGCAGAGTCTTATTTCAGGTAAGGTGGGGCTCTTCACAAATCCTAAGTGTTCTAGTTCTGATGCTGATCCCTGCCTCCTATTTAAGCATCATCTTACAATGTTTACATACATTGTTTCCCAAGTCTGCATGAATGTCAGTCAACACAATATGACATTACATCTAATACATGAATCAAGGAGAGGCTGAGAGAGTTTTTAACTTTCCTTTCATATAGCAAAATGGCAAAATGTTTTCATGTTTCATGATATTAACTTTTAAACAAATCAGGATCTCACTAACTTTTAGAAATACATTTACATTTTTATCCCAGTGTAGAAGGTAACATAAAATTTTACATATATCCTATTGATAACAGATTCTGTTATAGAACATTAAATGATATGAGTAAATTCCTAATAAAATTCACTATTCTTATAAGTTTACAGACAAGTTTAGTTTGGAGAACAGTAGCTTGATAAATTTTCTGCTTTAAAGAATTGTATACCTGGAAGATATGAACATATTTAATATACAAAGAAGAGTAATAGCAAGCACAATTATCTTGGTGTTTTTTTTTTCTTTCTTTTTCTTTTCTTTTTTTTTTATTGTAAACAAATGGGATACATGTTGTTTCTCTGTTTGTACATAGAGTAAAGGCATACCATTTGTGTAAACATAAATTTTCATAGGGTGATGTTGGTTGATTCATTCTATTATTTTTCCCCTTCCCCCCACCCCTCCCATCCCTCTTTTCCCTCTATACAGTCCTTCCTTCCCCCATTCTTGCCCCCCTCCCTAACGCTCACTCTAACCCTAAAACTAACACCTCCCACGCCCCATTATGTATCATCATCCACTTATCAGCGAGATCATTCTTCCTTTGGTTTTTTGAGATTGGCTTATCTCACTTAGCATGATATTCTCCAATTTCATCCATTTGCCAGCAAATGCCATAATTTTATCATTCTTTATGGCTGAGTAATATTCCATTGTATATATATGCCACAGTTTCTTTATCCATTCATCAACTGAAGGGCATCTAGGTTGGTTCCACAATCTGGCTATGGTGAATTGAGCAGCAATGAACATTGATGTGGCTGTATCTCTGTAGTATGCTGATTGTAAGTCATTTGGGTATAGGCCAAGGAGTGGGATAGCTGGGTCAAATGGTGGTTCCATTCCAAGTTTTCTAAGGAATCTCCATACTGCCTTCCAGAGTGGCTGCACTAATTTGCAACCCCACCAGCAATGTATGAGTGTTCCTTTTTCCCCACATCCTCACCAACACCTGTTGTTGCTTGTATTCTTGATAATCGCCATTCTGATTGGGGTGAGATGGAATCTTAGGGTGGTTTTGATTTGCATTTCTCTTATTACTAGAGATGTTGAACATTTTTCCATATGTTTGTTGATTGTTTGTAGGTCTTCTTCTGTGAAGTGTCGGTTCATTTTCTTAGACCATTTGTTGATTGGGTTATTTGTATTTTTGGTGTAGAGTTTTTTGAGTTCTTTATAGATTCTGGAGATTAGTGCTCTATCTGAAGTATGATTGGCAAAGATTTTCTCCCACTCTGTAGGCTCTTTCTTCTCATTGCTGATAGTTTCCTTTGCTGAGAGAAAGCTTTTTAGCTTGAATATATCCCAGTTGCTGATTCTTGCTTTTATTTCTTGTGCTATGGGAGTCCTGTTGAGGAAGTCTGGTCCTAAGCCGACATGTTGAAGATCTGGACCTACTTTTTCTTCTATAAGATGCAAGGTCTCTGGTCTGATTCTGAGGTCCTTAATCCATTTTGAGTTTAGTTTCATGCACGGTGAGAAATAAGGGTTTAGTTTCATTCTGTTGCATATGGATTTCCAATTTTCCCAGCACCATTTGTTGAAGAGGCTATCTTTTCTCCATTGCATATTTTTGGCCCCTTTGTCTAGTATGAGAAAATTGTATTTATTTGGGTTTGTGTCCGTGTCCTCTATTCTATACCATTGATCTACCTGTCTATTTTGGTGCTAATACCATGCCATTTTTGTTACTATTGCTTTGTAGTACAGTTGAAGTTCTGGTATTGCAATACCCCCTGCTTCATTTTTCCTGCGAAGGATTGCTTTAGCAATTCTGGGTTTCTTATTCTTCCAGATGAATTCAATGATTGCTTGTTCTATTTCTGTAAGGTACATTGTTGGGATTTTAATTGGAATTGCATTGAATCTGTGTAGCACTTTAGGTAGTATAGCCATTTTGACAATATTAATTCTGCCTATCCAGGAACATGGGAGATCTTTCCAACTTCTAAGGTGTTCTTTAATTTCTTTCTTTAGCGTTCTGTAGTTCTCATTGTAGAGGTCTTTCGCCTCTTTTGTGAGATTGATTCCCAAGTATTTTATTTTTTTCGATGCTATTGTGAATGGGGTAGTTTTCCTAACTTCTCTTTCTGAAGATTCATCACTTATGTATAAAAATGCATTAGATTTATGAGCATTGATCTTATATCCCGCTACTTTACT
Organism: Sciurus carolinensis; assembly: GCF_902686445.1. Classification (NCBI taxonomy): domain Eukaryota; kingdom Metazoa; phylum Chordata; class Mammalia; order Rodentia; family Sciuridae; genus Sciurus; species Sciurus carolinensis. Next base: position 31,661,326 of record NC_062227.1, read on the forward strand.
AAATTCACTTATGAGTTCTAAGAGTTTTCTGGTGGAATTTCCTGGTTCCTCTAAATATATAATCATATCATCAGCAAATAGGGATAGTTTGAGCTCTTCTTTTCCTATTCCTATCCCTTTAATTTCTTTGGTCTGTCTAATTGCTCTGGCTAGAGTTTCAAGGACGATATTGAATAGGAGTGGTGAGAGAGGGCATCCCTGCCTTTTCCAGATTTTAGGGGGAATACTTGCAGTTTTTCACCATTTAGAATGATATTAGCCATGGGCTTAGCGTAGATTGCCTTTACAATGTTATGGAACGTTCCCACTATACCTATTTTTTCTAGTGTTTTGAGCATGAAGGGGTGCTGTATTTTATCAAATGCTTTTTCTGCATCTATTGAAATAATCATGTGATTCTTGACTTTAAGTCTGTTGATATGGTGAATTACATTTATTGATTTCCTGATGTTGAACCAACCTTGCATCCCTGGGATGAAACCCACTTGATCATGCTGCACTATCTTTTTAATATGTTTTTGTATGCGATTTGCTAAAATTTTGTTGAGAATTTTTGCGTTGGTGTTCATTAAGGATATTGGTCTGAAATTTTCTTTCCTCGATGTGTCTGTGTCTAGTTTAGGTATCAGGGTAATATTGGCGTCATAGAATGAGTTTGGGAGAGTTCCCTTCTCTTCTATTTCATGGAATACTTTGAAAAGTATTGGAATGAGCTCTTCTTTAAAGGTTTTGTAGAACTCGGCTGAGAAACCATTAGGTCCTGGACTTTTCTTTGTTGGTAGGCTTTTGATGACTTCTTCTATTTCATTACTTGAAATTGGTCTATTTAAATTGTGTATGTCCTCCTCGTTCAGTTTAGGCGATTCATATGTCTCTAGAAACTTGTTGATATCTTCGAAATTTTCTATTTTGTTGGAGTATAGATTTTCAAAATAGCTTTTGAAAAAAAATTATGTTTTGTATTTCAGTTGTGTCTGTTGTGATATTTCCTTGTTCATTCTGAATTTTGGTGATTTGGGTTTTCTCTCGTCTTCTCTTTGTTAGTGTGGCTAAAGTTTTATCAATTTTGTTTATTTTTTCAAAGAACCAACTATTTATTTTGTCAATTTTTTGTATTGTTTCTTTTGTTTCAATTTCGTTGATTTCAGCTCTGAGTTTAACTATTTCCTGTCTTCTACTACTTTTGGTGTTGGTCTGTTCTTCTTTTTCTAGGGCTTTGAGCTGTAGTGTTAGGTCGTTTATTTGTTGAGTTTTACTTCTTTTATTGAATGTGCTCCATGAAATAAATTTTCCTCTAAGTACTGCTTTCATAGTGTCCCAGAGATTTTGATATGATGTTTCTTTGTTCTCATTTACCTCTAAGAATTTTTTTAATTTCCTTCCTAATATCTTGTGTTATCCATTCATCATATAATAGCATATTGTTTAATCTCCAGGTGTTGGAGTAATTTCTGTTTTTTACTCTTTCATTTATTTCTAATTTCAATTGATTATGATCTGATAAAATACAAGTGTCTCTATCTTCTTGTATTTGCTAACATTAGCTTTGTGGCATAATATATGGTCTATTTTAGAGAAGGATCCATGTGCTGCTGAGAAGAAAGTGTATTCACTCTTGGTTGGATGGTATATTCTATAAATGTCTGTTAAGTCTAAATTATTGATTATGTTATTGAGATCTATGGTTTCTTTGTTCAATTTTTGTTTGGAAGATCTGTCCAGTGGTGAGAGAGGCGTGTTAAAATCGCCTAGTATTATTGTATTATGGTCTATTTGGTTTCTGAGATTGAGAAGGATTTGTTTGACATACATGGGTGAGCCACTGTTTGGGGCATAGATATTTATGATTGTTATGTCTTGCTGATTTATGGTTCCCTTAAGCAGTATGAAATGTCCTTCTTTATCCCTTCTGACTAACTTTGGCTTGAAGTCCACTTTATCTGAAATGAGGATGGATACTCCAGCTTTTTTGCTGGGTCCATGTGCATGGTAAGTTTTTTCCCATCCTTTCACCTTTAGTCTATGGGTATCTCTTTCTAAGAGATGAGTCTCTTGCAGGCAACATATTGTTGGATCTTTCTTTTTTATCCAATCTGCCAGTCTATGTCTTTTGATTGGTGAATTCAGGCCATTAATATTCAGGGTTATTATTGAGATATGATTTGTATTCCCAGTCATTTGACTCATTTTATTCATTTATTTGTTTATTTTTGACACGACTTGGTTCCTCTTTATTTGAGAGCTCCTTTAGGATAGCTCCTTCCTTTGTTGATTTGCTTCTTTGTTTTTCATCTCTTCTTCATGGAATATTTTTTTGAGAATGTTCTGTAATGCTGGCTTTCTTTTTGTATATTCTTTTAGCTTTTGTTTTCATGGAAGGATTTTATTTCGTCATCAAATCTGAAGGTAAGTTTTGCTGGGTATAAGATTCTTGGTTGGCATCCATTTTCTTTTAGGGCTTGAAAAATGTTATTCCAGGCCCTTCTAGCTTTTAAGGTCTGGATTGAAAAATCTGCTGATATCCGTATTGGTTTCCCCCTGAATGTAATTTGGGTCTTTTCTCTCACAGCCTTTAAGATTCTGTCTTTATTTTGTATGTTAGGTATTTTCATTATAATGTGCCTTGGTGTGGGTCTGTTGTAATTTTGTGTATTTAGAGTCCTATACGCCTCTTGTACTTGGTTTTCCATTTCATTCTTCAGATTTGGGAAATTTTCTGAAATTATCTCATTGAATAGGTTGTTCATTCCTTTGGTTTTTTTCTCTAAGCCTTCCTCAATCCCAATAATTCTCAAATTTGGCCTTTTCATGATATCCCATAGTTCTTGGAGATTCTGTTCATGATTTCTTACCATCTTCTCTGTTTGTTTGACTTTGTTTTCGAGGTTAAATATTTTGTCTTCGATATCTGAGGTTCTGTCTTCCAGGTGTTCTATCCTATTGATTGTGCTTTCTATGGAGTTCTTAATTTGGTTTATTGTTTCCTTCATTTCAAGGATTTCTGTTTGGTTTTTTTTCAATATCTCTAACTCTTTATTGAAATGGTCTTTTGCTTCCTGTATTTGCTCTTTTAACTGTCGATTGGTGTGTTCATTCAATGCCTGCATTTGCTCTTTCATTTCATCGTTTGCTTCCCTTATCATGTTAATTATGTACATTCTGAACTCCCTTTCTGACATTTCTTCTGCCATGCTGTCATTGGATTTTATTGATGTAACATCCAGATTTGTTTGAGGCATTTTCTTCCCTTGTTTTCTCATGTCGTTCAGGTATCAGTAGACTGCTGAGATGTTGCAGATTTCCTCTATTGACTTATAATGTCCCTGAAGATTGCTAGTGTATCCCCTCTTATCCTTCAGTAGCCTGAAGTCTTAGAGGAAGTTGATACTGCGGTGCTCCCCAAAGAAGCTGCCTCTCTAGGGGTGGTGGTCTTCAGGTGGGGCATATTCCCTGCTAGTGGGCAGAGGTGCCTCTACTTGTTGACCAATGGTCATCCAAAGGGGAACTAGGCTGCAGGCTGAGGCAAGGCCTGTTTGGGCCTGTGTCTCTGGTTTTACCATCCTTGTGGGAAAACCTCACCTGGCGGGGAAGACTCACCCGATGGGGAGGTCTTGCTGGTCAGTTCCCCTCCTAGAGGTTCCCCTCAGTCCACAACTACCTCCTGGACAGGGCAGCCTTCCCAGGCACCATTCCCAAGGGCCCGGACCTACCTCCTGGGCCTGGGAGCCCTGCCCTTCGCAGACGAGTCTCCTTAGACAGCCCCTCCTCAGAGAAGCTGCCCGCAGTCCTGGAACCTTCGCTCCGCCCCTCAGCTTGTCTCTGTGTAGCTCTTTCAACAAAAGGCGCCTAGATCCCCGGACCGGACCGTACTTTGCACCTAATCGCCTAGCTATGCGACCCCTCCTCTGAGTAGCCACTTGGAGCCTCGTACATATGCTCCAAGCCCCAGTGACCCGCCGCTCGCCTCTTCCTCCAGGGAGCCACCCGGTGTTCTTTGTGTGTGCTTGGAGACCAAGCAACTCACTGCGCACCTCCACCTCCTCAGGACAGCCCGCCCCCATTGTTCAGGCGGTTGCTAAGTCCAAATAGCTCGCTGCCCAGCTCTTCCTCTGGCAGCTGCCGGAGCCCCGGCAGGTTGCTCCGAAACCAAGCGTTGTGCTGCTCAGCCTCCTCTGCAAAGTTCCCCGCTGTCCGTGTTTACCGCTCCAGCAGGGGGGAGGGGCGTCTTGCCGAGCAACTCTACTTCACAAAGCTCCCTGCGTTCCAGGGCTACCGCCCCGTCCGGGACACCTCCCCAACAGGAGAGACTCACCCGGCGGCTTTGAGTTGGTCCCAAGTCACTCACTAACTCCTCTTTTGAATCTTGAGTCCTGGAGCAACATGAAATGCAGCCGCCCTCTAGTCTGCCATCTTGAAACCCCTCTATCTTGGTGTTTTTATATTAACTAAGTTTAGCTTTTAAAGAAAAATTATATTAGAGTATAATACTCTAATAGTTGTTGTTTAACCATAATTGTACAAACCCTAATTTTGAAGACTAATTGTTCTAAAGAATAAAACTTAACTGACACAATGTTAAGAGTAAATTAGTGTTAAAAGAAATACTTGTCATTTTAACATATGAATTAAACTTTGGTTTACAGTACATTAGTATTTGACCTTAGGAAAAACCTTAAATAGCTTTATCTGACTGTCTCACATACATATAACCAACTTAGTTACACACAAACTTGTTGAAATTTGCCCTTATTTACTCACAGACTTTCTTAGCACTTACTTAGACCCTCATGTATTTCAGCACACAGACTTTTCCTACCCCGAAACATTTTTTTCCTTCTACTAAATATATTTCCATACCTAGAACCTTTTATTTTTCTCTTTCTTATCTGTTGACCCCTTTTGTGTTCACATTCTGAAACAACTCATGAAATTTTTGAATTTAGATAAATTACTCCATTTTAATAAGATGAAATATTTTATGTTATTTACAGTACTCTAATTGAAACACAGTTGAAACTTTTTGGATCCCTTTGTATATAGAATTGTACCTGTTAGGACTTAACTCTTAGTAACATTGTTTTTAGTGATGAACACAAAGCAATTTTAAACCCTTTTTATTTACCAATCTATGAAACACCAATAATGTTTAAGTATGTTACCCCATGGAATTTAAGGAGTTAAGAGTACTCGATGTTATTTAACAGTTAGCATTTTAACTTTGTAAATTAATCAGATGTCTCTAACAAACACATTTGAGTAATCCCATACATGTCAAATCTAATTTACTTATTTTACTGTAAAAACCAAGATATATATTTAAACAATATTTTCCATCTCTTTCCTATTGAAGAAAAGTCCTAGAAATGATTGATATTAGACATTTTATAGACAGCAACATTTCATTAGTTTGACCACCTAGAGACTTTTGTGTTAAGTAAATTTAAAGACATTTTACTTTCATTTATTTACCCAATTTAAATTGAACCTTAAAAATCACATGAATTAAAGGTTTCTGGATTCATTTTTTAATTTTAATTGATGAATGCTCATTATATATCTATTTTGATATCATGTACATGATATTTGCATGCACATATATAGACTGACAACACAATATCAGACAACACAATATACACATAACACAAAAGCATAGGCCTTGTAACTTTTTATAGGTGAACCTCCATTGCAATGTAAGGGATGTTCAAAAACTCTAATTGAATAAAAAATAGGACTGATCAGAAAAAGTCATGAGCTCAAAAAATATAGAATTTAAAGAAAAAAAGAAGAGTCCTGGAAAAATGAATTCATGGCTTATGTATAGAAATGCATTTCATTTATGAGTATAGATTTTATATCATTTGCTAAATTAATTTATGAGTTCTCGAAGTTTTCTGGTGGAATTTTTTGGATCTTCTAATATAGAATCATGTCATTGGCAAATAATGATAGTTCAAGTTCTTCTTTTCCTATTCATATCCCTTTAATTTCTTTTATCTGTCTAATTGCTCTGGCTAGAGTTTCAAGGACAATTTTGAATAGAAGTGGTGAAAGAGGGCATCCCTGCCTTGTTCCAGTTTTTAGAGGGAATGCTTTCAGTTTTTCTCTATTTAGAATGATGTTGACCTTGGGCTTAGCATACATAGCTTTAAGAATAATGAGGTATGTTCCTATTATTCCTGGTTTTTCTAGTATTTTGAACATGAAGAGGTGCCATATTTTGTCAAATGCTTTTTCTGCATCTATTGAGATACTCATATAATTTTTGTCTTTAAGTATATTGATGTGATATGTTATGTTTATTAATTTCCATATCTTGAACCAACCTTGCATCCCTGGGATGAACCCCACTTGATCATGGTGCACTATATTTTCAATATGTTTTTGTATGTGATTTGCCAGAGTTTTATTGAGAATTTTTGCATCTATGTTCTATATTGGTCTGAAGTTTACTTCCCCTGGTGTGTCCTTGTCTGGTTTTGGTATCAGGGTGATGCTAGCCTCATAGAATGAGTTTGGAAGGGTTCCCTCCTTTTCTATTTCATGGAATAATTTGAGGAATATTGGTGTTAATTCTTCTTTGAAGGTCTTGTAGAACTCGGCTGAGAACCCATCTGGTCTTGGGCTTTTCTTGATTGGTAGGCTTTTGATGGAATCTTCTACTTCATTGCTTGAAATTAATGTGTTTAAATTGTTTATGTCCTCCTGTATCAGTTTAGGTAGATCATGTCTCTAGAAATTTGTCAATGTCTTTGAATTTTTCTATTTTATTGGAGTATACATTTTCAAAATAGTTTCTAATTATCTTCTGTATTTCAGTAGTGTCCATTGTGATATTTCCTTTTTCATCACAAATTTTAGTAATTTGAGTTTTCTCTCTCTGTTAGTACAGCTATGGGTTTATCAATTTTATTCAGTTTTTCAAAGAACCAACTTTTTGTTTTGTCAATTTTTTGAATTGTTTCTTTTGTTTCAATTTCATTGATTTCAGTTCTGATTTTAATTATTTCCTGTCTTCTGCTGCTTTTGGTGTTGATTCGTTCTTCTTTTTCCAGGGCTTGAGATGTAATGTTAGGTCATTTATTTGTTGACTTTTTATTCTTTTAATGTATGAACTCAATGCAATGAACCTTCCTCTTAGCACTGCCTTCACAGCATCCTAGAGATTTTGATATGCCCCATCGGTGTTCTCATTTACCTCTAAGTATTTTTTTCATTTCCTCCTTGATTTCTTCTTTTATTCATTCATCATTCAATAACATGCTATTTGTTCTCCAGGTGTTGGAGTAGCTTCTATATTTTATTTTATCATTGATTTCTAGTTTTATTCCATTATGATATGATAGAATGCAGGGTACTATTTCTATATTTTTGTATTTTCTCAGAGTCACTTTGTGGCATAACATGTTGTCTATTTTAGAGAAAAATTCATGTGCTGCTGAGAAGAAGGTGTATTTGCTCAATGATGAATGAAATACTCTATATATGTCCATTAGGTCAAAATCATTGATTTTATTATTTAATTATACAGTTTCTTTGTTCAGTTTTTTTTTTTTTTTTTTTTTTTGGAGGATGTGTCCAGTGGTGAGAGAGGTGTTTTAAGGTCACCCAGTATTATTATGTTGTGGTCTATTTAATTCTTGATATTGAGAAGAGTTTGTTTGATGTACATAGATGCTCCATTGTTTGGGGCATATGTAGTTATGATTGTTATGTCTCGTTGGTGTATGATTCCCTTAAGCAGTATGAAATGTCCTTTTTTGTTCCTTCTGACTAACTTTGGTTTCAAGTCCACTTTGTCTGATATGAGAAGGAAAACACCTGCTTGTATACACAGTCCATGTGAGTGATATGTTTTTTCCCAACCTTTCACCTTCAGTTTGTGAATGTCTTTTCCTAGGAGGTGAGCCTCTTGAAGACAGCATATTGTTGAGTCTTTTTTTTTTTTAATCCAATCTTCCAGTCTATGTCCTTTGATTGATGAGTTTAGTCTGTTAACATTCAGGGTTATTATTGAGATATGATTTGTATTCCATGTCATTTTGGTTATGTTTTGATTTTTAACTTGAATTAATTTCTCCTTTGATTGACATTTCCTTTAGTGTATTTCCTCCCTTTGCTGGTTTTCATCTTTTGTTTTTTCATTTCCTCCTCATGGAATATTTTGCTGAGAATGTTCTATAATGCAGGCTTTCTAGTTGTGAATTCTTTTAACTTTTGCTCATTGTGGAAGGTTTTTATTTCATCTTCAAATCTGAAGTTTAGTTTGCTGGATGTGAAATTCTCCATGAACAGCATCCATGTTCTTTCAGAGCTTGATATATATTATTCCAGGACCTCCTGATGTTGAGGATCTGGGTTGAGAAATCAACTGAGGTCTGAATTGGTTTCTCCCATGTATAATTTGATTTTTTTCTTTTGCCACCTTCAAAATTCTGTCTTTATTTCTATATGTTAGTCATTCTCATTATAATGTGCCTTGGTGTGTGTCTGCTGTAATTTTATATCTTTGAGGTCTAGTAAGTCTCTTGTAGTTGATTTTCTATTTCACTCTTTAGACTTGGAAAGTTATCTGCTATTATGTCATTGAAAAGATTGTGCATTATTTTGGTTTGTATCTCCATGCCTTCATCTACTCTGATAAATCTTAATTTGGTCTTTTCATGTTATCCCATATTTCTTGGAAGTTCTGTTCATGGTTTCCTACCATCTTGTCAGTGCAATTGGCTTAATTTTCAAGAGTATATATTTTGTCTTCATTGTCTGAGGTTCTGTCTTCCAAGTGGTATAGTCTGTTGGTGAATTTTTAATTTGGTTTAATGGTTTCCTTCATTTTGAGGATTTCTGCTTGATTCCTTTTTATAATTTCTGCCTCTTTATTGAAATGATCTTTCACTTCCTGTATTTTCTCTCCAATACCATCCTTTATTTTGAAGATAAATTTAACTATGTATTTTCTAAACTTCCTCTCTGGCATACTGTTTAGTCAATGGATCCTATTGTTGGAACATCTCAGTTTGTTTGTATTCCTTTGTTCCATTGTTTTTGCATGTTGTTTGGGTGTCTTCTCATCCAGTAGTGTGGAGCTGAGGTAGTAGAGATTCTATCCTATTGTCTTATAGTGTCCCTGAAGGTTTCCAGTACCTCACCTTGAAAGGGAGACCCATTCTGCACAATATACCACCTTAAACCAAATGATTCCTATTAAGGCATTTACAGTTTTGTCACAATAAACAGAAATGAAATGTTCAATTATTGTTTACAATATAAACAGTTAGTCTGCTAAAAGGGTTTATTGTTTCAAATGATGGACAATGAGGGAACAGAAGTAGTGTAAGATGTGATGTTTATGAGGAAGAGGGAGAAAAAATAGATGTAAAAATTTATAGTAAGAGTGAGGGACAAATCAATAGAGGTTGGCTATTAATATGAGCAAAGTGAGAAGAGAATCCAGGGAGACAGGAAAGTGAGAAAAACAATATATAGAAATTTTTTAAAGTAAAAATGTAAGAAAACACAACAAAACTATAATATACTATTCAGACATCCCATTCTTCAATAAATTGATGCATGAAAAATATTGGATTCAAAGATGGTAGAGGTGTGAGAGAGAGGGTGAAAAAAAAAAGAAGGAAAATCTCGAAGGAAAATTGAATGATTGCTTCCATTGGCTTTTAAAATTTTTCTCTTCTTCCTTTCTCTGCAGATAGGTGTGGTTGTCTGGAGTTTGATGTTAGCTCCAGTCCAGTGGGTGCTGGACCGGTTATGTGGGTGAGCCGATAGCAAGATGCCCTCACACCCTCTTCTAGTCTTCCCACCCATTGCAGCTGGCCCCTTCCTTCCCTGTGCACTTCAGAACTCACTGAGCTGGAGAGAGCCCAGTTTTCTCCAGTTTTGCCAACCTGTGCTCCCCCCAGGGAACTACCCCTAGCCTTTAGCTTTCCACAGACTTGCAAGACCCAGACTGGCCCACACAAACCCAACTGCAATCTGATGGACTTTGGTTTCAGCTTCCCCAGGCCCTGTCTTGCTGCAGTCCCAAGATCTCAATGCCCTTTCAACTTGCAGAGAGACCACCAGGGATGTGCTCACACAAAGGAGTGACTGTGCAAAGAGGCAGCCAGATGGCAGCCACTACCAAACCAAGCAGAAATACATCAGGTACAACCAGTCCTGCAGGCACCTCAATATATCTTCAGGTCCTGTCCTTATCCCCAGATCAAGGTGGCCATGCCCTGAGAGGCAGTTGTGGCAGCAGCAACCTACAGACCTTGCCTGGCGTCCCAAGATGGCAGCAGTCACGTGTAACCAAACCTGCAGGTACTGTGACATTGGGCTTCCAGGCAACAGCCCTGAAATTCAATTTTAAAATGAAAAGTAGTTATCTCTCAGTTGATATGTCTTCATCACTGATTAAGTTTGTTTTTGTGTTAACTATGCAATATCTACAATTAAAAAACACAAACAACACTTGGGACATAAGAGATGAAATTTGGTGAACCCAATGCTAAATTGATAGTTTTAAATTACCAGTGTCAAGGATAGATTTTTATCATGGCTTGATGAAATTTTGTATCATCAAGAATTTTGGTTTGGACTGGGACTATAGCTCAGTGGTAGAACGCTTGCCTCCCATGTGCAAGGCACTGGGTTCCATCCTCAGCACTACATAAGAATAAATAAATAAAGATATTGTGTCCATCTACAACTAAAAAATAGTTTTAAAAAAGAATTCTGTTTCACACATAGAAAGACAAATTAACCTTTAATTTATGATTCTTGGTTTGAACACTTCAATTCTTACATTCTTCAGGATATGGACATAAGGAGATCTGTTGGCATTTTCTTATTATGGAATACCATACAGCCATCTTTATTGTCTCTGGTAGTTAATGATATTGAAAAGTGCTCATGACATAATATTGGTTGAAAAGAATGGAAAATAAAAATTATATACAATATGAACTATTTTCATGTACACACATGAAGTACTACAGAATGTTAATAATGGTTTTCCCTGGGTGGGGAAGTATTAAGTGATTTTTATTTTATTTTAGATGCTTTTCTATGTTTAAGTTTTTTCTACAGTGAATTTGTTACTTTTAGAATTAGAATAAAAGCCAATACTGTTTTATAACTTTTTAATGATCCAGCTTAATTATTTTCTGACTGAGACCTTCACCAATATGTGCTATTTGTTCCCTTCCATGTTCATGTAACACTCAGCATGTATGAGTGTCCTTAAAAATGGAAGAGGGAGGCAGACGAAAGCATCAGAGTGATGCGATGTAGATGAGGCTACTGTTGTTGTCCTGGAAGATGTGGGAAGACAGCCATTAGCCAAGGAATGTGGGCAATACTTAGGAGCTGAGAAAGGCAAGGAAATAGATTCTCCTGTAGAGTTTCCAGAAGGAATTCAACCCCGACACCATCTTGATTTTAGTTCACTGAGACCAACACCAAATTTCTGACCTATGGAGTTGTAAGATAATAAATTTGCATTGTTTTACATTTGTGTTATTTTTATAGCAACAATACAAAAGTAAAGTAAATGTAATATTACTCAACAATAAAAAGGAACAAGTACTGATACATGCTACAACATGGAAAAACCTTGAAAACACTATGCTAATTGAATGAATATGGTCACAAAAGCCAACATATCATATAATTCCATGTATATGAGGTCCAGAATGGGCAAATGTATAGATATAGAACAATAAGTGGTTGCTTATAGCTGGTAGGAGTGGAGTGAATGTGACTGCTAATGGGTACCGAACTTAATTTTGTGTTATGAAATATTCTAAAATTGTGGTGGTGGTGGTAGTACAATTCAGTGAATATATAAAAACTATGGTATATAAATTATATTTCAATAAAGTATATATACATATTAATGATTATATATATGTATAGTTGTGTATATCTTCTATGTTGAAACATCTTTGATCAGGCCCAAACCCTAGAACCATACACACAACCCTTCATTATCTGGCTTCTCCTCATCCCAGCTGCATCTCTCTCTCTCTCTCTCTCTCTCTCTCTCTCTCTCTCTCTCTCTCTCTCTCTCTCTCTCTCTCCCCTTTTCTGTCATTCTCTCTCTCTTTTTCAGTAGAGGGGATTGACCCCAAAGGTGCGCTGCCACTGAGTTACATCCCCAATCCTTTTTATTTTATTTTGAGACAGTGTCTCACTAAGTTACCCAGACTGGCTTCAAACTTGAAATCATCCTTCTAAGCCTCTCCAGTAGTTGGGATTTCAGGTATGCACCCCCACTCCAGGCCTAGATGCATCTCTTGCTACTTTCCAACGTACTCTATGATCCAGAACTACTAAGGATTTGCAGTTTTCTTCACTTTTGTACCTTTGCAAAAGTTTCTTTACTGCTCAGAACATCTTTATTCCTCCTCTTCCTCTTAATCCTGCTAGCTTTTCAAATCTCAGTTTAAATTTCACCTATTGAAAGCTTTTTCTGCTTCCCATTGATACTTTGGCTAGGTAGTTAATTACTTTGGTAATTTCTTCTGTATTTGTCTATCTCCACAATTAGAGTATAAGTTTTTTTTTTTAATTTCTTTTTTAATTGTTGGTGGACCTTTATTTTATTCATTTATTTATATGTGGTGCTGAGAATTGAACCCAGTACCTCACACGGGCTAGGCAAGCACTTTATCACTGAGCCACAATCCCAGCCCTTATTTATTCATTTTTATGTGGTGCTTAGGATCAAACCCAGTGCCTCACACATGTAGGCAAGCGCTCTACCACTGAGCCACAACCCCAGCCCCTAAATTACAAGTTCAAGTCTTTTTGTATGTGTACGTGTGCTGGGGATCACCCAAAGTCTCACACATTCTAGGCAAGCACTCTACCATTAAACTACATGCCCAGTCCTAAATTCTTAAAGTTTTATATCTTATTCATAATAGCTAGTATGGGGACTAGCACATGGTAGCACTAAATTCACCCCATTATAGATGAACACAATACCTTCATTTAATACCTTCATTTAATTTATTTCTTTAATGTGGTGCTGAGACTTGAACCCAGTGCCTCACACATGCTAGGCAAGTGCTCTACCCTGACATACAACTCCAACCCCCAAAAATGTTTTAATGAATTAATTTCTTGTTTATACCACCACCTTTATTTTATTATAAATTATGCGTTTGAATCTTTGCTTCTTTAGTAGAGTATAAACTCACTCTTATTCAGGGGAATAAGATTCAGGAATCACAATTCTATGAATAAATAGTTTATAACAGAATGGATGGTAGTATATTATTTTCAGGCCCTTTAACAAAGTTATTGGCTGGAAATACCCAGAAAATTGTTTAACCATGACTAATGCTTTTTTTTTTTTTTTTTTTTTTTTTTGGTGACACTGACATTTTAATGGCTTCCTGAAAGTCCAAGATATGTTTTTGAAAAATAACAAAATTTTGCTGCAAGTTGATTTAAATATGTAGATATATATCAGCTATTCAGTTTATCTAATTCATAAAGGAACATTTCATTCTACAGAGAAATACGGCTTGTTGAATAACATGCTCAAGTTGATTAAAACACACATAGTTAATATAACAACTGAACATCTTTCTTTAACAGACACCAATTCAAAACAATCTGTCTTTGTTTGTAGGATACAATTGAATCCCAGGCCTTAAATAGAATTCACTGGTCCATTATACGAACACAAAAGCTGTTAGAATGTGCATGCCTGGTGCATATTAAGCACTGACATTCAGGGTCAGGTGAAATAGTGTTTTATAAATTAAATCATCCTTTATAACAGAAGCAATGACAAAGACTTACAAAAAAATACTCTCTTTGTCATCATTTCTCAGAGGGGCTATATCATTCAAATCTGAATGGTCATCTTTGTATAATCTAATCCATTTTCTATATAAGATATAATAAAATGTTAATTTTGAAGGCATAATAAGAAAGAGTTGATTCAGGAAGACACTGGAAAAAAATATCATATATCCAATTTATAGACCAAAAAATCATACCATTTCACCTTTTTTTTTTTTTTTTCCTGTGCTGGAGATTGAACTCAGGGTCCTGCACATGCCAGACAAGCACCCTACTACTGAGTTACACCCCTTTATCATTTCATTGTACAGATAAAGAAACAAGTACTTCAAGCTAAGTAATTTCTCAAAATCATGAGGTAGCAAGAGTTGGATGCAGAATTCAGTCCTAAAGAAAACTATTTTTATGTTTATGGAACTTTTGTTTGTGAACACAAAAATAGTTGAGTGAACACAAAAATAACTGAGGTTATTCTGTGATGAACTCCCACCCACATACCTTTATCAAGACCCAGCAGTTAAGGTTCTCTGTGGTTTCAAATAGGTTACTAAATAAATACCAGAAACACAACATTAATTTTGGACTAAAGAATTAGTCTCTATAATTTAAAATGTTCATTGATTAAAAGACTCAATATGGTCTTCTCCAAATTGTCCTCAGCGTAATCTCAATCAAAATCTAGCACTATTTTGTAGGTAAAATTCTGACTTATAATGGTCAAAACAACATTTTTCAAAGTTGGAAATTCACAAACTTCATTTCAACATTAATCTAAAGCTATAGTATCCAAGACATTGTGGAATTGATGGAAAAAAAAAAAAAAGTAGATGAATGAAACAAAACTGAGTATCCAGACATAGTAAACCCACAAGAGTCAACTGATTTTTCTTTTCTTTCCTTAAATTCTCAAGTTTATTTTTAAAAATTTTAATACCTTTATTTTATTTATTTGTTTTTATGTGGTACTGAGGATTGAACCCAGTGCCTCACATGGGCTAGGCAAGCACTCTACCACTGAGTACAGTTCCAGGCTCCTATTTTTAATTTTTTTAATTTTAATTTTTAAGACTTCAAAATGTTGTTTTGTTTTGTTTGAGACAGGGTCTTACCATATTGCCTGGTGGACTTCAAAACTTACAATCCTCTCATCTTTGCCTCCTGACTAGCTTAGGATTGCAGGAACATGCCACCATGCCTGGCATATGTAAATTTAAACTTATTTTAGGGGCTGAGGATGTAGCTCAGTGGTAGAGTGTGTGCCTGGCATGCACAAAGAGCCCTGGGTTCAACTCCCAGCACCACACACAAAAAAATTAAATTTATTTTTTAACCAAAACATAAAAATTATATATAATAATGGGTTACCATGCAATGTTTTGATATATGTATGTACCATGTAATTTGGGGGGGGGGACTAGAGATACAATTCGGGGGAGCTTTACCACTGAGCAACATCCACAGCCCTTTTTTAATGTTTTATTTTAAGGCAGGTTCTCAATAAGTTGCTGAGGGCCTCACTAAGTTTCTGAGGCTGGCCTCAAACTTGCAATCCTTCTGCTTCAACCTCCCAAGACACTGGCATTACAGACATGTGTCACCATGACAGGCTGCATTGTTTATTATTTATACCAGGTTAAATATATGTCTCTTGAAACAATTATCAATAATTTGTAGTAAAAAAAACTCAAAATTCTTTCTTCTAGCTTTTTGAAATATCTATAGTTATTCTATTGTGCAAGCACATCAGAACTTCTTACTTTTTTCTAAATGATTTAAATATTACTTAAGGTATACATGTATGAAAACATCACATGGCATCCCATTAATATGCATTATTTTAATGTCTTTATGCAATTATTAAAGAATAAAAATGTTATTTTTGGTACTGGGGATTGAACCCAGGGCTTTACATATGCTAGCCAAATTCTGTGCTACTGAGTTACATCCCCAGATCCCTCTATTCTCATTCTCTCTCTCTCTCTCTCTCTGGTTGGTGTTTTTGTTTTTTAATACTAGGATTGAACAAAAAGTTGCTCTATGACTGAGTTATATTCTCAGCCTTTTTTATTTTTTATTTTGAGACAGGGTCTAAGTTGCCTAGAATGTCCTTGAACTTGTGACTGACCTTGAACTCTTGCCTCAGCCTCACATTGTACACAGTAAGTGGAATATTACTAGGAATGAATTTGCTTCAGTTTCATATATGTATGTTTGTGTGTTCTGAATTCACATGTCAGGAAAACAGAAACCATTGTCAGAATGTTTTTTAACAGAAGGAATTTAATACAGGAAACTAATTAGGCAAATGATGAAAAATCTGAGAACTGAATAAGGGAAGGTGAGGCAATCTGATTAGCAATGGCAGAAACCACTGATACTTTTAGACTAGAGGGATAAAAAGTGCAATATTGCTGGATCTCAGAGCTGGGTTTATCGAACAATCTTGAAACCATATGGGGGATCATTTGGGCTAGAATGGGAGCCAGAGAGGAAACGCAGCCACTGTCAAACATGCACTTCAGACAAAGAAATATGGCAAGAATAATCCAAGCGTTTCTTCTCTTCGCACTCTTCAGTGCTGTGGCAGAATCCTGTGTGGATTGGACTCAGTCAGATGTTAATTGACAACTGGGAGAACTTCAGTAATGCAGCCTCTTGGGATCAGCATCTCTGTTACATAGCAGCAGAACAAGGGAGGGATTCGAGAGCAGTCAAGTTAAAATGTACTTCCTGTGGAGGGCCAGATTCTAAAAGAGGGCAAAGCCAACCTCTATTTTATGCTATTCTTTCTTTATATAAAAATAAATTAAATCACATTTTGATCATTAATAGATGCCAAATTTTGCCCTTTTTGGATGTGTTTGAGGAAGGCAGTTTGATCTAAAGCAGTTAGGTTAGAAGACTAACCCACTTCTTAGTCTTTAGGGGTGGTCTTACAAAGGTCTCTTAGAGAAGAGAAAACTAGCAGATATGGGGAAGAAACAATGTGCAGGAAGAATGTATGTGAGTAGCAAATACGAAAACAAAAACACCCAAAGATTTCTGTCTTTGATAGTATAAAAAGAAAATAACAGTAGTTAAAAACTCGTTAACTCGGTACCAAATTGCCTTTGTCAGCTGCTAAGTGTGTGAGAGGTCGGATTCACAAGGAAGCCAACAACCAAAATCCATCTCCACCACCCTATTCCTGACAGATGACTATGTGCTACCTCTACTTCCAGTAGTAATTTTGACCTTCAGTTGGGGTGTCCAATCCCAATCCTAGAAATGATTCTCAAAGTTCCTTCATTGAGTCATCTGCTAACTTCTCACCACCTTCCCAATTTTGGACTAATACTTGATGCCTTATGCTAGAAGACATTCTAGCACCTATTTTGGAACTTTCCCACCTATAAAAATTAAGCAGGAACAATGTACTTTAGTCTGTTTCTTTTCTGTCTGACCTCCTTCAGTTATCTTTTAATATGGTTTTGATAATGTTTTAAACTCAAGTGGATCATTATCAACAGTTCTGTTGAAAGGCAATACGTATTTGTTGGATGTATGGGTAGATGAATGGATGTATGTATCAAGACAATGTGATTCTCAGTTCTATATTTCAACCAGGTTGGTGGAGTCTTCAAGCCAGTCTAAACTTCCTTATAATTTAGACCACCAGAATGCCATTGTGCTGCCATCTTGTGGTAGCATAACTTCCATGCAGGAAAAGTAATTTCAGAAAAACAAAATGGAATGTAAAATGAAAGTAAATATCACAATTTTTTTTCTCTCTTGATACTGGGGATCTAACCCAGGGGTGCTTTAACCACTCAGCTATATCCCCAGTCCTTTTTTATTTAATTTTATTTATTTATTTTATTTTATTTTTTTTAATTAATTAATTTATTTATTTATTTATTATTATTATTATTTTTTTTTTGTGGTGCTGGGGATTGAACCCAGGGCCTTGTGCTTGCAAGGCAAGCACTCTACCAACTGAGTTATATCCCCAGCCCCCTTTTTTATTTTTTGAGACAGGGTCTTACTAAGTTGCTGAGGGTCCAACTAAGTTCTAAGGCTGGCCTTAAACTTGGGATCCTCCTAACTCAGTCTCCCAAGTTGCTGGGAGGACTACAGGCATACACCACCACACCTGGCAATATCACAACTCTTTTTCTGGTTCCGACTGCTTATAATCAACCTCTCCTTAGTTAGTTGTCATTTCACCTTGATTGTTTAACACAAGTACAAAGGATACTAGCAGGACTATATAAGTAGATGTCATTAGTCAGGCACCATATGGTAGAATAGGTCTTCCTTGGAATATGTAATAAATGCCTAAGGTCTTGAGTGTTTTGAGATAGTCAGTGGGACCATGATTTTTAAAGAGTGTAATGACCTGCTGTTTTAAACAGAAAGTTCAATGATTTTATTGCTCTTGTACTTCAGTGGGGTTTTTTTTTTTGTTGTTGTTGTTGTTTTGCTTTTTTTAAAACTAGGGATTGAATCTGGTACCACAGAACCATATCCCTACTCCTTTTCATTTTTTATTTTGAAATAAGGTCTTGCTAAGTTGCCAAGTCTAGCCTTGAACTTGCAATCCTCCTGTCTCAGTCTTTGAGTAGCTGGGATTACAGTATGCATCACCATACCTGGCTTCAGTTTAATTTGATGACATCCTTAATGTGCTTTTAATTCTGTACAAATGCTAAAGACTTCATTGATAAAAACTCAGAACATAATTATATACAAATAAAATAAAATGGCTGCAAAGTTCAGGAAAACAGGAGTATAAAATTAGGACTCCATATTAAACTGTATTGAATCATTAAGTTGTCTTGCCTGAAGGGAGCTGAAGTTGAGCCAGGTTACCCTGAGAGATTAGGAAACACCTCCTTTAAGGACTGTATGTTTGCTTTAAATGGAATGTTTGGGGACTTTTAAACATAGACCCAGGCACATTTCCATATTTGACGGGGCTCAAGTGTCCTTGAAAAGGAATTAAACTTTCTGCACACTTGGGCATGAAGAATGGACTCAGGTGTTGGGGACTGAGGTGGAGTGGGGTAGAAGAATGACAAGAACAGGATCATAAAGGAGGTGAAAGGCTCTTGGGGAATTAGCATGAGAAAAACCAGACCTTGCCTCCTTTGAGTATCTGGGAACAGTGATTCCAAGTCAAACGTGAGGCTATTACTGAACCACCTAGACCACCTGAGGTAGAGATCAAAGAATTAATAGTAAACCAGGAGACCTGTGCGGTCTTCTTTACTAAAAGACGTGCGTGTGAGAAGTGGATTATTGACAATAATACCTGTAATGTCAATAATTCTGAGCTCCCATTGCAGAGTTGTTTTCCTCAATTATTGCTGCAAATTCCTTAGGTAAATTCCAAATATCTTTTAGATCCCACCAGTTACTGGGTCTTAAATAAAGTTTTTGGATCTTAATAAAACTTCTATCTCAGAACATAATAATTAAAAATAAAATCAAATGTTTGTAGAGGTCAGGAGAACAGCAGTGTAAAATACAAAGTCTGTGTAAGTTTGGGTGCTTCGATAAGCATATATCAGGCAGGTAACATTAAGAATTTTAAGAGACTGATGGGGAGAAACGCCTGTGACAGACAAGGGAGAGAAGCAGGTGTAGATAAGAAGTGCCCTCAGACTACTGTGCTGGTGTACTGTGAAAGGAAACGGGGAAAGGAGGAGGAGTGGAAGGAAGGAAGGGAAGATGGAAGGAAGGAAGAAAGGAAGCAAGCAAGCAAGCATCAGTTCTAAGAAAGTTTGGCCAGGATGATGGGGAACCCTCCGGTCAAAGTCACCTATTAGAGGAGCATTCTGGACCTAAACCAGTATCTCTGACCATAATCAGTCCTTGGCAAAGAAGGCTGGAGTAGTGTGGTGTTAGCAATAATGTGGGAGTGAATTGAGGAGCAGCACCTTAGGCTCCCCATCAATCATTTTTTCTGAATTAGGAAATTCAAACCCTGCATTTTCATGTCCCCCCACCAGCGAGTCCTTGCAATAATCTACTGGAATGTGTAATAAGATTATCTTAGTTAAATGGAGCTGAGTCTTAGCAGGCCTCCCACTTGCTAAGTGACTTTCCCTCTTCTGCCTCTCTCAAACTTCGGAGCAAGTAATGTCTTCAATATAATCAAATCTGCTGCTTGCTTCCCTCTAGTCACTCTCCTTCAAAGGCCACTAACCCTGGCCCTATTGATTGCTGCCTGCTGCAAAAGTTACCTTACGATCTCTTCAAGCCTGTTCTTTGTGCTGTCCACATGTCACTGCCGATCACCTTCTGCAAAGTCCCAAATCAGTTGCCCACAAAGCAGCCAACCTACAAAGCATGAGATGCCTGTGCCCCTGCCCACCTCTGGATTACAGGTGTTTGCTTACCTGTCTTTCTGTGCTCAGAGGAAATGCCATCTCCTTCTAACAGGCAACCACTGTTCTCATGTCTTGGATATCCTCCTCATATATATGTGGCACATAAACTATATTTGTATATTTTTTCTTTTGCTTTTGCTACACAAAGGATAACTACTATACATTCTGTTCTGTGCTTCCTTTCCCCCCACTTATCTACATATCTTGGCAATCTTTCAATCATTCCATAAAGGGCTTTTTTATGGTTGAACAGTATTGTTTGTGTAGACGTACTAACATTATTCAAGCAGATTGTTGCGAATCTAACCATTCCAAACAATGTTATTATGAATGTCATTTTCAATATGTGGGAATTATTAAAAGATAATCAAAGCCAGATATAGTTAAAGTGGTAACTACTGACTGTAGGGGAAAGAGCTGAGCTCCATTCCAATCGGTGCAGCAGTAACTGGGCACTTTCAAGGAAGAATAAGGGAAAAGGGGAGGAGAAGCAAGCAGGGGCAAGTTTGGGAAGTGAAAAATTACAAAATGTGTATAAGAAAGTTAGCACAAATGTGATGAGGCCAGCTGTGTAGCAATTAGTGAAGCTAGGATTCTGCCCTCCCTCATGACTGAGAGACAAGTTCTATTCTTCCTGATGGTTACATTTCATAGTAATGCCTTTCACAGCCTTGAGAAAAATAAATACACATACATTTTAGGAGACATGCACATCTCGAAGGGACAAAGGAAGGATTTACAATTGTAAGCTTTTAAAAACTAAATTCTCTAAGAAAAAGGTGGGTCAGGATTTGGAGGTATAGCTCAGGGATGGAGCACTTGCCTAGCACATGTAAGGCGCTAGGTTTGAACTTCAGAACCACATAAAAATAAATAAATTAAATAAGTGTGTGTCCATCTCCAACTAAAAATATTAAAAAAAAAAGAAGTTGGCGATCCAAGATGGCGGCCTAGAGGGAGACTGCACCCCTAGTCGCTCCAGAACCCAGGAGTTAAGAAGGGGAGGCATTGAGAGACTCGGACTGAAATAGAGCCACAGGTGAGTCTGCCCACTGGGTAAAGCTCGGCCCGGGTGGCAGGCCCAGATAGAGGTGGCTTATTGGAGCCGGGCAGGGCAGCTAGAGTCTTCCCAAGGTAGCCTTCCACACTCCGGCAGTGGGCTCATCCCACACGGCCAGCTGCACAGCGCAGGCCCACAGTGAGAGCATTTCCGCACAGAGCCAGTTCCAAACCGTGGAACCAGTAGGGGGCTAGGGGCAGTTTTCTTCGGATGAGCTGCTTTATCAGATTCCTCCAAGACATCAGGCTACTGAAGGCTGGGAGGTGATACACTGGAAATCTACCTGGACACTATAAGCCAGTAGCGGAAAACTGCAATATCTCAGGGTCCCACTGACAACTGACCAATATGAGAAAACAAGGGAAGAAAATGTCCCAAACAAACCTAGATACTACATCAATAAAACCCAATGACAGCACAGCAGAAGAAATGTCAGAAAGGGAGTTGAGAATGTACGTAATTAAAACGATCAGGGAAGCTAATGAGGAGATGAAAGAGCAAATGCAGGCATTGAAGGAGGAGATGAAAGAGCAAATGCAGGCATTAAATGATCGCACCAATCAACAGTTAAAAGACCAAATACGGGAAGCAAGAGATCATTTCAATAAAGAGTTAGAGATACTGAAAAAAAAACAAACTGAAATACTTGAAATGAAGGAAACAATAAACCAAGTCAAAAACTCCATAGAAAGCATAACCAATAGGATAGAACACCTGGAAGACAGAACCTCAGACATTGAAGAAAATTATTTAATCTTGAAAGCAAAGTTGGCCAAACAGAAAAGATGGTAAGAAATCATGAACAGAATCTACAAGAATTATGGGATATCATGAAAAGGCCAAATTTAAGAATTATTGGGATTGAGGAAGGCTTAGAGAAACAAACCAAAGGAATGAACAATCTATTCAATGAAATAATAACAGAAAATTTCCCAAATCTGAAGAATGAAATGGAAAACCAAGTACAAGAGGCTTATAGAACTCCAAACATACAAAATTACAACAGACCCACACCAAGGCACATTATTATGAAAATACCTAACATACAAAATAAAGACAGAATGTTAAAGGCCGCGAGAGAAAAGAATCAAATTACATTCAGAGGGAAAACAATAAGAATATCAGCAGATTTTTCAATCCAGACCCTAAAAGCTAGAAGGGCCTGGAACAACATATACCAAGCCCTGAAAGAAAACGGATGCCAACCAAGAATCTTATACCCAGCAAAACTTACTTTCAAATTTGACGATGAAATAAGATCCTTCCATGATAAACAAAAGCTAAAGGAATTTACAAAAAGAAAGCCAGCATTACAGAACATTCTCAGCAAAATATTCCATGAGGAAGAGATGAAAAACAACGATGCAAATCAGCAACAGGAGGCGCTAGCCTAAAGGAATAGCCAAATAAAGAAGAAACCAAAGCATGTCAAAAACAAATATGAGTCAATTGACTGGGAATACAAATCATATCACAATAATAACCCTGAATGTTAATGGCCTGAATTCATCAATCAAAAGACACAGACTGGCAGATTGGATTAAAAAGAAAAATCCAACAATATGCTGCCTGCAAGAGACTCACCTCATAGAAAGAGACACCCATAGACTAAAGGTGAAAGGATGGGGAAAAACATACCATGCACACGGACACAGCAAAAAAGCTGGAGTATCCATCCTCATCTCAGATAATGTGGACTTCAAACCAAAACTAGTCAGAAGGGATAAAGAAAGACATTACATGCTGCTTAAGGGAAGCATAAATCAGCAATACATAACAATCATAAATATCTATGCCCTGAACATTGGCTCATCCACGTACGTCAAACAAATCCTTCTCAATTACAGAATTCAAATAGACCACAACACAATAATACTAGGCGATTTTAACACACCTCTCTCACCACTGGATAGATCGTCCAAACAAAAATTGAATAAAGAAACTATAGATCTCAACAACACAATCAGCAATTTAGACTTAACGGACATATATAGAATATACCATCCAACAAAGAACGAATACACTTTCTTCTCAGCAGCACATGGATCCTTCTCTAAAATAGACCATATTTTATGCCACAAAGCTACTGTTAGCAAATACAAGAAGATAGAGATACTACCTTGTACTCTATCAGATCATAATGGATTGAAATTAGAAATAAATGACAGAATAAAAAACAGAAACTTCTCCAATACCTGGAGACTAAATAATACACTATTATATGATGAATGGATAACAGAAGACATCAGGAGGGAAATAAAAAAATTCTTAGAAGTAAACGAGAACAAAGACACATCATATCAAAATCTCTGGGACACTATGAAAGCAGTACTTAGAGGAAGATTTATTTCATGGGGTGCATTCAAAAAAAGAAGTAGAAATCAACAAATAAACGACTTAACACTACAGCTCAAAGCACTAGAAAAAGAAGAGCAGACCAATACCAAAAGTAGTAGAAGACAGGAAATAGTTAAAATCAAAGCCGAAATCAACAAAATCGAAACAAAAGAAATAATTGGAAAAATTAACAAAATAAATAGTTGGTTCTTTGAAAAAATAAATAAAATTGATAAACCCTTAGCCACACTAACAAAGAGAAAGAGGGAGAAAACTCAAATTACTAAAATTCGGAATGAACAAGGAAACATCACAACAGACACGAGTGAAATACAAAACATAATTAGAAGCTATTTCGAAAATCTATACTCCAACAAAACAGAAAACCTCGAAGACATCAACAAATTTCTAGAGACATATGAACTACCTAAACTGAACGAGGAGGACATACACAACTTAAATAAACCAATTTCAAGCAATGAAATAGAAGAGGTCATCAAAAGCCTACCAACAAAGAAAAGTCCAGGACCAGATGGGTTCTCAGCCGAGTTCTACAAAACCTTTAAAGAAGAGCTCATTCCA
Source organism: Sciurus carolinensis (assembly GCF_902686445.1). Classification (NCBI taxonomy): domain Eukaryota; kingdom Metazoa; phylum Chordata; class Mammalia; order Rodentia; family Sciuridae; genus Sciurus; species Sciurus carolinensis. Next base: position 31,685,494 of record NC_062227.1, read on the forward strand.
ATACTCCTCAAACTATTCCATGAAATAGAAGAGGAGGGAACCCTACCAAACTCGTTCTATGAAGCCAATATCACCCTGATACCTAAACCAGACAGAGACACATCGAGGAAAGAAAATTTCAGACCAATATCCTTAATGAATATCGATGCAAAAATTCTCAACAAAATTTTAGCAAATCGCATACAAATATATATTAAAAAGATAGTGCACCACGATCAAGTGGGTTTTATCCCAGGGATGCAAGGTTGGTTCAACATTCGGAAATCAATAAATGTCATTCACCATATCAACAGACTTAAAGTTAAGAATCACATGATTATTTCAATAGATGCAGAAAAAGCATTTGATAAAATACAGTATCCCTTCATGCTCAAAACACTAGAAAAAATTGGGGTAGTGGGAACATTCCTAAACATTATAAAGGTAATCTACGCTAAGCCCATGGCTAATATCATTCTAAATGGTGAAAAACTGAAAGCGTTCCCCCTAAAAACTGGAACAAGGCAGGGATGCCCTCTTTCACCGCTTCTATTCAACATTGTCCTTGAGACTCTAGCCAGAGCAATCAGACAAACCAAAGAAATTAAAGGGATACGAATAGGAAAAGAACTCAAACTATCCCTGTTCGCTGATGACATGATTATATATTTAGAGGAACCTGGAAATTCCACCAGAAAACTTTTAGAACTCATAAGTGAATTCAGTAAAGTAGCAGGTTACAAGATCAATGCTCATAAATCCAATGCATTTTTATACATAAGTGATGAATCTTCAGAAAGAGAAATTAGGAAAACTACCCCATTCACAATAGCATCGAAAAAAATAAAATACTTGGGAATCAATCTCACAAAAGAGGTGAAAGACCTCTACAATGAGAACTACAGAACACTAAAGAAAGAAATTAAAGAAAACCTTAGAAGATGGAAAGATCTCCCATGTTCCTGGATAGGCAGAATTAATATCATCAAAATGGCTATACTACCTAAAGTGCTATACAGATTCAATGCAATTCCAATTAAAATCCCAATGATGTACCTTGCAGAAATAGAGCAAGCAATTATGAAATTCATCTGGAAGAATAAAAAACCTAGAATAGCTAAAGCAATCCTCAGTAGCAAGAGCGAAGCAGGGGGTATTGCAATACCAGATCTTCAACTCTACTACAAAGCAATAGTAACAAAAACGGCATGGTATTGGTACCAAAATAGACAGGTAGATCAATGGTACAGAATAGAGGACATGGACACAAACCCAAATAAATACAATTTTCTCATACTAGACAAAGGTTCCAACAATATGCAATGGAGAAAAGATAGCCTCTTCAACAAATGGTGCTGGGAGAATTGGAAAACCATATGCAATAGAATGAAATTAAACCCCTATCTCTCACCCTACACAAAACTCAACTCAAAATGGATCAAGGACCTCAGAATCAGACCAGAGACCCTGCATCTTATAGAAGAAAAAGTAGGTCCAAATCTTCAACTTGTTGGCTCAGGATCAGATTTCCTTAACAGGACTCCCATAGCACAAGAAATAAAAGCAAGAATCAACAACTGGGATAGATTCAAACTTAAAAGCTTTCTCTCAGCAAAGGAAACTATCAGAAATGTGAAGAGAAAGCCTACAGAGTGGGAGAATATCTTTGCCAACCATACCTCAGATAGAGCGCTAATTTCCAGAATCTATAAAGAACTCAAAAAACTCTACACGAAGAATACAAATAATCCAATCAACAAATGGGCTAAGGAAATGAACAGACACTTCACAGAAGAAGATGTACAAGTAATCACCAGATATATGAAAAAATGTTCAACATCCCTAGTAATAAGGGAAATGCAAATCAAAACTACCCTAAGATTTCATCTCACCCCAATTAGAATGGCGATTATCAAGAATACAAGCAACAATAGGTGTTGGCGAGGATGTGGTGAAAAAGGAACACTCATACATTGCTGGTGGGGTTGCAAATTAGTGCAGCCACTCTGGAAAGCAGTGTGGAGATTCCTCAGAAAGCTTGGAATGGAAACACCATTTGACCCAGCTATCCCACTCCTTGGCCTATACCCAAAGGACTTAAAATCAGCATACTACAGAGATACAGCCACATCAATGTTCATTGCTGCTCAATTCACAATAGCCAGATTGTGGAACCAACCTAGATGCCCTTCAGTTGATGAATGGATAAAGAAACTGTGGCATATTTATACAATGGAATATTACTCCGCAATGAAGAATGATAAAATTATGGCATTTGTAGGCAAATGGTCGAAATTGGAGAATATCATGCTAAGTGAGATAAGCCAATCTCAAAAAACTAAAGGACGAATGATCTCGCTGATAAGCGGATGAGGACATATAATGGGGGTGGGAGGGGTTAGCATTAGGTTTAGGGTTAGGTTTAGAGTTAGGCTAAGGAGAGCGGCAAGAATGAAGGAAAGAAGGACTGTGTAGAGGGAAAAGAGGGGTGGGAGGGGTGGGGGGAGGGGAAAAATAAAATAAACATCATTACCCTATGTAAATGTAAAAAAAAAAAAAGAAAAAAAAAAGAAGTTGAAAAGAAAAGAAAGAGGGAGTCAGGTGTTGGCTAGAACAAACTGAGCTTGAGTTTTTTCAAGTAGGAATTCAAAGGGAAACTGGATTGTCCCAGAGGCATGCTTAAGGCTGACAGAAGCTGTGCTAGGGTTGGTCAAGTTTCTCAGTACAAGAATTTGGACAAAGTTGTTAGATGCCAAGAGTTCTTTTGTACTTCTCAGAATGCAGCTACAAGATAAATTCTAGAAGTGCAATCACTCGGCCAACTTACCTTCCTGAGAAATGATACCAATTTATGCTCAGATGCATGAAAATACCTGTTTCCTCACTTTTCCTTATCCCTGGACAACAAAGTGTTATTACTTTTTGTCATGGTGAATATAATAAGTAAAACACCACATTTCATTGAAGAGCTAATTTCATTTATGTTCTTATATATGAAATTGGGCATCTTATATGATCAAGTTTATTTGTTATTTTCTGTGAACTTCCTGATCACATCTTTTGTCTAATTTTAGATTGCATTATTGGTATTTTCTTATGTTGTTTAATAGTTCTCTATATAATAAGGAAATTGTCTCTTTTCTTGTGATCTATACATTTTCCTAGATTATAGGTAGCATTTTAACTTTGTTTATAGTTCTTCAGTTATGATAAGAATTTATTTTTATGAAGCCAAATTTGTCAATCTTTTTTTTTTTCTATCATGGATTTTGTGTCTTTCTTTTCTTTTCTTTTCTTTTTTTTGAGGTGGGAGGACCTGGAATTGAACCCAGGGCACTTGACTGAACCATATTGCCAACCCTTTTTACTTTGAGACAGGGTCTCATTAAGTTGCTCAGGGCCTTCGTTAAATTGTTGAGGCTGGCCTTGAACTGGAGTCGCAGGCCTCAGCCTCCCAAGTTACTGGGATTACAGGCATGGGCCACCACACCCGGTGATTTTGTATCATTCTTAAAGAGACTTTCTCACTTTCACATTATTTTTTTAAAAGTTCATATGGTTGTATCTAGTGCTGTTATAATTTAATTTTTTGATCCATTAGGAGCTTGTCCTGAAGTAAGATATGGACTGTGAATTCTTACTCTTTTTCTATGTGGCCAAACATTTCTCCCATTATCATAATTTAATATTTCATTTCCCCCTTAATTTAAAATGCCACATTTGCAGAGCCCTATGGCACACACCTGTAATCCCAGCAACTCGGGAGGCTGAGGCGGAGGATTACAAGTCAAGGTCAGCCTCAGCAACTTAGTATAGTAATGCCCTGAGCAACTGAGGGCATTCAACTGTTTCAAAAAAGAGCCGAGGATGTGGTTCAGTGATAAAGTGCCCCTAGGTTCAATCCCTAGTCAAAAAAAAAAAAAAAAAAAAAAAAAAGCCTCATATCTTAAAGATTTTAAGTTTTTATATTTGAGTTAAGCTTTCATTTGTAATCAAAATGTGTGTAATTATACACAAAATTAATCAAAATAAATAGTTTAGACAAATAATTTTGCTAGATTTGTTACAAAAAACAGTACTCTTTGCTCTTCTTTCTATATTTCCCTGTGACCAGACCAATCAGTTTTTCCAGTTAGGTCATTATTTTGGAATTTACCTGCAAGTCTCTACATAAAACATCTTTATATTTCTTAAATTTTAAGTCTTATATTTGAATTCTATCCTATGTAACATGGGTATTTAGTTCTTTTTATCAACCTCGATCCTACCACAAAATAACTTTCTTCCAATATAATTATATTCTAATTTTGATTTATCTTTAGATAGTGTTTACATTGTTACAACCTTGTAAACATGTAGGAAGTTATGGTTACTTTTCCTTTTCTATACATTTTGTTTACTCTAGAGTTCAGAATAACTTAAATTTTGTTAGTTTGTTTATTTAATTTTTATTTTATTTCTTTATTTTTATGTGGTGCTGAGGATTGAACCCAGGGCCTCACACATGCCAGGCAAGCACTGTACCACTAAGCCACAACCTCAGCTCCCTGTTTATTTAATTTTAATGTACTCCTCATTAATTCAACTCCAATCTTTTCACCAAATTCAGATGCACTAGGTATTTAGATTCCATTCTAATCTTAATTCTTTGACACGTGATTTGTGTTTTTTTTTATAATTTGTAAGATCTTTTCATCCAAAATGTTGTGATTTTCACAATGATGTGCTGTGTTATGTGCAGAGTTCTCCAGAGAAAAAGAACCAATACAATATATATAAGGAGATTTTTTTTTTTTTAAAGTAAGGAACTGGTTCGTGTGATTATGAAGACTGGCAAGTCTGAATGTTTCAGGGTGTCCTGACAAGTTGGAGACTCTGGAGGGTTGATGTCCCAATTGTATCTGTAGGTTGTCTACTGCAGACCAGGAAGAATTAGTGTTGAAGAGGAAGTCTGAAAGTTGTCCGCTAAAGAATTCTGTTTTATGGGGGGTGGGGGGGCAGTGGGGTTATTCTATTCAGGTCTCCACCTGATTGAATGAGGTTCATCCATATTGGGAAGGCAATCTGCTTTACTCAAAGTCCGCTGATATGAATGTTAAACTCATACAAAATACCACCACAGAAACATCCAGGCCAATGTTTGACCAAATATCAGGGCACTTTATGGCCTAGTCAAATTGACACATAAAAGTAGCCATCATATGTGTTTTGGTGTGGGCCTCTTTATCCATTGTGCTGTGCTCTCAGTGAATTCTTTTGATCTATAGATTGATGCAGTCAGTTCTGAGACATTTTATTGAAATCTTTCTTTGAATGCTCCTCTCTAACACACTCTCTTTGTTCTCTCTCTCTCTCTCTCTCTCTTTCTCTCTCTCTCTAGGCTGGAGATCAAACCCAGGGCCTCATGCGTGGTAGGCAAGCACTTTACCATTGAGCTACATACATTCCCAATCCTTGTTCTCTACTTCATGAACTCCAGTTATTAGGATTTTTAGATTTTTCTAGCTGAACCTTGCATGTTCCTGTCTGCTTTTCCCTCAGATGTCTGGTAATCCTTATTTTCCCCATACTTTTGAGAGTATGAACTAAAAAACTGCTTGTAGGCTCTTGAGGTGGGGTTTGGGGTACAGGAACAGAAGCTTGTTGAATGTGACCTTCACAATGAAGTGATTTAGCCAGATTGCTTAGTTGGGAAAGCACTGTGGGTATGTTTAAATCTGTTTTATAGAACTGGTCAAATTTCTCCAAGAAAATTTCTGATCTTTCCTAAAGACAGGGGCCTGAGGCCAGCCAGGCTTAGGTGCCTCAAGATCCAGATGTATTTTTCCTTAACTATGCTTTCAGTGCTATGAATGCCCCACTTTTTATTTTTCTCTCTCCATATTTTTTATTGGTGCATTAGAGTTGTACCTAATGGTAGGATTTGTTGTTACATATTTGTACATTCACACAATATAACAATGTAATTTGATATGCCCATTTTCATTCAAGCCTTCTATCCTTCAGCCCAACATCCTTCAGTTCTAATCTCTTCAAGAATAAAAATCCTTGGTCTGGCCAGGGTTAGGGAAGGACAGTGGCGCAACTGCAGAGCGGGAAGAACTTTTACTTATTACTTCTTAAGTAGACTATCAATCAAGTATCCTATTTTTAACTTTCAGCCCCACTTCCACAGGAATCATGTGGTCATTGCCTGAATCCATTGGAGATTCTGCAGTGAAAGTAGGATTAGTCTCAGTTTTCCTGCTACTGATTTAAGATTCTGTTTCTAATAGTGATAGTGGAATGTGTTGCTAACCCATTTTCATCTTTCAAATTTCCATAGCTTCAAAATTTTCAGTTTCCAAATCTCACTTCTATTGTATCCTTTCCCTTTTCTCTCCATTTTATGCCTTCATAACAAGCACTTCACTCTTGTTCCAGTGGACTTTTGAGAAGGAACAAAAACAGATGCCTGTGTGTAATCCACTGTCTTTATCTGGAAGCCTTCCATGAAATCTTAAAAACATAATTTCCACTGGGCATCGTGGCACACACCTGTAATCCCAGCAGCTCAGGAGGCTGAGGCAGGAGGATTGTGAGTTCAAAGCCAGCCTCAGCAATGTTGAGGCACTAAGTAACTCAGTGAGACCCTGTCTCTAAATAAAATACAAAATAGGGCTGGGGATATGGCTCAGTGTTCAAGTGCCCCCGAGTTCAATCCCTGGTACAAAGAAAAAGAAAAAAAACAAAAACAAAAAAACTCACAATTTCCATTGATGAAGTTTCTGTTCACTTTTTAATTCTTTAAATATTTTTTTAAGTACCAAAGTTAGGAGTTTTTAATATTTTATTTATTTGCAATTCTAGGGACTAAACCCAGGGGTGCTCTACCACTAAGCTACATCCTCAGCCCTTTTAATTTTTTATACAGGGCCTCCCTAAATCACTGAGTGTGACCTCAAATCTTCCTACCTCAGCCTCCTAAGTCTCTGGATTATAGGCGTGGGCCACTGTGTCTGGCAGAAGTTAGGAGTTTTAAAAATTACCTTTGTGTGTATACTTTTTTCATTGTTTTGAAAACTTTTTTTCTACATTAAGATTAGATGAGTATTTATTTTATTCCACCCTAAATAAAATTGCCAAGTAGGTGTGATTTTTTGGCACCAGCTCCTAATCTTCTATTGGAAATACACACAGACACACACACACACACACACACACACACACACACACGCTCTGCCTCTTCCTGTTTCTCCTCCAGGGTGTCCCCAAGGCCTTTCAGAATCCCTGTAGTGGTATCTGCTCACTAGTGTCCTCAGACATGGCTTTTTCTTTCCTTCCATGGTTACTCTTTATGCTTGAGGCTGTTCCCAGCTCCTTTTTTCGTCAAAACTTACCTGCCCAGGGTCTTCATTCATTATACTCTGCTCTTTTTTTAATCTCACAAAAGGTCCCAAGAGCTATTTTGGAGGAACTTTATTTTTTGTTGTTGTTGGTTTTTTTTTTTTTTTTTTTTTTATGTTTGGTACTGGGATTGAACTCAGGGTGGGAACAGAGCTACATGCCCAGTCCTTTTTATTTTGGGGGACATGTAGCTCAGTGTTCCCACCATGGTTCAATCCTCAGTACCAAACTTAAAAAACAAACTGATAATAAAAAAAAAAAAAAAGTTGCTGAGAGTCTCACTAAATTGTGGAGGCTGGCCTTGAATTTGAGATCCTTCAGCCTCCCAAGTCACTGGCATGTACTACTGCTGCTCCTGGCCTACAGTCACTGCTGATTTAATCCTTACAGCAACTTGGCACAGTCAACATTATTAGTACCTTTTTATAGATGAATAAATTGAGGCTTGGAGAGCTTAGGCCTCTTTTGCCTAGATAACAAGGTGGTATATCATAGAAGGTCTATGATACAATATGCTTGCAATTACTGCATACACATTACCTCTACTAGATAATATTTATTGTGTTATCTCAGACTAAAAAATCCCTAATGGTTATTTTTAAGACTTTTAGACTTTAACCCAAATACTGAGTTTCATATTGAAATTTTCAAATAAAACAAAACTTTTGGGGGCCTTTCATTGCCAGTTGGGATTACGTTTCTCCTCCTATTCATCCCCACAGAATGCAGCATCCATTTGGCATTTTATAACATTGTAGTAAAAGATGGAGATAAAACCATCAATGACCATGGAAAAGCTGTTATAAACTACATGAAAAGTTACTTTATAAACTACAGCACTCAGTCAAGCAAGACTCATTTTCATGTGGTGCTTTTAGATATGTCAGCATGTTATGAGACACTTACTTGAGACTATTCTCCATTTCACCCTCCCCCTCCCCTGTGCTTTTCAATTCAAAGAAGGATCTTTATTCTTTATGGAGACAAAAGATTGGATATCATGAGACATCTTTTCTGATTATTTCCATCTAAGCTTATACAAACACACAGTATTGATAATTTAACACACATTCTTAACCTTACTGGACTCTTAAATTGGTGTACACATTTTTTTTTTCATTTTTCTTTGGTACTGGGGATGGAATCTAGGGGTGCTCTACCTCTGAGCTACATTCCCCAGTGTTTTTTATTTTATTTTTAAAAATTTTGATACAGGGTTTCTCTGTGTTGCTAAGGCTTGCCTCAAATGTGTGATCCTCCTGCCCAGCCTCCTAAATTGCTAGAATTACAGGTGTTTTAGTCAGCTTTTTCACTGCTGTGACTAAATGATCTGATCAGCACAATTATAAAGGAGAAAAAGGTCTATTTGAAGGTTCACGGTTTCAGAGGTCTTAGTCCCTAGAAGGCCAGCTCCGTTCCTCGGGGCTTGAGGTGAGGCTGAATATCACGGTGGAAGAGTGTGGCAGAGGGAAGCAGTTCACATCAGCAGGAAGCAGAGAGAGAGGGTTTCCACTCTCCAGATACAAATATATACATATCCCAAAGTCACACCCCAATTCCCACCTCCTCCAGCCACATCCTACCTTCCTCCAGTTATTACTCAGTTCATCCCCTAAGGGATTAATTCATTGATAAGGTTAAGACTCTCATAACCCAATCGTTTTGCCTATGAACCTTCTTACGTTGTCTCACACATGAGCTTTTGGGGGACACCTCACATCCAAACCATAACAACAGACATGTGCCATCATGCAGGCCAGATTCCACATCTTTATGTACAGTTCACGTGACATCAAAATAAATAAGTCAATCCCCCTTTCTTTAAATCATTCATGCTCTAAGAAAAGTGTCATAAACACTATAATATACTATATAACAAAATATATTAAAACGTATTTTTAAAACCCAGTTACGCAGGGAGAGGAGTATGGCAGTTTTAGTCTCTTTACCCTCCTCTGTAAAAAATTCTGACTTTTTCCATACCCATGTCCTTGACTCTCAGTAAATGACATTCAGTCAGTTTTTCACGTCAAAAACTTCTGCTTTTTTTTTTTTTTTTTTTTAGTTGTAGGTGGACACAATACCTTTATTTTATTTTTATGTGGTCCTGAGGATCAAACCTAGGGCCTCACACGTGTTAGGGAAACGTGCTACCACTGAGCCTCGACCCCAGCCCTGCTTTTTTTCTTACTGTTTATGTCTGTCCCCTTCTCACTGCCCCCTATCCAACCCCATCAGCAGGCACTGCCAATTCCTTTTTGGGACTATTGTCTTTGGCAGCCAACGTGTCCCCTTTTTGACTACTACTACACTAATCTAAGCATCGTCATTCTCACTTAGACCACGCGATGCTTCCTGACTGGACTCCTTGCTTTCATGTCTTCCATTTTTTTGCTTCATAACGATCTATTGTTTTCATCACAGCTAGTGAGTACTTTCATAATTGAGAAAAAAGCTTCCATTTCAGCTATAATGGAATACCAGAGTCTGGATTTATCTAACCCCATAACCAGAAAACTGGATGAAATATATTTAACAACTGTTTTCAGACATTAGACAACTGACTGTGCAGGACTGCTATTCCTGAGCGAAATTAAACAGTAAGTCCCCATGACTGTCCCGGGCTACCAGAGGCAGTTTCCAAGGCTCATGCAGGGAGCAATAATCCAAACAGATCCCAGAGGACTTGCCGAATAGAAGAGCCAGGTATCAGCATTTGGGGAGGCCAAGGGAACTAGAATTTGTGGGACACCCTTTTTTTTTTTTGAAAAAAAGGATTCCTTTCCACACTGAATTTCCTTGGTTCCTATGTCACAGATTAAGTGTATAAGCATGAATCTGTTTCTCAACTTTCTATTTTAGTTCCTTTTAACTAAAACGTTAGAGCCCTACCATGCTGTCTTCATATCTGTAGCGTTAATCAAAGTTTTGTGATAAGGTAGTGTTTAACTTCCAGCTTTGTTTTTCCTTCATACCATTGCTTTAAGATTGTTATTTGCATTTCCTTAAAATTTTTAGAGTCAACTTTTAAGTTTCTAGAAAATGTCTGTTAGTATTTTTATTGGAATTGTGGTAACTACAGTTCACTTTTGGAAGACTATTAATCCTTTTTATAGTATGTGTTTTTTATTAGTGCATTTTAATTGTGGAAAATAATGGTTTTCATTATAGCATATTCACACATGAAAATAACGTATTTTGATCAGACCCCATTACTCTCCTTTACCCACCTTGCCCCTCCCTCTGATCCATTTCTCTTCTCTAATACTGTCCATGTTACTTTCATGTTATCTCCCTACCTCACTACTCTGCCCCAGATTCCATGTATGAGGGGAAACATGACATTTGTTGAATTTGGCTTATTTAAAATAATATGATCATCTCTAGTTCCATCCAATGTCCTATAAATGACATGATTTTGTTCTTCTTTATGATTAATACTCCATTGTGTATACATATCACATTTTCTTTATTCATTCATCCATTAATGGACACTTAGGCTGATTCTGTAACTTGGCTGTAGTGAATTGTGCTGTGATAAACATGGGTATGCACGTATCTCTATAGTGTACTGACTTTTTTATTTTAATTTATTTTTATTGTAAACAAATGGGATATATGTTGTTTCTGTTTGTACATGGAGTAATAGCATACCAGTTGCGTAATCATACATTCACATAGGGTAATGATGTTTGATTCATTCCATTATTTTTTCATTCCCCCCACCCCTCCCACCCCTCTTTTCCCTCTATACAGTCCCTCCTTCCCCCATTCTTTCCCCCCTCGCACCCCCCATTATGTGGCATCATCCGCTTATCAGCGAGATCATTTGTCTTTTGGTTTTTTGAGATTGGCTTATCTCACTTAGCATGATATTCTCCAATTTCATCCATTTGCCTGCAAATGCCATAATTTTATCATTCTTTATAGCTGAGTAATATTCCATTGTATACATATACCACACTTTCTTTATCCATTCATCAATTGAAGGACATCTAGGTTGGTTCCACAGTCTGGCTATTGTGAATTGAGCAGCTATGAACATTGATGTGGCTGTATCTCTGTAGTATGCTGATTTTAAGTCCTTTGGGTATAGGCCAAGGAGTGGGATAGCTGGGTCAAATGGTGGGTCCATTCCAAGTTTTCTAAGGAATCTCCACTCTGCTTTCCAGAGTGGCTGCACTAATTTGCAGCCCCACCAGCAATGTATGAGTGTACCTTTTTCCCCACATCCTTACCAACACCTATTGTTGCTTGTATTCTTGATAATCACCATTCTAATTGGGGTGAGATGGAATCTTAGTGTAGTTTTGATTTGTATTTCTCTTATTACTAAAGATGTTGAACATTTTTTCATATGTTTGTTGATTGCTTGTAGATCTTCTTCTGTGAAGCGTCTGTTCATATCCTTAGCCCATTTGTTGATTGGGTTATTTGTATTCTTGGTGTAGAGTTTTTTGCGTTCTTTATATATTCTGGAAATTAGTGCTCTATCTGAAGTATGAGTGGCAAAGATTTTCTCCCACTCTGTAGGCTCTCTCTTTGCATTGCTGATAGTTTCCTTTGCTGAGAGAAAGCTATTTAGTTTGAATCTATCCCAGTTGTTGATTCTTGCTTTCATTTCTTGTGCTATGGGAGTCCTGTTAAGGAAGTCTGATCCTAAGCCAACAAGTTGAAGATTTGTACCTACTTTTTCTTCTATAAGATGCAAGGTCTCTGGTCTGATTTCAAGGTCCTTGATCCATTGCGAGTTGATTTTTGTGCAGAGTGAGAGATAGGGGCTTAGTTTCATTCTGTTGTATATGGATTTCCAGTTTCCCAGCACCATTTGTTGAAGAGGCTATCTTTTCTCCATTGCATATTTTTGGCACCTTTGTCTAGTATGAGAAAGTTGTATTTATTTGGGTTTGTGTCTGTGTCCTCTTTTCTGTACCATTGATCTTCCTATTTTGGTGCTAATACCATGCCATTTTTGTTACTATTGCTTTGTAGTATAGTTGAAGTTCTGGTATTGTGATACCCCCAGCTTCATTTTTCCTGTGAAGGATTGCTTTAGCTATTCTGGGTTTCTTATTCTTCCAGATGAATTTCATGATTGCTTGCTCTATTTCTGTAAGGTACATCATTGGGGTTTTAATTGGAATTGCATGGAATCTGTATAGCACTTTTGGTAGTATGGCCATTTTGACAATATTAATTCTGCCTATCCAAGAACATGGGAGACCTTTCCATCTTCTAAGGTCTTCCTTGATTTCTTTCTTCAATGTTTTGAAGTTTTCATTGTAGAGATCTTTTACCTCTTTGGTTAGATTGATTCCCAAGTATTTTATTTTTTTTGAGGCTATTGCAAATGGAGTTGTTTTCCTCATTTCCCTTTCAGCTGTTTTGTCACTTGCATATAAAAATGCTTTAGATTTATGCGTGTTGATTTTATAGCCTATTATTTTGCTGAATTCATTGATGAGGTATAGAAGTTTTCTGGAGGAGTTTTTTTGGATCCTCTAAATATAGAATCATGTCATCAGCAAATAGTGAGAGCTTAAGTTCTTCTTTCCTATTCTTATCCCTTTAATTTCTTTAGTCTGCCTAATTGCTCTGGCTAGAGTTTCGAGGACAATGTTGAATAGAAGTGGTGAAAGAGGACATCCCTGTCTTGTTCCCGTTTTTAAAGGGAATGGTTTCAGTTTTTCTCCATTAAGAATGATGTTGGCCATGGGCTTAGCATAAATAGCCTTTACAATGTTCAGGTATGTTCCTACTATCCCTATTTTTCCTAGTGTTTTGAGCATGAAGGGGTGTTGTATTTTGTGGAATATTTTTTCTGCATCAATTGAAATAACCATATGATTCTTATCCTTTATTTATTTATTTATTTATTTATTTGCGGTACTGGGGATCGAACTCAGGGTGTTGTGCTTGTGAGGCAAGCACTCTACCAGCTGAGCTATCTCCCCAGCCCACGATTCTTATCCTTAAGTCTATTGACATGATGGATTGTTTATTGATTTACAGATGTTAAACCATCCTTGCATTCCAGGGATGAATCCCACTTGATTGTGGTGCACGATTTTCTTAATATGTTTTTGGATATGGTTTGCCAATATTTTGTTAAGGATCTTTGCATCTATATTCATCAAGGATATTGGTCTAAAATTTTCTTTCCTTGATGTGTCTTTTCCTGGTTTGGGTATGAGGGTGATATTAGCTTCATAGAATGAGTTTGGTAGGGTACCCTCCTTTTCTATTTCCTGGAATACTTTGAGGAGTATTGGAATGAATTCTTCTTTGAAGGTCTTGTAGAACTCGGCTGGGAATCCATCTGGTCCTGGGCTTTTCTTGGATGGTAGGTTTTTAATGACTTCTTCTATTTCATTGCTCGATATTGATCTGTTTAAATTGTGTATGTCCTCCTGGTTCAGTTTGGAAGGAGCATATGTCTCTAGAAATTTGTCAATGTCTTCAGTAGTTTCTATTTTGTTGGAATACAGATTTTCAAAGTAGCTTCTCATTGTGTTCTGTATCTCAGTGGTGTCTGTCATGATATTTCCTTTTTCATCACGGATTTTAGTAATTTGAGTTTTCTCTCTTCTTCTCTTTGTTAGTTTGGCTAAGGGTTTGTCTATTTTGTTTACTTTCTCAAAGAACCAACTTATTGTTTTGTCAATTTTTTGAATAGTTTCTTTTGTTTCAATTTCATTGATTTCAGCTCTGATTTTAATTATTTCCTGTCTTCTACTACTTTTGCTGTTATTCTGTTCTTCTTTTTCTAGGGCTTTGAGGTGTAATGTTAGTTCATTTAGTTGTTGACTTTTCATTCTTTTCTGGAATGTGCTCCATGCACATTCCAGAAAATGTGGAACTGCTTTCATAGTGTCCCAGAGATTTTGATATGTGGTATCGTCGTTCTCATTGACCTCTAAGAATGTTTTTATCTCCTCCCTGATGTTTTCTGTTATCCATGTTTCATTCAATAGCATATTATATAATCTCCAGGTGTTGGAGTAATTTCTGGTTTTTTTATTTTGTCATTGATTTCTACTCTCAGTCCATTATGATCTGATAGAACACAAGGCAGTATCTCTGTTTTTTTGCATTTCCTAACGGCTGCTTGGTGGCATAACATATGGTCTATTTTCGAGAATGTTCCATGTGCTGCTGAGAAGAAAGTGAATCCACTCGTTGATGGATGGAATATTCTATATATGTCTATTAAGTCTAGGTTATTGATTGTGTTATTGAGTTCTATGGTTTCTTTGGTTGGTTTTTGTTTGGAAGATCTATCTAGTGGTGACAACGGTGCGTTAAAGTCACCCAGAATTATTGTGTTGTGGTCTATGTGATTCCTGAAATTGAGAAGGATTTGTTTGATGTACAGGGATGCACCATTGTTTAGGGCATAAATATTTACTATTGTTATGTCTTCCTGATTTATGGTTCCCTTACACAGTATGAAATGTCCTTCTTTATCCCTTCTGACTAACTTTGACTTGAAGTCCACTTTATCTGATATAAGGATGGAAACCCCTGCTTTTTTACTGAGTCCATGTGCATGGTGGGTTTTTTCCCATCCTTTCACCTTTAGTCTGTGGATGTCTTTTTCCATGAGGTGAGTCTCTTGCAGGCAGCATATTGTTGGGTCTTTCTTTTTAATCCATTCTGCCAGTCTATGTCTTTTGATTGATGAGTTTAGGCCATTAACGTTCAGGGTTATGATTGAGATATGATTTGTATTCCCAATCATTTGGCTTATTTTTATTTTTTAAGTTAGTTTGGTTTCTCCTTTGAGTGGTTTTTCTCTAAGGTAGTTCTTCCCTTTGCTGACCTCCATTGTTGTTTTTTATTTCCTCCTCATGGAATATTTTGTTGAGAACATTCTGTAGCAAAGGCTTTCTATTTGTAAATTCTTTTAACTTTTGTTTATTATAGAAGGATTTTATTTCATCTTCAAATCTGAAGGTTAGTTTTGCTGGGTATAGGCTTCTTGGTTGGCAATCATGTTCTTTCAGAGCTTGAAATATGTTGTTCCAGGCCCTTCTAGCTTTTAGAGTCTGGGTTGAGAAGTCGGCTGCTATCTGTCTTGGTCTCCTCCTATATGTAATCTGATGCTTTTGTTTGGGTAACTTCATTTTCAAGATTAAATATTTTGTCTTCATTGTCTGAGGTTCTGTCTTCCAAGTGGTCTAGTCTTTTGGTGATGCTTTCCATTGAGTTTTTTATTTGGTTTATTGTTTCCTTCATTTCAAGGATTTCTGTTTGGTTTTTTTTTTTTTTTTTTTTTTTTTTTAGTTGCTCTGTCAGCTTATTGGTATTATCATTCATTGCCTGCATTTGCTCTCTTATCTCATCCTTTGCTTCGCAAATCATCTTAATCATGTATAATCTGAAGTCCTTTTCTGACACTTCTTCTAACATACTGTCATTGGATTCTATTAATATAGAATCTAGATTTGTTTGGATCATTTTCTTCCCTTGTTTTTTCATATTGTTCCTGTATCTTCCCCTCTAGCAATGCAGATCTGGGGTATTGCAGATTTCCCTCTATAGGCTTATAGTGGTCCTATAGGTTTCCAAAACACTTTCTTTAAGGGGAGATCAGTATTAGCAGTGCCCAATTCAGACACTATGCAATCCTAGGCCAAATTGCCCCTATGAGGACAATAACAATATTGTCATAATAAACAGAATGAGTTCAAAATTATCTTCAGTAAAACAAACAGATTTGCAATAAGGTCTGCAGTTTCTAATGGAGGACAAAGAGGATGCAGAGGGATGTAGAATGTGGCTGTTAATGGGATAAGAAAAGAATATACAGAAGTTCTAGATAATAGAAAGGGTGAGAGTGTAATCAAAAGAAATTGGATGTTAGCATGCAAAAAAGGGAGAAAGAGACTCTGAGGGAACAGATAAACAAAAGGAAAAGAGAGCAAAAAAAGTAAAGAAATAAAAACTTAAAATTTTGCAATAAGGAGAAAAAAGAAAATCTACAGTATAACAGTCATATAGTAATGAAACCTCCCAGTGTTCAGTAGCCTGATGCATGAGAGGTACCTGACAATGAGCTTCAAGCCTCCAGCAGGCATCTCAGGATGGGATTTGCCTCACCTAAAGATGGGAGCTACGGCTTCCAGGATTATTCAAGATGGCTGCTCTGGCTTCCAAATGTGTTGGCAAATGAAGAGCTGCAGCTCAGGGTGTGGCCGTGGTCAGCAGGAGGTCCTGGAGGTGGGATGCAGTTGGTCAGGCAGGGGACCTGGAGGTCAGGTGTGTTTGGTGTGGTTGTGGGATCCTGGAGGCTGGGTGCAATCAGTCGGTCTGGGGTCCTGGTGATAGGGCGCAGTCAGTTGGTCTGGGGGTCCTGGCAGCAGGGAGCAGTCAGTTGATGTGAGGGCCCCGGAGGCAGGGAGTGATTGATCAGGCTGAGGGATCCTGGAGACGCGGCTTAGTCAGTCCAGCCAGGGGTCCTATTGTTGTCTCAAAATGGCAGCAGCCACGTGTAATCGAACCTGCACGTACTGTAACAATGAACTTCCAGGCAACAGCAGGCAGCTGGTGCTCCACTGGCGGTCGGCAATCAGTTTGCTGATTGTTGTCGGACAATCGGGAGGTGAACCTCGTGCGGTGGGTGATGGATAGGTGTAATGGAGGTGATGGACAGGTGAGAGGCAGGCAAATGGCGGATGATAGACGCCTGACAGTGAGCAATCTGCACTCAAAAAAGGCGTCGATATGCTGGCAGACTGCAGGTGATCACAGCAGACAAATGGGGTAAATAGCAGGGGATCGATAAGCAGCAAAAACTGCCTCACCAAGAAACAGATATCCTCTGCTTGAAACCGGAGTTACAGATTGACAAGGAATGCAGCCTCCCTCTAGTCCGCCATCTTGGATCTCTAGTGTACTGACTTTAATTCCTTCTTTGAGTATAAACCCAGGAGTGGTATAGCTGAATTATATGGTAATTCTATTTTTAGTTTTTTGAGGAAACTTCATACCAATTTCCATAGTGGCTGTACTAATTTATGTTCCCCTTAATAGTGTAGAAGGGCTCCTTTCCTCCTTCACTGTCACCAGAATTTATTTAGTTTTATTTTTGTATTCTTGATGATAGACATATTCTGACTGGGATGAGATAGAATCTCAGTGTAGTTTTGATTTGCATTGCCTTGATGGCTAAAGATATTGAATATTTTTTCTTATAATTATTGGACATTTGTACTTCTTGTGAGATGTGTCTATTAATTTCATTTGCCCATTTTTTGATTGGGTTGTTTGTTTTGGTAAATTTTTTTAGTTTTTAACATATTTTGGATATTAGTCTCTTGTCAGAAGAGTAGCTGGTAAAAGATTTTCTCCAATACTGCATGCTGTCTCTTCAGTCTGTTATTTCCATTGCTGTGCAGAAGCTTTTTAATTTTATGCAGTCTCATTTATTTGATTCTTTTTGGGGGGATGTGGTTTACCAGGGATTGAACTCAGGGGCACTTGACCACTAAGCCACATCCCCAGCCCTATTTTGTATTTTATTCAGAGACAGGGTCTCACTGAGTTGCTTAGTGCCTCATCATTGCTAAGGTTGGCTTTGAACTCACAATCCTCCTGCCTCAGCCTCCTGAGTCACTGGGATTCAGGAGTGTGCCACAGCTCCCAGCATTCATTTGTGTGCTATTTGCTATTATTATTATTATTATTATTATTTTTTTTTTTTTTTTTTTTTTTTTGCGGTACTGGGGATCGAACTCAGGGCCTTGTGCTTGTGAGGCAAGCACTCTACCAGCTGAGCTATCTCCCCAGCCCTCTATTATATCTTGAGATAATGAAAGTTATTGCCTGTATCTATGTCTTGAAATGTATCCCCATGTTTTCTTCTAACAGTTTCAAAATTTTGGGTGTTTTCATCCATTTTGAGTTGATTTTCATACAGGATGAGAGATAGGGATCTATTTTTAATCTTCTACCTTTGGATATGGAGTTTTCCCAGTAACATTTGTTAAAATGACTATCTTTTCTCCAACATGTTTTTGGCCCCTTTATCAAGAATCATGTGGCTATAGCTGTGTGGGTTTGTCTCTGTGTCTTCTATTCTATCCCATTGATTTACATGGGAAGACTATTAATCTTAACATTGTTCTATTAATCTTAACATTGTTGTGTCTTCTAATCCAGCATTAGAACATCATCTAGATTTTCTTTAATATTTTTTCCAATGTTTTGAATAATTTTTATAATTTTTCAAACTTACTCTTTTTGTTGGGGGTTCCAGGGATTGAACCTAGAGGTGCTTTACCACTGAGCTACATCCCCAGCCCCTTTTAAAATTTCTATTTTAAGACAGGGTCTCACTAAGTTGTGTAGGGCCTTGCTAAGGTGCTAAGGCTGGTCTTGAAGTTGCCATCTTTCTGCCTTAGCCTCCTGAGGCATGCGCCATGGTGCCCAGCTTAAACTTACTCTTTTTTTTTTTTAAATTTTTTTAGTTGGCAATATGCCTTCATTTTTTATTTATATGTGGTGCTGAGAATCGAACCCAGTCCCTCACACATGCTAGGCAAGTGCTCTGCCACTGAGCCACAACCCCAACCCTAAATTTACTCTTAAGTGGTGTGGGCGTGTGTGTGTGTGTATAATTACTTTTTTTTTGACAGTGCTGGGACCAGAACCCAGGGCCTTGCACATGCTAAGCAAGCACTCTGCCATTGAGCTATATCCTCAACCCAGTTTATATTTTTGATGTTATTGTAAAAGGTATTTAACATTTTCATTTTCCAATTATTTACCAATAAATAGAAATAAAATTGATTTTTGAATATTGACCTTGTCAAATTCATTTATTAGACCTGCTATTTTTTCCTGCAGTCTTCTTGATGTTTTTGAATAAATAATCATGTCATCTATTAATGAAGACAATTTTACTTCTTCAATTTTGTGTTTTTAACATTTATTCCATGGTGTTCAGAGAACACACTATAAAAGGTCAATGTTTTGGAAATTTCATGGGACTTATTTATTTATTTTTATTTTTATGTGGTGCTGAGGATCGAACCCAGTGCCTCACACATGCCAGGCAAGTGCTCTGCCACTGAGACACAACCACAGCCCTCATGGGACTTATTTAATGGCTTAGCACATGGTCCATGTTGGTGCAAGTTCTAAAGGCACAAAAAATGATTTTCCATTATCTCTGGCATCCATTATTTTTTTGTGAAATATTATCCACCATATATATTACTGTTTATCTGTATGTAATATATGTAATTTTTTCTCTGGCTACTTTCAATACAGTTTTTTTACTTTCATGTTTGGTAACTGGACTATAATGTACCTAGTTGTAATTTTCTTATTTATCTTGTTGGAATTCGTTTGAGATTATTGGATAAGTGAGTAGATTGTTGTCATCAAATTTGAGGACATTTCAACTATTTTCTTCTTTAGCTCTCTTTTTGAGTTCCATTAGAGCTCTTTCTCATTATATTCTTGGATTCAATGTTAGATCACTTTAAGTGTTCCACATATCACTGAGGCTCTGTTCATTTTTTTATGGTGAAAAATATATATTTGGAATTAACCAGCTGGACTCAGTTTAGACAACCCAATTTTGTTGGCAACATACAAAGCATCATAATCTGAAGCCTGTTGAACATATATCATCTTTTTTCCATGAAGCCCAATCAGGGTATTGACTTCGACCTTCTCAGTATCAAAAAACTTCTTCATAACCTGTTTGATCTGGTGCTTGTTGATCTGGACATTCACAGTGACCACAGTGTGTCACTGTCTTCTGCCTTCTTCATGGTAGCCTCCTGTAGGCCTTCATCACGGTTATTTGGGCTGCTTCCAGAGTCACAGTGTCTTGGGCCACTTAGTGTGGGTGATGTGTAAATATTCTCTTCTATTGTGGTTGTGAATGCCTTTTAACATAGCCTTTTATGACCTTCAAAGTCTTTGTTTTGGCTCTGACTTTGGGAGGGGCAGGTGCTTCCTTCTATGCTTTTGGTACCATCTTTGTGAAAAAGATTTTTTCAATCTTAGTCGCATTCTTTCAAAATTTAAATTTCTAGTGGTATTTTTCAGGTTTATGGATTGTGATGGTCCTGAGAATTGTCTCCCAGGCTTCTAGCCACAGGGAGGATAATAGACTCCGTTTCTACCCTGTGGAACTCATCACCATGTTTGAGACTACACTTCCCACAGACTGCTCCCAATGGAACAGGGAGCATGGCACAAATGCTAAATATTGCCCTGATGACTGACTTTGGCTCAAGGAATCCCTGATGACCTTACATAATTTTCATTAGTCTTTCAAGATGGCTTACAAAACTTCTACCTAACCTTCCTCCCTCATTCTAGATTTCTTCATTCTAGATCCAGTGATCTGGTGGCTATCAAAGCCTTACCAAACCTCTCATGAACTTCTATAACAAACATTTCCCTGAATAAAAGTCATTCATGTTAAATTCCTTCATAACATCTACTTTGAGGGGGCACCTGAATAACACAAAGAAAATAGGGAGTGGTTTGAGAAAGCAAGTGGTAAAATAAAGATTTAGGACTGACTCATCCACAGCCTGTCAGGCAAATAGGATGCTATTTCATTGGCAGGTGGAGCAAGGATACTCCCTGGGAAATGGTAGCACCTCAGTTGCTGAATATTTAGTAGTGGTAAAATGAGAAAAATGAATCAGTGAAGAGCAATGTTGTGAAAGTTAAGAAAACACAGATATTAGAAAAATACAGGGCATGATGCCTACGAAGCCAGTGGAATTGGGTGGTTATTGCCTAACTGTGTTGATGTTCTGTGGAAGGGTAATGAGGGATTGGGTATTGTTAAAAAGAATGTAGTACTAAGGCAATGAGTCACAGATCTTCATCTCCTAGATTCACAAAGGGGCTCTGTAATGGAAAGGCACATACATTTGAGTAGCAGGCTGAAAAACTAACTGTTAGAATTGCAGAATTTGCATGCCCAGCCAAGGAAAATCTGTTGTGTGAAGGTGAGAGCACTAATGGGGAAGACACGATCTTGAAATATGGAATGGGGAGGAGAGAGAATCTGGGAAACACTGTGGCTCTCAGAGCAATGGCTATAGGGGTATGGCTTATCACACTAACTTCCCTCTTTTGAGTTTCCTGTTAGGAAGAAGGCCCACAGGAAACATAAGCTGTTTCTCAAACCTGTGAGGAGAAGTGACTCTGTGGAGTAAAGTGGTAGATTGCAGCAGTCATGAGAATGTACCTCTTAGATTTCCAACATCAGTGAAGGTAGTTGTTCAAGGAACACAGCTACTAGACTCTGAAATCTACTACCGCTTTTGATTTTGGGTGTGCTTGAGACATATGAATGTGGCACACAACTAAGGCAAACCTGTTCCTGGGAGACAATGAACTCCCCCAATGACTGATTTGGCTCAAGGATTCTCCAGTGTCCTTTCCAAATCTTTCTTAGATTGCGTGGACAATCTGTCCATCAAAACTACCTTTCCTTTCTCTTTCACTTGGGGTCAGACTTGCATCACAATTTCTCCCAGTCTCCTCTAGCTCCCTCCCCATTTTCTCTCATTTCCACTGAAAAATCTATATCTACTTAATTTCTTCCTGGTGTCTACTGCTTGGAAGATCCAGATTAACACACGGACCCTATTTCCTGCTATTTGCAATTGCTGCTAGCCCACTCAGTGAATGTTTTTATTTCAGAAATTGCACTTTTCAGTTATTGAACATATGTTTGGCTTTTTTTTATAGTTTCCATTTCTCTTTTGGCATTCTCTAACATTCAGTCATTATTCTATCACTTTTCACCAGTTCTCTAGTGGAGGAAAAAAATAAAACTCAATTTATTGTCTAGATATGTTAACTTTTTTACTCTAAAATATAATTAATTGCAGGATGCAGCCTTTGGGGTTGTGGCTATACTCAGAGCATTTGTCTGGCATGTGCAACACCCTGAGTTTGATCACTGACACTGCAAGAAATAAATAAATAAAAACAAAATTGCAAAGGAGGGAAATATATCAAATATTTTTTACTTTGAGAATTTTAAGATTTAAATGATTTTCTTTAATTTTTTTTTTTTTTTTTTTTTTTTTTTTTTGGTACTGGGATTGAACTCAGGGGCAATTGACCACTGAGCCACACCCCCAGCCCTATTTGTATTTTAAAATACAAAATACAAATTAAAATATGCTTTAACCTTATAGGTTTTTAATGCATAAGTATTTAACAAACATAAAGCTAATACATGAAGACTCTAACTTAAATGAATAATATTATCCAGCTCAAAAGTAATAAACTATTTTCATATTTGTGATTCAAAGAAGTCTAGAATTTTACATGAAAATTGATGAAATACCTTGTCCTTCAAGGAAAAATGCAAAGTACAGTTTAATTATGTACTTGCATAAGTCTCGAATGTCCTCTACCACCTCCCTTGTTTTTAGTATTTCTAAAGAAATTCTTTGGTGTGTGTGTTTGGGGGTGGGGCGGTGTACTGGGGATTGAACTCATCCCCAGCCCTATTTTGTATTTTATTTAGAGACAGGGTCTCACTGAATTGCTTAGCACCTCAGTTTTGCTGAGGTTGGCTTTGAACTCGAGATCCTCCTGCCTCAGCCTCCTGAGCTGCTGGGATTACAGGCATGTGCCACTGTGCTGGGCATTTTTCTTTATTTTTTAACAAAATGTTATTAAATATAACAGTCACATCTTATCTTATTTGCTAAGGGAGTCATATACCAGTGTTGTAGAATGCTTGTAGTCTTTTCTGGGATAATAAACTGTCAAGTGATTGAACTAGAGTTATTTAAGATGTTAATTAGCATGAGGGGGAACTGGGTAAAGATTATATGGGAATTCTGTGAACTACTTTTGCAGTGTTAGTTTCAATTCCTTGCTGAAGGAGTCTTGAGTAATATAGTTAATAAGTAGAAAATGTATTCATTCGATAGTTGAACAGAAAGATCTCAATAAGCAACCTCCAAAATACTGATCCTTTTCAGTGAATTATAATTCAAGATTGAAGAAATTGTCTCTTTTCTTTCTAGTATATTCTGGAAAGTAAATTCAGTTTTTTAAAAACTAAGCATTAGCACCAGGCATGGTAGCACAAGCCTATAATCCCAGTGACTCAGGAGGATTGCAAGTTAGAGGTCAGTCTTAGCAACTGAGACACTCCGAAACTTAGCAAGACCCTGTTTCAAAATAAAAGATAAAAATGAGTGGGGACTTGTTTCAGTGGTATAGTACCCCTGAGGGTTCAATCCCCAGAAAAACAAAACAAAACAATACTAAGCATTAGCAATGCCTTTTCTATTTGTGCTCTTATTTTGTACTTCATTCCTAATCTGAATGAGCATTTTATACTTCATTCCTAATCTGAAAATCCAAAATCTAAAATTCTCCAAAATCTAAAACTCTAAGTAGTATAATAATGTCACAAGTGGAAAATGCTACACCTGACCCCATGTCAATACCTCAAGGGTAATTTATCAAATAGAATAATAATCTTTCTCACTAACTTAATTCTCCTTCTTGTTATTTAAAATGTTAATTGATGAAAACATCATCTATATGAACTCTAAAATAAGGTGATATCCAGCCATTAAGCCTAATTATTGATTTTCATCTCCCATTTGTTTATTAAATCCACTCTTTTCTCCTTAGCACTACCATCATCTACAACAGTAACATCCTAATTTTAGTCTCGAATACTTTCCCCCATATACCCTCCACATGCTGCCAGAGCTCGTCTGAATCTCAAGGCTACCTCTCGAGGGGCTTCCCATTATGTAGAAAGTACAACTGTCCTTGATCGTGGCTTCGACTTCCTCTCCAGTCTCCCCTCCAGACGCTCGCTATTCCCTTTTCCTGTCATGCACGTAAATTTATCCCACGATATCATGCTGCACTTTTATTTCCTACTTTGATTCATATTTCTGTCACCTTTGACAGCAGTGCTTTTAGTAGCCTTGTCCTGTGTTTTTTTCCTCCTTCCTCTTTTATCAATTCAGGGGTACCACTCCTTATTTTCTGATACCAGAGCAGGGAACCCTCTCTGAGCTTTCTGAAATTACGTGCCTACTTTTATTTATCTGGTTATTATGATGTTCTTCTTCATTTGTCTCCCTCTTATGCATTTTTATGCAACATTCAGTATCTTGTAGGTAAGGTAAATTGATGAAAACAGTAATCAAAGTTACAGATACACCTATTGAACACTAGGTGTCACTCTTATCTTTTGTTTGAGCAAATGACCTGCCATTAATTTTACCACTAAATTCAGTTTTTACTATGCAACTCCTAGGAAAAAAGTGGGGTCAACATTCCAACATATAGGCACAAGCAACACCTTTCTCAATAAGCCCCTGAAACTCAGAAAATAATGCAAGAGTTAATAAATGGATGGCATCAAATTAAAAAGCTTCTGCACAGCAAATGTGGGGTGGGCATGGTGGCACACACACCTACAATCTCTGTAATTTAGGAGGATGAGACAGGAGGATTGTGAGCCTCAGCAAGTAGGGCCTAAGCAACTTAATGAGATTCTGTCTTAAAAATAAAAAAAAAAAACAGGGTTCAATTCCCAGCACCATAAAAATTAATTAATTAATCTATTAAATAAAAAAAATAAAAAACCAAAAGGGTCTGGAGATGTGGGTCAGTTATTAAGAGCCCCTGGGTTCAATCTCCAGTACAGAATAGGAGAAAATCTTTGCTAGCTACCCTACTGACAGAGGATTTACTATTCCAGAATATACCAAGAATTAAAAAAAACTTAGCACCCACTAGCCTAATTAATAAACGGACAAATGAACTAAACAGATACTTCTCAAATGAAGAAATACATAATGACCAACAAACATTTGAAAAATATTCAACACGACTAGCAATTAGGGAAATGCGGATCACACTGGGATTTCATCTCACTCCAGTCAGAATGGCAGCCATCAAGAATACAAACAACAAACACTGAAAAAGATGTGGAGGAAAAGGAAAACTTTTACACTGTTGGTGGGATTGTAAATTAATACAATCACTATGGAAATCTGTATGGGTGGGGTGGTAGCTCAGTGATAGAGCGCTTACCTAGCACATGTGAGGCACTGGGTTCAATCTTTAGCACCACAAAAAAATAAATGAATTAAATAAAGGCATTGTGTCCATCTACAAATAAAAATATTTTTAAAAAACCAAATAAGTATGGAGGTTCCTCAAAAGACTAGGAATGGAAACACCATATGACCCAGCTATACCACTCCTTGGTATTTATCCTAAAGAACTAGTAATCATTCTATAGTGATACATGCATAACCATGTTTATAGCAGCACAACTCACAATAGCCAGACTATGGAATCAGCCTAGGTGTCCATCGATGGATGAATGAATAAATAAAATGTGGTATATAGACACAATGGAGTTGTATTCAGTCAAAAAGAAAAATGAAGTTATGTCATTCACAGGAAAATGATGGAACTGGAGAACATTATGTTAAATGAAATAAGCCAAACTCGGAATGTCAAGGGTCATATGTTTTCTCTCATATGTGGAAACTAGAGAGGAAAAAGAAAATGAAAGGTTGTGGGTAAGGAGATCTCATGAAAACTGAAGGGAGATCAGTAGAGTACAGGAAAGGGACCTGACACAGGGTGGAGTGGAAGAGAGGAGGGAAAGGGGAAATACTGAGGAATGATATCATCCAAATCATATTGTTATACAGTGTGCATGTATGAATATGTAAAAATGAATCCCACCATTATGTACAACTATAATGCATCAATAAAATAATGGAAAAATGAATTCAGTTTTTAAAATTGTTCTCCCACCTCTTGGTTAAATCTTAGAGTAAAAAAAAAACAAAAACCAAACAAACAAACAAAAAAAACAAATCCTGTCCTAAAGTTTTTTTCTCCTTCTCCTCCTCCCCTTGCTCCTCCTTTTCTTCTTCTCCTTCTCCTTCCCCTCCCCCTCCTCTTCCTCCTCCTCCTCCTCCTCCTCCTCCTCCTCCTCCTCCTTCTTCTTCTTTCTTCTCCTCTTACTCCTCCTCCTCCTCCTCCTCCTTCTTCTTTTTAAATATTTATATACCTGCTTAGGATCAATAAGGATTTTGGGATTTGGTTAAATCCCAAAGCAAAAACTATCCTGTTGTTTAAGCTGATTAGCTCAGCCCTGCCAACTCACCTAGTATTTGTGCACTACCAAAACAAATGTATTCATTTTAAAAGGCATGTAATACATGGTTGTTGGGTTTTTTAAAAAATCAGAGAACTTGAGGGGAAAAAGTATTTCTGTGGTAGTGATTGAACCCAGACCTTGCACATACTAGGCAAGTGCTCTACCACTGATCAAAATCCATAGCCCTTTTTATTTTATTTTGAGACAGGGTCTAGCTAAATTGCACAGACTGGCCTTGAACTTGTGATCCTCCTGCCTCAGCCTCCTAAGTATCTCAGATTACAGGCGTACACCACTGTGCCTGACTCAAACTTGGCTCAAACTTCTAATCTTCACAAATGATAAACACTGGGCTTTGCAAAAAGACTTTATGGTCATTAGAAAAATGCAAATCCAAACTACTCTTAAGATTTCATCTCGCTCCAGTCACAATGGAATTATCAAGACTACAAGTAACAATAAATGTTGACCAGGATATGGGGGAAAGGATACACTCATACATTGCTGGTGGGACTGCAAATTGGTGTAACCACTATGGAAAGCAGTATGGAGATTCCTCAGAAAACTTGGAATGTAACCACCATTTGACCCAGTTATCCTACTCCTGGGTTGATACACAAAGGACTTATAATCAACATACTATAGTGATGCAGCCACATCAATGTTTATAGTAGCTCAATTCACAATAGCCAAACTATGGAACCTACCTAAGTGCTTTTCTACAGATGAATGGATAAAGAAAATGTGGTATATATACACAATGGAATATTACTCAGTCTTAAAGAAGAATGAAATTATGGCATCTGCCAGTAAATGGATGAAGCTGGAAGCTATCATGCTCAGTGAATTAAGCCACTCCCAAAGAACCAAAGGCTGAATGTTTTCTCTGATATGCCGATGCTAATTCACAATAAGGGGGCTGGTAGGAAAGAATATAAGTACTTTGGATTAGACAGAGGGGAGTGAAGGGAGAGGAGGGGGTATAGGGGTAGGAATGATAGTAAAATGCATTGGACATTATTAACCTACATGCATATATGATTACATGACCTTGTAACTCTACATCATGTACAACCAGAAGAATGAGAAGTTATACTCCATTTATATATGATGTGTCAAAACGCATTCTACTGTCATGCATACCTAATTAGAACAAATAAAAAAAGATTTTATGGTTATAAAGATTTTATGATCTATTATAATTTTTGCTAGAATTATGAAAGTGTTAAAATAGTTTAAAAGAGGCCTGAAGAAAATACCAAAAACAATATCAAACCAAGGACAAAATTTAGAAACTGTTTTCAAAAGTAGTCTTGATACTGCTTTAATTTAAAAAAAATTTTTTTTTAGTTAGTTGTCGATGGACTTTATTTATTTATATGCAGTGCTGGAATAGAACCCAATGCCTCACACATGCTAGGAAAGTGCTCTGCCACTGAGCTACAACCCCAGCCCTTGATACTGGTTTGATTTTTTAAAGTATTTTTATATTATACACAAGGAAATACATATTACCTATTATTTTCCTTCTCAAATTTAACAGTCAATTTACAAGATTTGTAAGTGGCTCCACTCCCACCTAATGATTATCCCAAAACTTTGTTGTTTATCCTTGCTTTTTCATTTTCCCTCATTTTTATATCCAAATCATTAATAATAACTGTTGATTCTGCCTTCAAAATATATCCAATCTTTCCACAACTTTATCTTCACAGTCGCTTCCCTGTTCTGTGCAACTGCCTCTCACTTGTTGCAAGAGTCTTCTTCCTGTCTCTCTGACCAAGCTGTTCCAATCATTAGGAACCCTAAACAATGTGGGAGAAAGAGAGACCAACTCCGTTCTAAATCTATTCTACAGAGACTCCTTAAAGAACAACTTCAGGTAGAAAGTTCTCTGCAATTTGACACAAATTGCACATAAAAAAGCCCATATACTGAAAACAACTATGGAACACTTGAGGCGACTAGTCCTAAGAACATCACAAAGCCACCTCAGTCCTCAGTTGTTCAAGAAAAGAGAATTACTGTCTTTCTTTACAGGAGACTTACTGACAATGACAATGTTCTTTTCTTTGCTGGATTCTAAATGTTCAGAACTGCCAAAATGGGGTTAATTGTATTAGTGAAAGAACACCGAGTCTTGAAAGTATTTCTCTTGTGGCAATATTGTTTTTTGTCCTGTGGCAAATGGAACTTCTGCAAATAATTGGAAATTTCATCTTCTTATTTTAATCACTGTAGCCACTTTGCAATGCGTCCTGTTGGAGAACATTTATTTGATACACTTCTGCTTTCATTGTAATTTACAGTGATCGAGTTAGAATCAGAGCATTTTATTCTTCTTCTTAAAGAGGGCTGATTCCTCCTATAAAATTTACTGAGTACAGTATAAGGCAGACCAATATATTAAAATTTCCAGACAATTTATTTTTAACTTCATTCATCCTATCAACTACCAAACTGAAACTAAACAATATCTGTGTGTCGTTGCCTAATCTAACAGAGAAATTGAGAATCATTGTTTGAAGGATTGGAATGGAGTGTTCCTAACACCTTCAATTTTTCTGGTCTCTCAGGGACTTCTTCTTCTTGTTATTTTTCACCATGTTCATTGACCAGATATGTTCCTCCATCTTCTGTTTAGCACAGAGAGAGAACATAAAGTACACATAACTATCTGAAAACCATACATAGGTACCACTTTTAATGTATAGAAGTTTTTGCTTCTAAATTAAAATGAATTTGTTTTCTAATATCTGTGTAAAAACTATTTTTAAAGTCTTTGTCTTTATTATAAAAATATTTATTTTCCAAGTGAATAGGTGAGGTAAAAAGCAATTGTCCAGATTATGGTAGCCTACACTATAATTAGGAATTGTGTTTTGGGTATTTCTTCCCCAATTTAATATGTTTTTCAATAATATTGGTTACCATCTACAGTCATACCACCCTGAATGTGCCAAACTCATCTGATAATATTAGTTACCAATTATCAAATATATTCTATGCATCAGTGACTGAATTGGGCACTTTCTGTGTTTTCTTCTTTAACTTTTTTAGTTTTCACATCAAGTCTATCAAGTACTTATTATTCTCCTGTTTTATAGATGAGGAGACTGAAGTTGGTAGTTAATCTACCCCAAACCACACAGCCAGTATGAGAGTGCAGGAATTAAAACCCAGTTATTTCTGGACCCAAAGTATGTTTGTTTTCTTTTAACTACTCTATACTTCCTTTCATATCTTTTTCTAAAAATATTCTCAAATAGACACAAGAATAACTTACAAGCTTCAAGGGCTTGGGAAGTTTTGAATCTTTGGCATTTTCTGTTCTTTTCAATAAACTAGTCTGAAGTGCAATCTTGGAGATCTTGTCTGAGCCAAGTGAACAATGTTGAAAAGAACTTGCCAGATTGTTTTTCAATTGTATCCTCAGACTTTGAAAACATTTCTCAAAATTAACCTGAGAAATTATGAACTCCATTTAATAATTTTAAAAAGTCCGTCCTAGTATTTATATTCTACATATGGATTGTCTATGTTAATCTGTGCCCATGATGGTTAGTAGTGAAGCTGCAGTCTTGCAGGACATTGTGTTCTTGTGAGGGAAGCAAGAGTCCTATAGCTCTCTAGGAGCCTCAACAACCCTTGAATGGTGGTCCTCCTACTCAGACAACCAGGGGAAGTGATGAAAGTTTAGACTGATGGATCTACTTTAGGAGTAGTGCCTTAGGACACTAACACAGGCTGAATGCTAAGGACAGATGACTACAAGTAAAGAAAGTGAATCATCTGTTAAAGCCCCTGATTGATGATCAGGTTAGTTTATGAGTATAGCTATTATCTTTTAAAAAAGGAAAATAAACATAAATGTAACTAGAAATAGTGAATTCATTATTATTTTATTCACAGGAATTTCCTCAGAATTTGTTATTCTCTAGAAGTTTTTTTTTTTCCCACTTTATGGACTTTATTTTTTTATTATTTTTTTTATTGTAAACAAATGGGATACATGTTGTTTCTCTGTTTGTACATGGAGTCAAGGCTTACCATTTGTGTAATCATAAATTTACATAGGGTAATGTTGTTGTTTGATTGGACTTTATTTTTTTTAATTAATTAATTTTTAAAAATTTTTTACAGACCGCATTTTGATTCATTGTACACAAATGGGGTACATCATTTTGTTTCTATGGTTGTACACGATGTAGAGTCATACCATTCATGTAATCATACATGTATATAGGGTAATGATGTCTGTCTCATTCCACAATTTTTAGAAGTTTTTTTTTTTTTTTAAAGAAATGTTGGATATTAAATGAAAATTTCACCAGAGACTGGAAGTATTGTTCATTTAACCTATGGCCAGAGTTATAGACATATACAAATTATATTTTATCCAAATAAGGATAAAAATAAGGGGATAAAATAATAACCCCTTAATATAATGTCAATAAAATATTGACATTAAATTCATGTTTGATACCAAATATCCCTTTTTATCCTGAAATAAACTGTGATATTCAGTTGTAATGGGAAAAAAATACTTGGAAACTAGTTGCTGTGTAAATTAAAGGAAATCATTTTGTTCTAATTATAAGGAAACTTAAACTTAGAATTTTAAATTATGCTTTCCAAAAGCAAAATTTAAAGAACTTCTAGTAAGAGTGAATAAGAGTGAATTAAAAATAATTTAAAAGCATCTAAAAGAAGAAAAAAATCCATACAACTTAAGTTTGAGAGAAGTTAGAAAATTTTGGAGGGAAAAATACACAGACTTAAAAATAATAGTTGGAACATTAGTATGGCTTCTGAATGAGAATTTAGGTTTCTCTTCTTCCTTGACCAAGCACAGCAGTGCTATTAAGGGAAGTAACACCTATTTAAAGGATGTTAAGAAAGTAAAATTTTGTTTTGTTTCACACCACTAGCCTAACATTGTAGCATGAGGTTGGTCAGATGACACCTTTTGTAATTATGGTGGCAGATGCTGGTCTGTGTAGAGTCCCAAGAGAATTTCAGGCTGTGGGTTTAAAATCCTGGTTTCTCTTTGATATGGAGGGCTAGAGAATCCTCCCCTCCTCCTAACACCCTAATTTCACTATTCCTCTTCAAAAATTCAGGTTCAACAAGACCATCAAAGTTTTTGTGTGTGTGTGTGTGTGTTACTCAGGATTGAACCCCAGTACCTTACCCATGCTAGGCAAGCACTCAATCACTGAGCTACATCCCCAGCATCAAAGTTTTATTTTTTATCCCCTCCTTTAATCAATCGTATGCCTTCTGATCTCATATTTATGTATAATCTATTTTTCTTCTTTTATATTAGTCTTCTTTACCCATCTTCTCATTTAGCTTTCTGTTTACTAATAATTTTAGCCAAAATGTGTTTCATAGTTATGGAATACTTCTTTTGTTTAAAGGAGAATGTCAATTCTCGTGCTTATTACTTTTAAAAAATGTGTATAGTTGGACTTCTATATCTGCAGTTTTCAAATCTTCATATTTAACTAACGATGAATTTTAAATATTCTAAAAAATTAAAATTGCATCTGTACTAAATATGTACAGACTTCTTTTTCTTGTTATTATTCTCTAAACAATACAGTATAAGAGCTATTTACATGGCATTTACATAGTATTAGATATTATAAGTAATCTAGAGATTATTTAAAATAAATGGGAGAATATGTTCACGTTATATGCAAATACTATGCCGTTTTATGTGAGGGACTTGAACATCTGCAGACTTTGGTAGCAGCGGGGTTCCTAGAAGCAATTCTTTGCTGATACTGAAGGATGACTGTAATAGTCACATCATTGTACACTACTGAATTTTTTACAAATAACCGGTGTCAATCGCTGACCACTTTCCTCCTTATTTGGACATTTAGGTAATTGTTAAAAGCTATTTAGTTTTTTATGACTTTATATATTGCTTTCTTAATGTATATAATCTTTTAAATGTGAAGGCTTAGTGATTAAAATTTGTTTTGTTGCTAATGCTTTATTTGAAAACAGTCTCAAGACACATTTAATAATTTTCCCAAATGGTAGTCAGCAGGGGATTTGAACATGGAAAGCAGATATACTGCAGGAAAAAAAAGAAGGGGTGGGGGATTAGGAAAATAGACCTAAATAATTAAAGAGGTTTTGAGTTGTGGAAACTGAGCATACACTCAGTGTATTTGAATTTGAAAATGAATCATACTTTAAACCTGACCCCAGCCTCATAGCTTGCTGTGCCCTTGTATTTACACAGAGGTCAAGTATTCTGGAAATAGCAATGGCATAAAAACTGAGGTTGATGTACTGATGATTTCTAAGGTTCCCTATGCTACTAGGAAGTTTTCATTCAAACACAATGATCATTTAGAAAGATGGGTATTGTTGTCTTAATCTCTCCTTTTCTAGAAACTACAGATTGTTTATAAAATTCAGATACAGATTTTATCTGATATTTTGTGATTTCCAAGTGAGTATAAGTCCTCTAAGTCATTCTTGCATTTATTCTACATATGCATCTTGGTATATGGCACACGATACACCCAAATGTGAAGAAGACACCACAATCCCTGCTTTTACAAAATAATTCATGGCTGACTGTCACCTGCTTAACATCCATGAGGGACCCTGCTTCTTCCTTGCTAAAGTCCCCCAGTTTTGGGGGATTGGGGTTGCAACTCAGAGGTAGAGCATGTGTGAGGCATTGGTTTCGATCCACAGCACCGCATATAAATGAATGAATAAAACAAAGGTCCATCAATGACCAAAAAATAAATAAATAAATAATTCAGCCTAGGGATGGGGATGTAGCTGTAGAGTGCTCACCTAACATGTGTGAGGTCCTGGGTTCCATCCCCAGCACCGAAAAAAATAAACAAATAAATAAACAACCCTTAGCCAGACCCATTTTGATTTATGTTGTCAAGTTTTTGATCCCTTTGAGCCAATTGGATTTGTTTCTAATGCTGCTTTCACAAAGCAAAGACATTTGGATAGTTCATCCTTTCCTTCAAAGAACTCACCTGAATAATTAATCAGAATAATAATAATATAACATTCAATAATAAATCACTTATATTTCAGCTATTGTGCTAAATATCTTGCATACATTTTCCTATCTACTACTTAAAGCAACCTATGAATTTTATTCTGTTATTTTTCCCATTTTACACACAGGGATCTCTCTAATTTCAAAGTTCCAATTTTTCTCTTTCTTTTCCCTTCTCTCCACTCTCCTCTCTAATTAAAAACAGACACAGATACTTTTTTTCCCTCATCTGGATTACTAACAAAAGTATTAATTTGGGATATTTTATATACTCCTAGCCTTATCCCATGCCAAATTGACACAAATTTGTGAGTTGGTTTTAATAACACCTTTGGTTGTTTAACCACTCGACAAATGTGTTTCAAGCATAGTGTAGCCTTTTGGTCACCACCCCGTAAATCATCTTGCTTCTATCTTCTACTCAAATACAATATGATACTTTTTCCCTTATATTTTTTCTCTTGAGATAAAATGATTAATCCATCCAAACTGAACTTTTGAGTCTAGGTTCCCTCTGGTTCATAAGGTAGTTCTCAACACCTGGATGTCCGACCTGTTAATGACTTATTTGTACAAGTGCATCCGTTTTATCACTCACAGCTGCTGGCCTTTACTCCACCATTGATGTCCCTGGCTTTTCTCATGGTGACAGCCACCAAAGGTACTGTCCAGTTAGGGTCTAATTCTCTGAGGTGAGGTAGGGACAGGGATTCTGACAACATCAGAAGAGGAAAGAAAGAAAAAATTCTTTGCTGTGCTGAGGTTGTGGCTCAGTGGTAGAGCACTTGCCTAGTGTGCGTGAGGCACTGGGTTCCATTCTCAGCACCACATATAAATAAATTAATTAAATAAAGGTCCATCAACAACTGGAAAAAATTTTAAAAATTTCTTTGCTGCTATAATGATACAAAAGCTAACTTACTGTTAGTCTTTATGTCTACTACGGTTATTATGATGTATCACCAGATTTTTCTATTTTTGAATACACTTTTCAAAATGTGAATGTCTTTATTCTTGAAGTGTATCAGTGTGTACCCTAATGGCACAGGAAGCAAGAACAAAATTCTTAATTTAGTTAAGATGCTTTCTATCACATTAGTTAAATTTGTCTGAATCAAAGACCGAGTATTATTTTATTGTAAGTGCTGGTCAACAAGACTCCTAATGTTTATACAATGAGAATAAAGAGAACTCTCCACTCTTTTAGATGCTATGTTTTGCTGTACATGTTTTTACCATAGTAGTTCAAAAATAAATAAATACAGTTATCATTTAAGAAAGTATATCTTATTTAGGTATTTGAAAGAAGATTCTGTGATATTCTAAATGAAATGGAAAATGACAGACATCTGCTATTTTTACTTCTCCAGAGTAATTTCCTTCTCTTTTGACAACAATGTCTTGATTTTCCTTTGGAAAATTATTACCCCTCCATTATTCTTGGTTTGCATCTATGTGAGGCAGACTCCATTCCCTCAATTCAAGGTTTGAGCATGTAGCCCAGACCAAATTAATCATAGGTACTATAATTGGTTTAGGTTTGGTTCTTTTTCTAGAACCATGGAGAAATATATGCATTCTTTCTTCTGAGCTTACTAAACTATTCATACTTAGGTTCTGAATTGCTATGGACCACCTTTGTTAATATTTGGGAAGAATCTGATTATCTCAGAGGAAAGCAGAGATGGAAAAAGATTTATTTGTGGCAATGTTGTTTTAACACCTAGGTTCAAAAACGATTCTAAATTCTGCTCTAATCATGGATTCCTTATCTATACTAGGTAAAATAATCCCTTCTTTGTTTACACTAATTTTTATCAAGGTCCTGCCACTTGCAACCAAAATAATCCTGACTAATTCAGAGAATAAAAAGGTAGAGGGAATCAGGTGAAGTGCATGATAATCTGTTTTTTAATAATCTGTTTGGAAATGAGACAGCCAATATATATAAAAATGAAACAGATCATTAAATGTCAAATTATATGGTATGGACTCTAAATGTATATGATTTAGCAAATACAGAGATTAACTTTCTCTGAAGTACCTGAATAGGAGATAATGGAGAGGGTAGAATTGGAGTCAGCCTTAAAGGTCAAGTAAGAGTTTGAATAAAGGTAAATAAAGCTTAAGGAAGGGAATTTCAGGTAGGAAAACTCTGAAAGCAAAACTGAGGTGTGAGTGTTTATGTTGAAGGTATGGGATACTAAAAGATCAACCAGGACCAGCTTAGTGGCACATGCCTATAATCCCAGCAACTTGGAAGTCTGAGGCAGGAGGGTCACAAGTTTGAGGCCAACCTCAGCAATTTAGGTACTAAAAACTTAGGCACTTAAAGAAATTTAGCAAGACCTTATCTCAAAATAAAAAGAGCTGGGGATGTAGCTCAGTGGTAAAGCAACCCTGGGTTCAATTCCCAGTACCAAAAAGAAAAGAGAGAAGAGAAAGAGAGGTATCAACTAGGATGGAGTGGAGGTGTTACATTGACAGTAAAGGTACAAATGTGAATGAGACCAGATCTCAGAGGCCTTGAATGTCAGAAAATGTGTAGTTTTTTGTGCAGGCATTAGATAATCACTGAATAAGTTTGAGTGGGTAATTAAATATTAAATAGCATTAATCTGACAATGTTGTAAACAATGGTAGATTGGGAATATAGGAGAGATTAAATCAGTTTAAATAGCTAAGTAGCCCACTCCAGTGGTTTACCACATAACTATTTTGCCATTGTTATTATTATGTTATTATTTTTAGTGTAATTTAAAGTAATTTGACTCACAAGAATAATGAGATGATGAAATATGGAACATAATTTCTTTTCAAAGTCCTTGGTCAATAATATAGCAACCAACTGAAATAAAATATGCTGTAATGTTACAAATAAGCACATCAAGCATTTGTATTAAGATCAGAATGTTCTAGGGCTTGTTAACTAGTTGGTTCTCAAAAAATAAACAACAAGTCAATATGGTTTATTTGACTCCTGGTCTTCCTATATCAGCCAATTAAAGTCACAGTCAACATTAAGAATTTCAACAGAAGAGAAGCAGAAACAAATTAATGAAATATTAAAAGCAGGTTTGACTGCTGTTTCTGAAAAATCTTTTCTCCATCCCTGCCTTTCAATTTCCACCAACATTGTTCAAGTTCAGACTCTGGGTTATTGACTTAGGTTCTTTTTTATTTTCTTACCTTCTTTTTTTCTCTATCCAACTCATGTACTGCTGCCAGATGATCTTCCTAAATTACAGCTCAGATTCTATCAATCCCATGTTCAAAAAGTCTAACAATTTCCCATTGCCTTCCAAAAGACTTAATGTAATATATAAGGTCAGCCAAAGGTCTGTCCTTAACTTCCCTCCCCAGCTCTCTTGCTCAGAACATCCTGCTTGTACTGCACACTCCATCAAATCAGACCATACTTTCCTCCCCAGACAAGAGAAATGTTTTTATTTCCAAAGACTGTACCCCCTCTCTCCTCAGGGTTTCCATAGCTTTCAAATGTGACTTCTTAGGGGCATGTCACATTTACCCTTACCCACATTAGCCTAGTCTATGCCCCCTCAAGTGGACCATCAGCAGTTTCAGGGACCAGATACTATTTATTTTTTCCTCCACGCTATCCATATAAACTTTTTTACTTCTATTCTTATCAAAATTATACATGCTTAGAGTTGAAAGAACCCAATATTTCTACAAAACTAATTAGGAAAAATAGCTATCCCCACCACTTTTCCTCTTATTTAATACTTTTGGTATTAACTTCCATTTATCTAAATAATATGATTATACTGCTACTTCAACTTGTCAGTTTTAGATATTATAAATGGAACTCCATTATAGAAGACAAAAGTTTAGACCCCTCACACCCTCTTCCTCAATGTTTCCACAACATGCTTACATCCTTCCCAACATCTCATCCTCCCAACATGGTTTTATTGTAATTTTTGTTAATTTATATTATGTATACAATAACTATTTATTATATATGAATAAATAACATAGATTATGCAACTACTATTCACAGATAAGCTATATACATAATTATGATTGCTTTGTCTTTTTTTTTTTTCTTTAGAATTAATCATTGCGGTTTCTTTTGTTTGCTTTGTTTTCTGTATATTTTCACTGTCAACCCTAGAATTTCTGCTAATTGTCTAAATCTCTTAACACATTCACATGCATCAGGTGTTCTATAGATTTAATCTTCTTAAGAAGGCTCCCTTTGCTCTCTGACTTGTTCCAGTTTAAACCAATTGCACATCTATCCCTAGCAGATTGGCAGTGTCTTGGAATGTTTCTTCACCACCATTCTGAGAATTCAGTGGCCTCTCAATTATGTCGGATTCTTTGTTTCCCATATCCCACATCTTGCTTGGTTTTGACTTACTCATTTTTAAAAAAATTATTTTTAGTTGTAGATGGACACAATACGTTTGTTTATTTATTTTTATGTGGTGCTGGATCAAACGCATTGCCTCACACATGCTAGGCAAGTGCTCTTCCACTAAGCTACAACCCCAGCCCCACTCATTTTTTTAAAATATATTTTTATTAGTTGTTGATGAAGCTTTATTTTATTTTTTTACTTATGTGTGGTACTGAGAATTGAACCCAGCGTTTCACACATGCTAGGCAAGTGCTCTACCACTGAGCCACAACCCCAGCCCCTCATTTGTTTTAATGAAGCACATTCTCTAGCAGTTTTCTGAGAAAGAATATACGGATGGTAAAGCTTTGAGACCTTGCATGAGTTAAAATGTTTTTATTAGACTTCCCCCACTTGTTAGTTTAGCTGGGTCTAGAATAATTACTTGGGAATAATTTTCCTTCAAAAATTTGAACTTCATTGTCTTCTAGATTCTAGAATTACAGTATTCCAGAGTAGAAGTGTAAACCAATTCTGATTCTTGATCTTTTGTATATGATCTGCTTTTTCTCTCTGCAATAGCTTGTAGAATCCTCTCTGTATCCCTAGTGTTTTGTTTTTCTTTGTTGTTGTTGTTGTTGTTTGTTTGTTTTTTGTTTTTTGTTACCAGGGATTGAACCCAAGGGCACTTAACCACTGAGCCACATGCCACATTCCCCAGCCCTATTTTGTATTTTATTTAGAGATAGAGTCTTGCTGAGTTGCTGAGGACCTTGCTAAATTGCTGGGTTGGCTTTGAACTCACGATCCTACTGCCTCAGTCTCCTGAGTCACTGGAATTACAGGGGTGCACCACCATGCTGGCTGTATCTGTAATTTTAATACCTGTCAGTCTGGTATGATTTGAATGAGTCTATTTTTATTCACATAGTTGTTTTTTCTTTTTCATTTCAAAAATTTATATTCTTCGTATTTTGAAAATGTTCTTGAACTATTTTTTTGATGATTTTCTTCATTCCACTTCTCTGTTCTTTCTGGAGCTTCTATTAGTTGTATGTTGCATCTGTGAGATTGGTCCTCTAATTTTCCTAACTCTTCTATTTAATTCTCCACTTCTGTCTTTTTGGCTTACTTTCTGTAAGTTTCTTAATTTTATTTTCCAGTTTTTTTATTTAGATGTTTGTTGATGTTATCACATTTTTAATTTTCAAGAGCTCTCTTTACATAATCCTTTTCTTTTGTGTATTCAATCTCTTCTCTTATCTCTTTAAAATATTAATTATTTGCCATTTTCATTTCCATGCATAGCTTTGTTTTCTCCAAATTTCTATTTCCAGTTTGTTTGTTTTGGTTTTTATCTTTCATGCCAGAGACTTTTCACTAATATTTTGTGTTCTTTAGTTCTGAGCAAAAAAAGGAGCACTAAGAAGTTGACAGAAATGTCTGATCACATGGGTAGGGCTTCAATAAAGGATGAGCTAGCTGGATCAATAATTTAGGGAATCCCTCTATCAATACCTTTAGGTCCTTCCGGTGGGAGTGGTTAGCTTTCTTCAGCAAAGATCTTCCAATCATTTTCCTAGAGGGTAGTTGTAGTGCTCTGTGAGTTTAATAGGGGACTAGAACTTACAGGATTCAAACAAAAGCACTCACTTAACACCTGTCTTCAGAAAAATACTCTTCAATAGACGTGTGCCTACCATGCCCAAGGCCCAGAATTATCTATTTCACTCTCTTCAAAGAATAAATTGACACTATTTTTCCAGGTGAGAGAAGAAGACAGTCATCTAGCTCTGTGGAATTGAGGAGGAGAACTGGGAATTTAACTACTTCATAGAAATTCAACATAGCCACCTGTTTTGAGCCCTAACTTCCAAACAGTGCCATACCAGCTGACTGATAAATCTTTGGAAAGTTCTTGTAAATTGAATTGGCTTTAGGCTTTCCACCATTGCCATTTTGGGAGATAGCTTTCTCAAATCTACTAAAATAATTGTCATATATTCATTTCTTTCCAGGTTCTAGAATTTTATTCCTGCTGTCTCCTTTCTGGTCCTTTGTGGCCCTGTGGATTTCTGTCTTTAAATAAATGCCTTTATTATATTGAGTAGAGTTTCAATAGGATAAAAAACAAATGAATAAGTTGAATTTGTCATTTTCATTAGTAAATTGATCCGTTGACACTATTTATGTGGGTCTATTTCTAGGCTCTCTATTTTGTTCCATTGATCTGTCTATTCTTTCTCCAAAACCACACTATCTTGATTACTATAGCTTTATAGTGTCTTGAAGTGAGATGATATCATCCCTCCAATTTTTCTCCTTCATATTGTGTTGTCTATTCTGGATCTTAAGATTTTCCATATAAACTTTGGAATCAATTTATTAAAATTCACCAAACAACTTTCTGGGATTTTGTTTTTATTAGGTTTGCATTGAATCTATGGATCAAGTTGGGAAAAACTGATATCTTGACAATATTGAAACTTCCTATCTATGAATATGGACTATCTCTTCATTTATTCAGTACTTCTTGGATTTCATTTATCAATTTTATAGGTCTTGTACATAATTTGTTACATTCATACCTAAGTATTTCATTTTGGGGGGTACTAATGATGACATTGTAATTTAAATTTCAAATTTCACTTTTTAATTGTATAGGAAAACAATTGACTTCTGTATAGTTGCTTATTAATTTCAGAGTTTTTTGTTGATTCTTTCAGATTTTCTACATAGACAAACTGTGTGTGTGTGTGTGTGTGTGTGTGTGTGTGTGTATTTGTGGTATCTATGGCCTTACTGGTGCTAGGCAAGAGCTCTACCACTGAGCTACATTCTCAGTAATTTTTATTTTATTTTGAGACAAGGTCTTGCTAACTTGCCCAGACTAGTCTTAGACTTGTGATCCTTCTGCCTCAGCCTCCCAAGTAGCTGGGATTACCTGCCTGTTCCACCTTGCCCAGTTGGCAATCATCTTCCTTCCCAATTGGTGTACCTTTTATTTCTTTGTCTTATTGTACAATCTAGGACTTCTAATACAATGCTGAAAAGGAGTAGTGAGAGGGGACAGCTCGTCTTTTTCCTGATCTTGGAGGGAATGCTTATAGTTTCTCACCGTTAAATATGATGTTAGCTATAGGTTTTATAGTTATTCTTTATCAAGTTGATAATTTCAACATGTCTTTCATATCTGGTTCTGATGTTTGCTCTGTGTCTTCTTACTGTTTTTTAATTTTTTTATTTCGTCTGAATAGCAAGACATGGTATGCAGGGTCAAAGGAACTGATATAAATAGGCTTTTAGTAACATAATGGTAAGGTGTTGGGAAAGAAGAAGCAGTCTCTAGTCTAGTTTCATTTACTCCATCCCCATCTGAAAAAGAAACCAGTTTTATTGAGAAATAATTCACATACCATAAATGTTACCCATTTAAAGTGTGTCCTAGTCTCCTAGTTCCATAGTGCCATCTCCTAGTCTATCTCTCCAGCCCTAAGCAACCATCAATCTACTTTCTATCTCCTTATACTTACCTGTTTTGCACATTTCATATAAATAAAAACATATAATTTGTAGTCCTTTGTAACTGGCATCTTTTACTTAGCATATTGTCATCCTTGTTGTAGCAGGCATCAATACTTAATTATTTTTATAGCCATATAATATTCCATTGAATGGATATACCTCATTTTGTTGATAGGCATTTGGGTTACTTATCTTTTTGACTACTATCAATAATGCTTCTATGAACATTAATGTACAAGTTTTTATGTAAATATATGTTTTCATTTCTGTTGAGTATACAGCTAGAAGTGGCATTGCTGGGTCAATGGAATTCAAGAAGTGGAATTGCTGGTTTCTTTTTGTTAAGTGTCTGAAGAAGTATTAGAATGTTTTCCAAAGTGCCTAAACCATAGTATATTCCTACCAGAAGTGAATGAGGGTTTAAATTTCTCCTCATTTTCACCAACACTTACTATTGTCCATATTTTTAAATTATAGACATATCAGTTGATATGATTGGTATCTTCTTATGGTTTTGATTTGCACTTCCCTAGTGGCTAATGATGGTGAACATCTTTTCATGTACTCACTGGCCGCACATATATCTTCTTTTGAAGAAATGTCTATTCAAATCACTTGCCCTTTTTCATTGGGTTATCTTCTTATTATTGAGTCATAACAGATTTTAAAAAATACATTCTAGATCCAATTCCCTTTTCATATATATGATTTGCAAGTATTTCTCCCATTCTGTGGGTTGCTTTCTTAATTTTGTCCTTTGAAGCAACGAAGTTTTAAATTTTGATGAAATCCAATGTATCTATTTTTTTTTTTTGCTTTTGCTTTGAATACAGTTTATCCCCATCCTAAAAGTAGGAAAACTGAGGCTCAAATTGCCTTGTGTCATAGAACTAATTTTTAGGGGAGCTGGAATTCACTAAGAAAATCTGCTTCCAAAATCCCTTTCACCTAACTACTTCATTATATTCCTCCTGGGGGACTGAATACTTACAGTCTATCTCATAGTTTTAGAGGTAACCATTTAGAGCTGGGGTGTAGCTCAGTGGTAGAGCGCTTGCCTAGAGGTAACCATTTTAGCTGGAATTTTAAGGTTTTATTTGTATCTTGCAGATGTATACTGTGTTAAAGGCAACATTTAATGAAATAAGAAGGATTTCTGTTTTAATTCATCTTCTCAAATTGTTTTCATTGTAGGAGAAACTGAATTTTCATTGAAGCTTGTGATAAAAGGATAAAAATTAGATGCTATTACTGCTGAATTTTTCAGCTTTTTTTTAAAAAAAAAAAGCTGGTCTTGAACCCCTGAGCTTGAATAATCCTCCTGCCTCAGCCTTTTGAGTAGCTGGGACCACAGACAGGCACCACCATGCTATAATTTATAAAATATTGATAATATAGATAAAGCATGACCCAGCTTTACTTAATTTGTCTATTCTAGTGTCCCTTTACCCTCCAAGCACATTAGCTGCCTTTCTGTTCCTAGAAGCCCCTATTTCTGTCCCCACTACCTCTACTTCCTACATACCTCAGGGCTCAGCCCAAACTGTTATATCCTCAAGAAATTTGTCACTGTCTTTCCAACTGGAATTAGATTTCCCTGATATATGCTTTCAAAACTCTCTGTATTTTTATTTGATGACGCGTAGTATAATTATAATCATGTTGTTTTTGATATGTCTCTATCATCCCATTTAAACTTGACAGGCATATTGATTATGCATTATTTTATTCCAAGCCTCCAACACAGGGCCCAGCACATAGTAAACACTTTGGCTTTATTTATTAATAAACTATATCCATGTAATTAATAATTCTAAAGCTAATAAGATATAATTATTGACCTTACCCTGCCAAATGGGTAATGGAAAATTAAACAAATTTATTTGAAGACCACTAAAATAAATAACTGTATTTTTTCTTTTTTTTTTTTTTGGACCGGAATGGAACTCAGGGGCACTTAACCATTGAACCACATCCCCAACCTGTTTTTGTTGTTTTGATTTGAGATGGGTTCTTGCTAAGTTGCTTAGGGTCTCAGTAAATTGTTGAAGCTGACTTTGAAGTTGCGGTCCTCCTGCTTCAGCCTCCTAAGCTGCTGGGATAACAGGTGTGCACCACTGCACCTGGCTAAAATAACTGCATATTTAAGGTAATTTTTAAAAAGTAAGTAAGGAGTGGGGTTGTAGCTCAGTGGTAGAGTGCTTGCCTAGCACATGTGAGGCATTGGGTTTGATCATCAGCACCACATAAAAATAAAAATAAATATAAAAGTAATAGTCTGATGATTAAAAGTGTGTTTATATATCTTCTGCCTTATTGCAATCAAGAATTGGGGCTTTATGAGGTACAGTGGCATAGGCCTGTAATCACTGCTACTCAGGAGGCTGAGGCAGGAAGATGGAAAACTCAAGGTCAGCCTTTCAATTTAGCAAGACCCTGTCTCAAAATAAAAAAAGACTTGGGATATAGTTCCAT
The DNA here is from genome assembly GCF_902686445.1 of Sciurus carolinensis. NCBI lineage: Eukaryota > Metazoa > Chordata > Mammalia > Rodentia > Sciuridae > Sciurus > Sciurus carolinensis. Next base: position 31,729,438 of record NC_062227.1, read on the forward strand.
GGTAGAGCACCCCTGGATTTAATCCTGTGTCTAAAAAAAAAAAAAAAAAAGAATTAGACTACCCACACTTACTTTTTCCTCTAACCTCGTCTTTTCCTTCAATGTTCAACTCATGTCATATTTTTTTCATGAAGTCTTCTATTACTACTGAAATTCCCAGTGACTTTCCCCACCCTCCGCACTGAATTTCTGTTGCAGTTAAAGTCCAAGGCCCCCAGGTTAGCATGGGATCACATATAACGCCTTGTATTGTCCACAGTTATTTTCATTGTTATTCTTATCTCACCGCATTAGAGTGTAAATCCCTCACAGTACTTGCAGCAGTGCTGAAAACATGGTACTGCACATTCAACACTCACAGATTTGTTTGTAGCAAAAAAATTTAATTAATCTGCCAGAAATGGTGGCACATACCTGAAATCCCAGCAATTTGAAAGGCCAAGACATAAGATCACAAGTTCAAGGTGAACCTTGTCAACTTAGCAAGACTAATAAGACTTATTTTCAGACCTTTCTCAAAATAAACAATAGAAAGGGGGAATGTAACTCAGTATCACTGGATTCAACACCCAGGACTACTCCCAAATAATATTAATTAATCTGAAAATATTGGTTCAGATCTATTGAAGACATGTATGTAACAACAGTGGTAATTCTTAGGAACAGTGGATCCCATTTTGTGGATCCTCGATTTGTTTAAATTTTTCAATGCAGAACTTATCCTCTAAACAAAGTCTGCTGGATCATCACCAACAAGGAGGGATAGGGAATTTCCTTTCTTGCTCTTCAACTTCTCTAGGATCTTGCCATAAAGCAAGCTAAATCAATGCTTAGAACTGTCCCTACTCTGGGATCAGCTTTTCTTTGAGGATGACAGTATAACTGGATATCAAAAAGCAGTTGTCTTATAATTTTAGGGGGAAAGTACCTTATTAATCATGGGCCAAACTAGGCTTCCATTTTATTATTAAGGTCCATTTGATCTGCAAACAGATTTGGGGCATGATATGTACTCATTTGGCTGATTTGATGAGCAACTCACTGATTGATGGGAATGCTAACAGGATCAAGCACCATCCCTTACGCGAGGGCAGCCTACTTTTGTTTTTTCTTTTCTTTTTTTTTTTTTTTTTTTTTTTTTTTGGTACTAGGGATTGTTCTCAGGGGCACTCAACCACGAAACCACATCCCCAGCCCTATTTTGTATTTTGTTTAGAGACAGGGTCTCACTGAGTTGCTCTTGCTTAGCACCTTGCTCTTGCTGAGGCTGGCTTTGAACACGAGATCCTCCTGTCTCAGCTTCCCTAGCTGCTGGGATTTCAGGCGTGCACCACCACACTTGGCTACAGCCTAGTTTTCTGTGGACACCTAGATAAAACCGTCAAGATGGTATTGCTAATCATACAAACTGAGATACAGTGGGAGTTCTGCACTGAAGGTAATAAAAAGGCAGACCATGCTGACCATTTCTCCCTATTCTATTCAACTGGTCATTTGTGAGCCATTCAAAAATATTTCTTGAGAACTATTATGTGTCTAAGGTGATTCAAAGCTAGTTCTAGTTTTCTAGGAATTTGCAACCTGCTTAGGGAGATAAGATATACACACAGGGCAGGTAAGTAACAATAGAAGACAGAATTTGATTACATATCGATCAGAGAAGGGCAAAAATCAGTGTGATTGGGAATGGTCAGAGAAGACTTTGTAGGTAGTGGAAACTGTATTGAATCTCAAAAGGGCTATTTATAGTGACAATTTAATTAAAAGATCATTAACAGGTAACATATCCTCAAAACAATTTAACTTAACATCAGGTGCTGAGTTGACTTATATAATCCTGTTTAAGACTAGATAGAACATATAGTATTTTTCACCAAAACACTAGTTGCAGAAACCAAGACCAATTTGTGATCACTGATCATTCAGAGTAAAGTTTCAATAGAAAGAAATAATTTTAGTTGCTTCTAAGTTTAAAATTCCATGTATCTTACCTACTTATGAGTTTCTCTAAGTAAATAAAGTACTCTTTCCTTCAGGAAATCTGTTTATTTCTGTGTCCTGTTTCTAAAAAATGAGAGCATTGGTCTAAAGCAGTGTTTCCCAAAGATATTTCACAAAATGTTACTAGAAATTATGCAATGAAAGGGAACCCCATCCAGAAACTTTGAATTAAATAAAATTATACTGGGTTCTTATCATAGAATTTCTTGCAGACTTATTATTGAATTCTGAGTTTTCAAAATGAGGGTAAAACATGTATCATTTCTCAAGTTTGACCATAGACTACCTTCTTCATGAAGCATCATGAAGAACTGTGTTCTGAAAACTCAATTTGGGCAACTAGAATAGCTTTTTTTCTGGCTTAAAAAGCTGTGATTCTACATTTGTATATTAAATGCATATTTGTAGAGCTATATGAAACCTAATTGCTAGTGCTAATTTCACTCATAATTGATAAGAACTATATGAGTTTTCATACTTTCCAAGTTTAGAGAATATGTTCATTTCCCCTCACTCAGTTAACTTAAATCCAATTGCAATCACAGGTATATTTATTTTACACTAAAACATTGAAATGGTGCCACGTACAAAATTGAAGTTTGATAATTTTAGTATTAATTTTAGGGTCTCTTGATTCTCTGCTGATTTTTTCCAAAGATACTTCCTTTGAGACAACTTTTAAAATTTTTCCATTAAATGAAGGGGAAAATTACCCAATTGAAACAATAGTTAACTAAAGGAAAGTTACCTTTTTATTAAATAAGACTTGGAACTTTATTTAATTATGATTTTACCACCTTGTAACTGCTGGAGAGTTGTTTTTTTTTTTTTTTTTTAATCCTGTTCTCCCCTCACTTTTGCATTAGAAAAAAAGTTACTCTGCACTGAAATGTCACCTTCTGGGGTTTTGTAAGACCCCTGCTGATTGACCCTACCCTTGACCTTAGCTCCAAAGCCCAACTCCATTCTGGCATGCTGGTGTAGAGAGTTAATTTATTTTAACAGTAGGGAGCCAGAATTTCAGGAATATGCCTTTTAAAAGTCTCAAACCATCAACTTATGACTGGGAGCCTCCACTTACACATAAAGTGGATAATAGTGGATAGCTGTTGTCAAGGGCACCATGAATATAAGTCAGTCTAAGTAACAGTACCTAGAGGGGTCTACAAAGAGTTCTACAGAAATGGTCTTTATGAGTAAAGAAAAAAGGAAAGGAAAGAAAAGAAACAATGAAAAATGAACACACATATTTTAGTAGCAGAAATCTTTCAGTAAAAGGAGTGGGTAGTCCTATAATTACATGAGGAAATATTTATCAAAGTAAAGAGGTAGTTTTGGGTCAATTCTCCATTTTACCTGCTTGCTTTATCCACTGATTCCCATTCTCTCTCATATATCCTGCTAATTTTATTTTAGGAGTATAAAGTGCAATTTACTGTATATGTTTTGTTTTTTAATGCTTTTTTTCTCTTTAGAATTGGATAACATGCTCATTAAACAATTGTACAAAAAGGAAGAAATAAAAGTTGCCCATATGATGCTATCCCAAAACAAGGACTCGTAATTTTCCTTTAGTTTTCTTTGGGAGGGAGAAGAATCTCTTTTTACACATTTATAATAATTTTTAAATACAGTTTTCTCACACTTTTAAAGTATTTAATTTTATTATGGGTTTTTTCTTATTCAACACATTTTTTTCTACAGTTCTATTATAAAAATTTTGAAGCATAAAGAAGTGTTGAAAACATTTTACTATGAACAACTTATCATCTAAATACTTAGGTACGGTTAACATTATATTGGAAATAATCTATCATATCTCTCCCTACATATTCATCAAGCACTGGGGATTGAACCCCAGGGCTTTGTACACGTCAGGCAAGCTCTTTACCACTAAACTACATCCTTAGCTCTTTCTATTCTTTGTTTTGAGGCAGAGTCTTGTTAAGTTGCCCAGGCTGGCCCTAAATTTGAGATCCTTCTGTCTTAGCCTCTGGGGTAACTGGAGTAACAGATGTGTGCCACTATGCCTGGCTCATCTTATTTTTTAAATGTATTTCAAAGTAAGCATATAGATATTCTTTTCTTGGTGGAGGGTGGGGTACGAGGGATTGACCTCAGGGACACTCAACCACTGAGTCACATCCCCAGCCCTTTTTTGTGTTTTATTTAGAGACAGGGTCTCCCTGAGTTGCTTAGTACCTTGCTTTTGCTGAGACTGGTTTTGAATTCGAGATCCTCCTGCCTCAGCCTCCCAAGCAACTGGGATTACAGACATGCATCTTGCCTGGCCAGATATTATTTTCAATAGCTTAAAAATATTTCATGGAGTGCATTATGATTTCCTTTTAAATTATTTCCTATGGTTGACTGATTGCTTTCTTCCTATTTATTTACATAGACTTCAGAGGAAGGATATAATGCTAAGATTTTTTTTTTCTCTGACCTCCATCTCTTTGCTCACAGACCACAGAGATGCTGGGTGGCTCTGGGCAAAAGTCTTTTTTTTTTCTTTTTTTTTTTTATTGTGAACAAATGGGATACATGTTGTTTCTCTGTTTGTACATGGCATAAAGGCATACCATTTGTGTAATCATAAATTTACATAGGGTAATGTTGTTTGATTCATTCTGTTATTTTTTTTCCTTCCCCCTCACCCCTCCCACCCCTCTTTTCCCTCTATACAGTCCTTCCTTCCTCCATTCTTGCCCCCCTCCCTAACCCTAACTCTAACCCTAACACTAACCCCTCCCACCCCCCATTATGTGTCCTCATCCACTTATTAGCGATATCATTCTTCCTTTGGTTTTTTGAGATTGGCTTATCTCACTTAGCATGATATTCTCCAATTTCATCCATTTGCCTGCAAATGCCATAATTTTATCATTCTTTATGGCTGAGTAATATTCCATTGTATATATATATATACCACATTTTCTTTATCCATTCATCAATTGAAGGACATCTAGGTTGGTTCCACAATCTGGCTATTGTGAACTGAGCAGCTATGAACATTGATGTGGCTGTATCTCTGTAATATGCTGATTTTAAGTCCTTTGGGTATAGGCCAAGGAGTGGGATAGCTGGGTCAAATGGTGGTTCCATTCCAAGTTTTCTAAGGAGTCTCCATACTGCTTTCCAGAGTGACTGCACTAATTTGCATCCCCACCAGCAATGTATGAGTGTACCTTTCTGCCCACATCCTCGCCAACACCTATTGTTGCTTGTATTCTTGATAATCGCCATTCTAATTGGGGTGAGATGGAATCTTAGGGTGGTTTTGATTTGCATTTCTCTTATTACTAGAGATGTTGAACATTTTTCCATATGTTTGTTGATTGCTTGTAGATCTTCTTCTGTGAAGTGTCTATTCATTTCCTTAGCCCATCTGTCGATTGGATTATTTGCATTCTTGGTGTAGAGTTTTTTGAGTTCTTTATAGATTCTGGAGATTAGTGCTCTATCTGAAGTATGATTGGCAAAGATTTTCTCCCACTCTGTAGGTTCTTTCTTCGCATTGCTGATAGTTTCCTTTGCTGAGAGAAAGCTTTTTAGTTTGAATCTATCCCAGTTATTGATTTTTGCTTTTATTTCGTGTGCTATGGGAGTCCTGTTAAGGAAGTCTGATCCTAAGCCAACATGTTGAAGTTCTGGACCTACTTTTTCTTCTATAAGATACAAGGTCTCTGGTCTGATTTCAAGGTCCTTGAACCATTATGAGTTGAGTTTTGTGCAGGGTGAGAAGTAGGGGTTTAGTTTCATTCTGTTGCATGTGGATTTCCAGTTTTCCCAGCACCATTTGTTGAAGAGGCTATCTTTTCTCCATTGCATAATTTTGGCCCCTTTGTCTAGTATGAGAAAATTGTATTTATTTGGTTTTGTGTCCATATCCTCTATTCTGTACCATTGATCCACCTTTCTATTTTGGTACCAATACCATGGCATTTTTGTTACTATTGCTTTGTAGTAGAGTTGAAGATCTGGTATTGCGATACCCCCTGCTTCACTCTTTCTGCCAAGGATTGCTTTAGCTATTCTGGGTTTCTTATTCTTCCAGATGAATTTCATAATTGCTTGCTCTATTTCTGTAAAGTACATCATTGGGATTTGAATTGGAATTGCATTGAATCTGTATAGCACTTTTGGTAGTATGGCCATTTTGACAATATTAATTCTGCCTATCCAAGAACATGGGAGATCTTTCCATCTTCTAAGATTTTCTTTAATTTCTTTCTTTAGTGTTCTGTAGTTCTCATTGTAGAGGTCTTTCACCTCTTTTGTGAGATTGATTCCCAAGTATTTTATTTTTTTCGATGCTATTGTGAATGGGGCAGTTTTCCTAATTTCTCTTTCTGAAGATTCATCACTTATGTATAAAAATGCCTTAGATTTATGTTAATGCTAAGATTTAATAGTAACTTTTGTCTATTGTGGAGGAATAATAAAATGATAGATAAGGATAGATTTTGCTTGTCTCCTCTATATTGTGAAACTATTTGAATACCAGGAAAATTATGGCAAAACATAGTGTAAATAGGGATTTAGAATAGAGGAGAGATGTGATTGGCTTGCATCTTAGGTGACTTATTCTTGTAGAATGATGGGTGATGAGTAGGAGACAAAGGAGGTAGGTTTGATTCAACTTTAAAAATATTTACTGATTACATATGAAACACAAAGCTTCATGCTAGGTGCCTTGGGTCTATAAATCCAAGTAAGATCTTGATAGTCACCACAAAGATCTATAATTCAATAGGCAAAGCAATGATGTAAACCAAGAGCTATTCAATGAAGCAGAGAGACTGGGGATATACTCAATGGTAGAGCACTTGCCTAGCATATGTGAGGTGCTGGTTCTATCTGTAGCACCATGAAACATATAGGCAAACAAACCAGAATTAACTATCCAGTGAATATCTATTTTGCCCCTGCCTTCTGCCAATTACTGTTCTAGAAGCTGAAAATATGGCACAAATACAAGATGAAAAGTTCTTGCCCTAATGAAGCAAAGATTCTAGAGGAGGAGACTGACGATATACAAATGAATGCAGAGTAAAGTAGCAGATAGTCGTGATATCCTGAAGAAAAATAAAGCAATATAAAGGTGTAAAGCAGTGATGAGGAAGCTATCTTCTGTATCAGGGTCAGGGAAGGCGTCTCTGTGAAACTGTGATTAGGCAGAGAATAGAAGATTAGGAAGTATGTTACTTTCCAAGTGAACAGATTTCCAAGTAGAGTCAACTGAAAGGGCAAAGGCCCTGAGGTAGGAGGGGGCTTGAAAGATCTCCAGAGAGGGCCATGTGGCTGGAGCTAAGAAAGTCATAAACTAAGGTAAGAGACTCAAAAAGGGAAAGTGAGGATGCTCGGGAGGCTGAGACAGGAGGATCTCGAGTTCAAAGCCAGCCTCAGCGAATTAGCCAGGCCCTAAGCAATTCAGTGAAACCCTGTCTCTAAACAAAATACAAAATAGGGCTGGGGATGTGGCTCAGTGGTAGAGCGCCCCTGGGTTCAATCCCCAGTGCAAAATCAAAACAAAACAAAAACAAACAAAAAACCCTATGGTGAGTTCAAGAAGGGGTCAAAGTCCCAGCTACTCAGGAGGATTGCTTCAGCCCAGAAGTTCGGGATTAGCCTGGCAACACGGTGAGATAATATATCAACATTTTTTAAAAAAAGGATGAAATCGTTGAAGAAATAAATGGAGAGAGACAAATTCTCAAATGAGTTACTAAAGATACAGAAAAGAAGAATAAGAAGATAACCAAAACAGTACAGAACAATAAAACAGAACAGAACAATATAACAGAACAGAACAATAAAAGCAGGAAATAGTATTAAGAGAGAGGAAATAGCAAAGTATGTAAAATACTGCCTGGAAGTTGAAAAAAATGAGAACTCAGAAAATACTATAGAATTTACCAGGTGTGGTTGTGCATGCCTGTGATCTGATTTGGCAGTTAGGATGCCAAATCATTGTTCATTGATGATGCAGACAGACCTGAAGGATCTAAAATTATACAAGCACTTGTAAAATCAGTGGTAGAATTTTAGATTTAAAATGACAGGATAATAGAGAACCCAGGAACAGATTTGTACCTATATGGGAATGTGCTAAGTGAGAGAGGGGGAATTCAAATAGATGTGTGTGTGGTGGGGGGATATACTGTTCATTAAACGGTGCTGAGAGTTTTGGTGGTACATATGAAAGAAAATAAAGTTGAAGCCCTATCTTTTATTTTTTAAAAATTAAACTCAGCTGGAATAGGAATGCAAATGTGAAATTAGAACTTTAAGCTTTCAGAAAATGTATGCAAATGTATTTAAGACTTCAGAGTAGAGAAAGATTTAAACAGAAAGTATATACTATGATGGGTAAAAGATTGATAAATACAGGTTCAGATTAAAAACTTCTGCCCATCGAAGATACCATAGAGTGAAAAGATAGAATACAGAATGGAAAAATGGCATTTTCAACCTACACACATACCCACACATTTATTTCAAGGAATTTTGTGATTGTGAGAACTAGAAATTTGTCGGGTAGACCAGTAGGTTGGAAACTCAGGTCAGGGCTGATGCCGTATGGGGCAGAATTTCTCTTTTGCTCTGAAGGTCTTTCAACCAACTGGTTGAGGCCCACCCACATTATCAAAGATAATCTCTTTTACTTAAAGTAAACTGGTTATACATCTTAACTACACCTGCAAAATACCTTCACGGTAACACTTGGATTAGTACTTGGTTAAATAACTGGGTACTCTAGCCTATTTAAGTTGACACATAACCAACCATCAAATTCACACTCCCTAACTCTAAATTATGAAATACGCTTGCCAAATGCTGTTCGAGCTGAAGATCAAAAGAAAGAGGGTGTTTAAGAATTCACTAGGAGGGCTGGGGAGATAGCTTAGCTGGTAGAGTGCTTGCCTTGCAAGCACAAGGCCCTGAGTTCCAAGGGAAGTGGATCTCAGATATGTGATTTACAAATATTTTCTGTCATTCCATATGTTGCCCTTTCACTCTATTCCTTGTGCCCTGGGATGCCAAGTTTTAAATTTTGATGAAGTCCATTTTATCTGTTTTTTTCTTGTTACCTGTGTCTTTGGTGTCATATCTAAGAAATACTGACAAATCCAATGTCATGAACCCCCAGGGTATGTTCTCACTACTCACAATTTTTAACCAATCCATAATTGAAAATTCAATTTATTTTTATATAGAAAGGTGTTTCAATAATCAGCCTCATTGATTTTAGTTATAGTCTTATAATTAATTTGTGGTTATCTTGTTTGTGGTAAAAATATGACTTAGGCCTTAGATTTCCATTCTTCATAATTTCATAAAATTTTCTTTGTGACTTAGAACATTTCAGTATGTGTAAATATTCTTGGGTTTTAGAAAAGAATGTATAATCTATAGTTTTAGAGTTCCAAATCAACTATAGGTATTATAAATGTGTTTTATTTCTACTTTATTTTGGGTCTGGAATATTCCCCAAAGGCCCATATGTTAAAGGTTCTGTCTCCAGTATCACTGATGGGAGATGGTGGAACTTTTTTTTTCTTAAACATTTTTTTAAGATGTTGATAGACCCTTAATTTTTATTCATTTATTTATATGTGTACTAAGAATTGAACCCAGTGCCTCACACATGCTAGGCAAGCGCTCTACCACTGAGCCACAACCCTAGCCTGACATTGTGGAACTTTTAAGAAGTGAAGCCTGGTAGAAGGAAGTAAGGTCATTGGGGGCAAGCCTTTGAAAGGGATGTTTGACCCGGGCCATTTCTGTCTCTCTGCTTCCTGGCTACCATGAGGTAGTAGCTTATTCCACCATGTGCTGCTTGGCGACAGATCCAAAAGTAATGGGTCCCACTGACTATGAAACCTCCAAAACGTGAACCAAAATAAATCTTTCCTCTTTAAAAGCTGCTTATTTCAGGTATTTTGTTATAGTAATGAGAAGCTTGACTAATACAGTTATATTTCCAAACCTTCTTTTTTCTATTTATTTTTAGTTATGTGAGCTGTTAAATTCCTAGTGAGATGGATTAAAAATAAATTTTTCTTTTAGTTCCATCATTTATTTAAATATTTTGGTGCTGTTTGTTTGCACTTGTAATTAACAAATCAGGGATTGGAGTTCTGTGCCTATCTATTATTGTGAGACACTGAGAATATTACCTCTCTCAAGCCTCCTCCTCATTAGCAAAATGGAAAAATTAACCACAGTCATTCCATAGAGTTGTACAGATTACTTGAGAACATGCATGTGAAAATCAGTCAAGTACCTGGGATGTAGTGAGCATTCGAGAAATACTTGCTATTCTCATTGTACCTTTTTTAAAAAAATATTTTTAAAGAATATTTTTATTAGTTGTTGATGAACCTTATTTAAACATATGTGGTGCTGAGAATCGAACCCAGTGCCTCACACATGCTATGCAAGCGCTCTACCACTGAGCCCCAGTCCCAGCCCTCATTGTACCTTTTAATCCAAATAAATTAGTCTTGTCATTCTACTTGATGCTTACTTATCATGAATTTCACTTGATTTAAAAAATCAAACTTTTCTTTCTTTCTTTCTTTTTTTCTTTTTTTTTTGCGGTGCTGGGTACTGAACCCAGGGCCTTGTGCTTGCAAGGTAAGCACTCTACCAACTGAGCTTCATTCCCAGCCCTTCTTTCTTTATTTTTTTAAGACTATCTTGCTATGTTACCCAGCTAGCCCCTAACTCCTAGGCACAAGCAATCCTCCTGCCTCAGATTCCCAAGTAGCAAGGACTATAGGCATGTACTGTACCTGGCAATCACTTTGATTTTATGTTGCTACTTTTGATTTTTTTTTTTTTTTTTTTTTGCATTTGCCTGTAACTTTATTGGCTATCCACTTGTTTCTATCTTTCTGTGTCACTTTTTTCTGATATGGTCCATAAAGAGAATATAGTTAAATTTTTTTTCATTCAGATCTTTCATAGTGAAATTTACCTCACTCAGTTTATTGATGTCCAGAATGTATGCATACACTTCAATTGTTTTCTTTTTATTATGTTTTATTTTATTTCAATTCTTTTCTTCAAATTATTTTGAAGTTCTACAACCAACTCTGGTTATTATGTTTAAAGTTTTAAAAATTTTTTATTTGTTCTAATTTGTTGTATCTGACAGTAGAATGCATTTATACATTTTGATAGATCATACCTAATAGAATAAATGTATATTTATAAATATCAAGGAAAAAATGGTACCTATTCCTTATGGTTCATTCTCTTCCTAAACAAGACAAGATTTTGAACAGTTTTAAATCTCTCCTTAGGGACCATATCTCCAACAATTTTTCAAATAAAATACAATTTTAATTTTGAATTATTTTTCATATTTTAGTATTGTTGTATGTTATGAATCCCCTCGTTAACACTTACATTAAATTTTATAAAAACATTATCAATAATTATTTAGATTTCCATTGGGGTTTTATCCTACAGTATTTTTGTATACTCTTATCTTCTTCTTTATTGAGATTTTAATTTAGTTGCAAGTAATATCAAAGGCATTACTAGTAAATATATTTTGTTCTCATTTAACTGAGATAGTTCTGAGGCAAGTTTCAAGCACAGTTTGATGAGGGTTCCAGCTCTATTTTTATTTTCTCAAATCTACTCTCTTCCTTTTGTTAGCTTCCCTCTCCCTCATATCATAACAGTTGCTATAATTCAGGCTTCACAAAAGCGCATTATACACCTTGAAGGGAAGAAACATTGTTTTTTAATTATTGAATAAAATATTGCCCTTCCTTTCATTGGAATAATCCAAACCAAACCCTGAGGCAAGGAAATTTCATTCACTCATTGACTTAGGTTTATATTATTGTCCTTCCCTGTCCTAGTCTATTCTATGAGGCTATGATAGAATATCACAGATTGGGTAATTTATAAAGAACAGAAGTTTCTTTTTCACAGTTTCAGAGGCTGGGAAGTCCAAGATCAAGGCACCAGTACATTAGGGTCCACTCCGCTTCCAAGATGGCACTTTGAATACTGTGTCCTCTAGATGGGAAGAACACTATATTCTCATTTGGCAGAAGAGCAAGAGAGACAGAACCTGCTCCACAAGCACTTTTTCCCCCAAAATTTTTATTGGTGCATTAGAGTTGGACATAATGGGATTTGTTGTTACGTGTTCATTACAGGTACACAGTATAGCAATATAATTTTATCACTCATTCCCCAGTGTTCCCCTTTCCTTCCCCTCTTCCCTCCCTTTGGTCTCTTTCCTCTAAGCACTTTTCATAGCGGCATTAATCGTTTCCTCATGTCCTAAACCCTTTCCAAAAGGCCCTGCCTCCCTGTACTGTTGCTTGAGGACTAAGTTTTCAATGAATTTTGGAGGAGACACATTCAAACCACAGAATCCCTGATCCAATCTCTAGGGTAAAGGGAAGGAAATTACAATGTTAATCAGAATTGTCACAATGCTACTCTGTGGGAGAAGCTGCCCAGTGGGCTGCACAAGAGGCAGCTATGCTACAGCTTTGTCTAGAATTCAAATTAATATGGTTTTCCTTCAGAACATAATCCTATAAATATTCTTTCATGTAACATTACAGACAAAATGTAAGATGATGACCTGATTATTTTTTATTTATATGTAGTATTTTATGGGAAGTCTGAAAGTTCATGGACTCTATTCAAAAGTTTCACAAGGATGTATCTCTTTATATATATATTAGTACTGGGGATTGAACCCAGGGCTTCACTAGGCAAGTGCTCCACCACCAAGCTACATCCCCAGTTCTTTTTAAATTATTTTTTAAAATTTTTATTTTGGGACAGGGACTCAAGTTGCCCAGGCTGGACTTGAACTTTCGATCCTTCTGCCTCAGCCTCCCAAGTCACTGGAATTACAGACATGCATCACCAAACCAGCTCACAAGGATATGATTGTGATTCCTTTTCAAATAAACTTGCCTTTTCATACTGAATGCACAAATTTTTATTTCTTTCAGGAAAATTTTTTTCTCCCATTATTTGTATGAATATTGTTTCTCCTTTATTTCATTTTTATTGAGACTTAATTCATATACATAAAAATTCTCCTTTAAAGTATGTATCAGGTGGTTTTCAGTATATTCCCAGAGTTGGGCAACCATCACCAAATCAACTTTAGAACATATTCATCATCAAAAATAATCTGTATTCATAACCTGTGTTTGGTCTCCAGCAGCCCCCTTCTATCCCTCCCCCCCAAAAAAAGCATGAAAACACAGACACAAACCCTCATTATTGCCTTCTTTTAACTAAACTCTACTAATCATCATTTTACTTTCTGTATATAGGAATTTGACTAGCACAGGTACTTTATATTAAGTGGAATCATGCCTATTTGTCCTTTTATGAATGGCTTACTTCACCTAACATTTTTGAGGTTTACCCATGTTTTAGGACAAGTCAGAATCTCCTTCTGTCTTAAGGCTAAGATTTCATTGTAAGTATTCTGTTGCATTCTGGATTTTTTTGTTTGTTTCTTTGTGGTTTTTGATAACAGCTATTCTAATGGGTGTGAAGAAGTACCTCATTGTCATAGAATGTTATTTCCTACTTGGCTAATGATGTTGAGCATCTTTTCATGTGATTATTGGTCATTTGTATATCTTTAACATCTTTTATCCATTTTTAATTTGGATTATTTGTCTTTGTATTACAAAGAGTTCTTCATAAATTCTGGATACTAGATTCTTATGAGAACATGACTTGTGAATATTTTCTTCCACAATATGGGTTGTCTTTTTACTTTAATACTGGCCTTTGATGCACAAAAGATTTTATGAATCAATTTATTTGTTTTTTTTCCTTGTTGTTTGTGTTTTGGTATCATATTAAGAAATCATTGCCTGTCCTGATGTCAAAGAACTCTGTAATTAGGGTTTTATAGTTTCAGTTCTTACTTTTAGGTCTATGTTCCTTTCTTCTTCCTCTTCCTCTTTCTCCTCCTCCTTCTCTTCTTCTTGTTTTGGTGGGGATTGAACACAGGGACTCATGCATTCTAGGCAAGTACTGTACCACAGAGCCACATCCCCAGCCCTCTAGGTTCCATTTTGAGCTAATTTTTATACCTGCTGTAAGGTGGATGTCCAACTTCATTGTTTTATATGTGGATATCCAGTTGTCCCAGCACCATTTGTTGAAAGGACTATTGTTTCTCCATTGTATTATTTTGACATTATGGTTGAAAATCAATTGACCATAGATGCATGGGTTTATTTCTGGACTCAATTCTATGGATTATTGTTGCTTCGTAATAAGACTTAAAAGGGGGAAGTGTAGTTCTCTAACTTTGTTCTTTCCCCCCCAAGGTTGTTTATGCTCCCCTAAGTCCCTTATATTTCCTTATGAATTACAGGATCAGTTTGTCAATTTCTGCAAAAGCAGCTAGACTTTTGATAGGAATTATATTGAATATGCAGATCAATTATGGGAGTATTGCCATCTTAATATTAGTTCTCCAAATTCAGGAACACATGATGTCTTTCCACTAATCTAGGTCTTCTTGATTTTTTTTTTTTTTTTTTTTTTTTTTTTTTGGTCCTGGAGATTGGACCCAGGGAGTTCTGCCACTGTGTCACATTCCCAGCCTTTTTTATTTTTTTAATTCTCATACAGGTTCTCATTAAGTGGCCTAGGCTGACCTTGAACTTATGATCCTCCTGCCTCAATCTCCAGAGTCACTGGGAATACAGGCATGCACCACTGGGAATACTGGCCTTCTTTAGTTTATTTTAATGATGTTTTTGTAATTTACAGTGCATACTGTTCATTCTATTTTTACTTCGGAAACAATCAATGCATAAATATTGAATCTCCTAGATTTAGTTTACTATTTACTTATTTAGTCACTCATTCATTTATTTTTTTCAGATGGGGTTCTCACTATGTTGCCCACGCTGGTCTCCAGCTCCTGGGCTCAAGCAATTCTACTGACTCAGCCTTCTGGGTAGTTGGGACAGCAGGCATGTGTCAGCACACTTAGCTTTATTTTCTTATATCTCTTTTACTTCACAATTTCTATTTCTTTATCCTTTGTCGTGAACTCTGGAAAGATTTTTTTAGTTGGTCTTATAATTTGCTAATTTTGTTTACAGCAATTATCTATTTTATATATTACTTATATAGTCTTTTAGCTTAAATATTCATCTATTTTTAAATTTCCACGGACATTCTGGTTCTGATTGCTCCATTTTTTTGACAACCTGATCTTCTTACTCTTTAAATTGCACTAAGAACATAGATGAGATTTTTTTAAAAGGTCTTGTTCCTACATTAATTCCTTTTCACTGGGTGATATTTGCTCTAAATTAGTCTTCTTTCAGATGGTGTAGTCTCTTTTTCTATTAGTGATATTTCTGTTCATATTTGTGAGTGGAAATCTAGATCATTCAGCACTGGTAAGTGGTAATTCATTTGGAATTAAACCTCTATTCAATTCTCCATGTTGTCTTACCCTCTGAAGATGGTATTAGGTTGGAGATTGGCTTTCCCTTGCAATGAATTGGCTCTGAGTGGAAAAGTAGTAGATCCTTCTTCAGAGAAGATACATGATTATGATGGTGTATAGGGATGCTGAGTCACCAAGCCTCCAACCTAAGCTGAGAGAAAGAGGAAAAGGATGAGGAAGTAAAGAAATAGAGCACAGTGTTTGAAACTTGACCCAGGAAAGAACTTTGGATGTGATTAATAGCACATGGAAATCAATGAAAGAAAATACTAAATCTACTAAGTGTTTCGGGAATTTTATGGCCAAGTCAGCCACAAACATCTCCCCCCAACCTTAGCAAGCATTCATCACTGAGTTGTACTCCAACCTCACAAATCTGACTTTCAAAACAAAAACAACCAAACAAAACAACTTTAACTGTAAAAGAACCCTTAGGACTCAAACTTTTACCAGCAGGAAATGGGCTGTGAGACCTGTGAAGTTTTGCAAGAGAATTTACTTTCCAGTGCTCACTTCGGATTTGGCCATGGAGGATAATGAATAAGGAAGAATAGTCCAGAGTATGGAGCTAAAGGTCAAAGAAATTAATGCAAAGGGGTATTTATCAGTGAGAGCCAAACCAGGATGTAATTATAGAACTTCTCCCATGACCAAGAAAAGGATTTTATAATAATCATTTAGAAGGCTCTACCATTTATATGAACTCTGCTATGAGCTTTAACATTTTTCACTGAACTTGGGGTACTAAGCATTTGGAAATCATTAGTACAAGGGAGAGTGGAAGAATTCACAGACAGTGATAGCAGTTAATATTTAATATGTTCTAGGCATGAAAGAATGATCTCAATCCATACAACCACTACCTGAGGTAGGTACTATTATGATTTTTTTTTTTTTTATAAATAGGAATGCTGAAATGGAGTCAAGTGACTTGGTCAAGGTTACATAATAGGTAAGTTGTTGAGCCAGGATTAAAATCTATGGTGTGCATGTCCAGTGTTCTTCATAGTCTTACCATAGTTTTTAATCACTGAAGACTAGTGGGCATGATGAGGTATATACAAAACCCAAATAGGAGATAAGGCATGTGCACAAATTCAGAACCAGGGTGTGTTATCTAATAAAGGTGACATTGAACTATTTTCAGTCTATCACGATGTAAATGGCTTACTATCACTAACTTTTACTCTTGTTAGTCTTGTTTACTGATGAATCACCAATATTACTAATGTATTAAGCCATCTGGTTCATACTAGGTGCTCAATAAATGTTGAATGAATGAAGAATGAGTACCAGAATCCTGGTATTAGATTCAGGTCATTGAACTACTATGCCACATTTGCTATGACATCTGCAGTCCTATGTGGGTGGCACTGAGAAAATTGTCCTTAAAGTGAGGGAAAACTGCACTGTGGTTTCACTTATCTTTAATATGGAAGGTGTTCCTTTCCCCCAACTCTACAAACCTTGTAAAGGACTGAGTATTTCAAAAGCTTCTCATCTGCTTTAACTTTCTTTTTCTCTTTAACTTCTTATGAGTATGATTTATATACACAAGGTGAACTTGGAATCAGGTTTTGACTTACTGCCTTCTCCATGTGTGTGGCCAGTTCTCATGATGATTTTACCAACTGATATTGGATTCCTTTTTTGATGAGTTAAACTGCCAATCATCTGCACCTTTCTATGTTATAGTTTCAAAACTTTTGTTTTATTCTAAGTCTACAATGTGAGCAAGACCCAGAGCTGTGGTATATAGCAGTGATTGAGAAAGCCATGTTTCCTGCCTTCTCGGCACTTAAAAATGTTTCTATGTGTTTTTTTTTTAAATACAGATAACAGGGATTCAATGGTAAAACAACAACAGAAACATTCCAGTTCCTTAAGTGTACAGGAGACAAGTATTTTAAAAAAATCACTTAGTGGGAAGTGATGGCACATACCTATAATCCCCGCGACTCGGGAGGCTGAGGCAAGAGGATTGCGAGTCTCAGCAACTTAATGAGACCTAAGTAATTTAGCGAGAGCCCGTCTCAAAATAAAAAACAAAAAAAGGGTTGAGGATGTGGGTGACTCAGGGCCTCTGGGCTCAATCCCAAGGTCAAACAACAACGACAACAACAATAATTCGAGTACGTCTTCCCACTCTGGGAGGGATAGAAGACAATCCAAATAGCAAACAAATTTTTTATTTTTGCTAGTCTATGCCTAGAGTTACCTTCTGATGATTACAGACTTCTATCAATTCTTTCTCTGTTGACCAATAGAGAAAAAAAAAAAAAAGTATTTCGGTTGTAGGGAAAAAATTTAAAGCGAGACAAACTAAAGTACTGACTTAGAGATCATATGTGATCTAGTTTAACTGATGTTGTCTTTAAATAATTGACAGTGATATGTTAACACTTAAGGCTGATAGCAACTCACCTGGGACGGCGCTGCTGCAGCCTACCCCACTCCCACCAACAGGCTGAGTGAAATAAACTTTTCTGTATCCAACCGCTTTGGATCTTCTTCTACAAGGTATTGTCATCTATCTCTGGCAACAATTATGGTTTAAGAAAATTGAACTGCATTTCTAATAACAAAAGATGTCAGCTGTGAAAAGTGGAGTCACATCTGTTACTATTCGGCGGCAGCAACCACCCCCCCCGCCCAGAACGTTTGTCACTGCAGCACCCAATAATGCCCAGGCCCCGATGGAAGTGGCTACCCTTAGACAGAGTTCCCCTGTGGTCCTGGAGAGCTCCGCACCAGCCATGGCGCGCCGCTGAGTTCCCAAGCCGCTGGCGTGAACTCCAGGCCAGGGTCCAGCAACCCTCAGGTTGCTCATCCCGGAGGTGCAAAAGTCTGCCTGGCCCGGAGATCCTGCGTTTGTTTGGTTTTGTCTGCGCCCTGCCCCCGCCTTACCTCCCTTCGTGCAAAAGGCCAAGGGTTTTTGACCCACCATTGCCCAGGCTGAGTTCACGCTTGGGGCTCTTTAGCCGCCGTCCAGTGAACAGAGAAAGCAATCGCGCAGTGAAGCGAGAGCACTCCGTGAATGAACGCGGACTCGGCTAGAAAATAATTTTTCTTCTTGGCTGCGCACGTCAGCAGCACTGGGGCGGGGGGAGCAATCCTTTTTCCTAGGAGACCCCCTGCACACCCCCACCTTCACACCCCACAGTGGCCACACACATCTGTGCGCGGAGTTTGGAAATGGAGGCGTGAGGACAGTGCACCGAGGGCTCCACAGTGTGGGTGGGGACGAGTTTGGAGGGGGTGCGTAAGGAACTCTGTGCCCACTACACTCGAGGGGGGCGAGGGGGCTTTAAAGGTCACTCGCAGGCGTCGAGGCTGCGGCAGGGCTAGAGGCGGGGCTCCGGGAGGCAAAGCGGGGGTCCTCGCCGTGTAGGTTCTGGGCGAGCGGGAGGGGCAGCACCTGAGGAATCCGCCTCCGGCCACGGCGGCCGCCGCCTCGCTCCGCCCCGGGGAACTGAGCGCGCGGCCAGCGAGCCTGCCAGAGAGACGCCAGCCGCCGGCGGCGCTAGCACCTCGGAGGAGGGTTGCTGAAGCGAGTGGAGCGCAGCGCTGGATCCGGACTGGGGGTGGGGAAACCAGCCCGGTCGAGGCAAGGGCCACCCCCGGTCCTCTGCCTTCGCGCCCTGCCAGGGCCAGGTGAGCCGCTTGGGGGGACTCCCGGACGCGGGTGCTGGGAGGCTAGAGGTGAGATGGCGCGAGGCCGGCGCGAGCGCACGCCTTCTCCCGGGCAGGAGCTGCGCTTTGGCGGGCCGGACACCCTGCCTGCGCCGCGGAGCGCTGAGGTTGACTTTTTCCAGAGGAACAGGAAAGTGAAGCGGGGTGTGAACGCGGGTGCATTTCTGTGGGTAGGGCAGGCGCCGGTGCCAGCCCGAAGCCCGCACCCGTTCTCTGCCCGCCGCCTTGCGTCAGCCCACTGAAGGGACTTAGCCCTTGAGGTCGGCGCTCAGAGGCCAAAGGCCTGTCACTCCGGGCTCTACTGGCTGCCTTTGTGGCGGGAGCCGGACCGACAGAGCGTGGGATGAGGGAGGCTGCGGCGCGCGGCAGAGCTCCGGGAGCAAAGAGGTGGAGGCTGAGAGCGGGTGCGCCCCGGTTCCCGGAGCCCAGGAGGGCAGTGAGGGGGTCCCTGGAGCGGGTGGACGGCAGGTAGGGAGACGCGGAGGTGACCCTGGAGAGGATGGATACAGCTCGGCTTGGGAAAGTTGAGAGCGTCTAGGGGCGGCCAGGCATTCGCTCTGTGTCCATGGGTTTCTTTCCTCCACGCCAAATGTCACTTCGTCACGAGCGCGCGCGCATGTCTTCCGGCCGTCATTTCCATTTTTTCTGTGAGTGACTGAGGACCACTCTCATTCTGAATGAGACACAAAGGGTTGTGTTGACAGCTGACCCTGACACAGGTAGACAGCGAGGTGAGGTGTTCCCTGGCCAGGCGAGGGTGATAATGGGTGGTTAAAGTAAATCTATCCCTCTCCAGAGCTCCCTTATAGGAAAATCATTTGTACAGATTCAGGGCCGTGCAGTTTCTCAAACCCAGCTCCAGTAACGTCCCAGAACACGATGCTGCTTCTAACTGAGGCGGCCGGATCCTGGAGGAACTCCTAAGTCAGGCTTCTTTCTTTGGTGAACGTGACTGCTACAAGGTCCTTATCCACTCCACCCTGTCCCTCCGTCCCAAGATAAGACGATAGAAATCACATTTTAATTTCTACTCTTTGCACCATGAGTGCCCCCCTTGAGATGAGAAACCTATTCAACTCTTCTAAAGCCTAGCTATTTAAATACAGGCAAGAGTTTTTCCTTTTCAAAAGGCTTTTCAATTAAACGCCCCCCTTAAAAAACCTCATATTCCTCTGTTTATGTATTTATACTTTAAATCCTGGAATTCTGCCTTGAGTTTTGCGATGGTGTTGGTTCTTTTTCCCTTGTGAAAATTTCTGTGAGATTTTGCAAAGTGTAATACCGAAATCTTATTTAAAAGAGAAAAATTAAAGTAGTTGTGTCATTGAAAGTGGTAATAACATTACATGCAGTTGTGCATTGAGAAAGAAAAATTTAATGAATGAATGTGGAAAAGTAATAAGAATAGGGTAAATTTTTTAGCCAACAGTGAAGAATATACAGTGCAAATTAAGCGAGCTCTCTCTCACCAATTCCCCCCACACAGCTTTCCATTCCCCCCAAACCCCACTTCTCTTCCCAGAGGCAACCACTGTTGTAAATTTCTTGTAGGTATATTTCCCATAAACTTCTACTAAAATGGAGATAACATTATGGAAATCAAGAATGAAAGGAACTGAACATAAAACTGGACTCTGTTAATGGTGATGACTATTAATTTGATATCCACACATGATGACATTAGAATCTTTTATTTGGCCTAGACTGATACTACCTTGAAGATCAGAGTGTGAAAAATCTTAGAACAAGTGTTCAATGGAAAGCAGAACTATTAAACTATTATCCCTCACTCCCAGTTTCTTTATTCTGTTTTTTTTATAACCTTTGTTGAATTTTTCCTCCCTCTTGGAACTCTTATGAAGTAGAGAATGATAATTATAGTTTACTCTGGCCACTGCAGTGTATACCTGAAAACACTGAAAGAACATGTGTACTCCCATGGACATGTTTGAAAAGTCAGGAGAAATATGGAGGCCAAGTTTAAGACTTTGGTCACATTTCTTAGTTCCAGGTCTGGATTTGCCTTACATTAGCCAAAGGAAATAACTTTCTTGGAAATGCTTTTGTTTTCCCCTCATTTAAATAAAGGAATTAAGCTACGTGGTTTTTAAGGGTCCTTCTTTTTAAAAAAATTATTCTTAGTTGTAGATGGACACAATACCTTTGTTTTATTTATTTATTTTATGTGGTACTGAGGATCAAACCAGTGCCTCACACATGCTAGGCAAGTGCTCTACCACTGAGCTACAACTCCAGCCTCTTAGAAGTCCTTCTAACTCCAAAATTCTCTGATTAACATAGTCCTGTTGGAGTCCTAAGACTGGCTAAGGAAAATCCAGCTGGACTGTGGTAGATCATAAAGAGGTTAGAGATGTTTGAATTACATTTCTGTTTTAATGAGTTTGATATCATTGGAGAACAGCTACTTGACTTTCCCACAAAATGTCTGTTTATGTTGCTGATAGAGGCCAACCCCTGTGCTGAAAGAGCCTCTGCATGTCACTTTGTATAGCTAAGAGTGAATTCTCTTCACAGTTTATGGTGCCATTTATAGGGAGATTACTCTTACCAAACTCTTCTTTTTGGTAAATTGGAAATAAATTTCATTTTACCTACTTCAGAGACACCTGACATAAATTAATTAATTAACAATATTTAGAGTATGAATATCCCTTACAGCTAAGATATTTAGTTAACTTTGTAAGCACTTAGAGATCATGTTCTTAGTAGGAATCTTTCCTAATCTTTAAAACATCTACAACCTGTGGGCTGATGATTCCTGGTTGGGTGCAGGAGTCAAGGAGTGATTACAAAGTTGTGAAAGTAAAAAGAATTTGCTAATTTTGGTTACTGTGGAGGATCTTAATTAAGGGATTTCAAAAGTACACTGTAAGTGGTGATTGTATGCAAAAGTCATTGATGTTAAGATGGAGACCCCATACTTAAAGAAAAGTTTCAGAACCACTGATTTAAAAATATTATGTAATTACTTTGACTAGGTCTGTAACAAATACGTTATAGTGAAGTTTAAAAAAATTGGGATGCTTAAAATATGAATTAGAAGAACAGATTTGTAAGAGTGCTTGATTTGCTGACAAAACTGATAAAAACAAAAGGAAATTGAGTACCAGTAGTGAAATTCTTCTAAAATGGCAATAATTTTAATTTTTTCAGCTCCCTTCCCAATCTGGAAATATGAGTGTATATTTTCATAGATGTCATATTGCAGACACATTTTTATTCTGATTTTTTCATAAAAATTTTCAGTAATTTACCGCTTTATAATAATTTTATAATCGTTTATACAATGAATGGTCCCAAATTTCTTAACCCTTTCTACTTTGGGATTTTCCAGTATTTTTAAAAAATATAATGACCATCTCATGAATGTAATCTTTTTTTAAATGTTCCTAGGATTGTTTCCTTGGAAAGGCAGGATAGTGTTGTCGTAAATGAGTATGCTCTAAAATTAGAAATTTTGAGTTCAAACCTAGTTGTATCATCTATTGGCAATATTGGGCAAGTAATTTATTTTCTCAGAACTTTAGCTTCCTAATCTGTAATATGCATATAGTAATAGCTCTCTACAAAATTGTTAAGATAAAAAGCAATAACGCATGAAAACACATACAAATGTTACCACTTATTTTTGTTAGAAAGTTTCCAGATTTTCTGGAAATTA
Source organism: Sciurus carolinensis (assembly GCF_902686445.1). NCBI lineage: Eukaryota > Metazoa > Chordata > Mammalia > Rodentia > Sciuridae > Sciurus > Sciurus carolinensis. The sequence goes on from NC_062227.1 coordinate 31,752,303, forward strand.
TTTTCTACAGGGGTTATCCAAGAGTATATTAAATCATTAACAACTCTATATGCACTTACGTTATTTTGAAATAGTTAATTATTCTTATTAATTTGATCAGTGTTAAATTCTAGTCCTTTGTCTTGGTTTGCATTTCTTTGGTTTTGTACAGAGTGAGGAATAGTTTTTTCAGCAGTGTTGCTGACAGTTTTCTAAAAGTAGTTGTGGAGGCTTCATTGCCTCAGTACTTTCAAGTTAGACTATAAGATGGACATACAAGAGACATCAGTTTCCATGCTAATTAAGAGTAAACTAAAAATTTCAATAGGCTTTTAAAAATTAATTGTAGGATTTTTAAAAATATTTTTTGTCTATTGTAGTGTTTATTTGCTATTGTTTTAAGTCCGATTTAAGTGAAAATACGATCCTCTCTTCTTTTCCTTGAAGGGTCAATTTATAAATAGTTTTGTGATCACAATTTGGTGAACTTTTTATTAGGAATGCTGCTCAAAACTTGAGGAAAAAAAGCAGAGAGAAAAATTATGATCTCTAATCAGGTTATCTCTTGGCTACAAATGGATCATGAAGTTATGCCCTCTGACTTGAGTTTTATATAGTCAAGGTAATTTAGACTACACAAAAGCATGCCCTTGTAAGTTCTAGAGTTCCAGCAACCCTGATATTTCTGGCAAACACACACCCAACGTGGATAACAGCAGCTCTTTGTGCTGTTGAGCTCCAGGAGGGCTCTCTATTGTGTACTCTTCTTCCCTCCCATTCTTGACTGACTGGTGATAGCCACTCCTCCAAGTCCAGATGTGAAATCCCATGGCAACTCCTTTTCTCTTCTGCCCAACACCATATTTACCTCGACCGTCTTCAGTGTATTTGCTTTTGTCCTGTCTATGATACAGAAAACTGGCTCTCTTTTCAAGGTTGTGGTTTCAGATTTTATTTTTCCTTATGAGTATCTACAGTCCCAATGTGGAGACTAGCTATGATTAGCATAGATTAACACATAACCAGCACTTGATAAATGTTTGTTGCAGTGAACCATATCTTGTATTGTCTTCTCTGTTCCTGATGGTTCTATTTTTATGGTACCAATCTGTAGGAGCAAACTTTAGTTGTGTCCTGTGTTGCTGTGTTGGCCTTTATTTTACCAAGGTTAGGAATTAGGAAACTTGCTTGCTCTGACGCTTCTAACTTCTTGTGTGCTTAGAGGATTTTCTTTGACTCTCATGTCATACTTTTCTTCTGTAAAATGGGATTAGGGATTAGTGCTCTAATTATCCATCTTTTGCAGAGAACATTTTTATGTGTGCGAAGATAAAATGAAATAATAAATGTAGACTTGTTTTAGAAAAATGAAATAATAAATATAGATTTGTTTTAGAAAAATGAAATAATGTAGACTTGTTTTAGAAAAGAGTGTGGACAAAATTGTACTGTTGTCAAAATTACATATTGTCACTACCCTTCTAGGAGTGTCCATATCTTTGAGGAAACCTTGACTCAATGTGAAGTTGCACTTGGACCATGGGGTTAGATGGAAATTCTTAGGTCCACCCGGGCCAACACTGTTCTAGTGAATAAGAAACTTCAACAACCACTGGCATATTCTTCTACAAGTTAAATATTAGTTGTGAAATAATCCAGAACTATTATAAAAATCACATTTGCATGCTAGACATGGACTGAAAATTAGCTATTATTATAAGCCACTATTTGTCTTTTAATGTATTAGAATTTAATTCAGGTAGGAATTGTAAACACAGATGCCTGGAGGGGCCAAACAGTAATCTTGAGTGATGAAATGGACACCTGCAAAGTAAAGGAGGTGATGATTTCTGGTTGACAAGAAAGTCTAAAGGTGTCAGAATGTGTAAGTCTCCTCTTGCCTTTTGGGAGTGAGGGCACTATTGCCAGACCACTTAATTTTTTAAATGAAGCTGGAAAGTCACACTTTTATGTGAACATAAATGGTGGCAATGAATTTTAAAGAAAACCTACAGTCCCAGCAAAACAGATTTGGAAGCCAGGTAATTTCTGACCTCTGAGTTAAATAATTTGAGTAAATGTGATGACAAAAGAAATAAACCCATTAAAAATTATTAGTAGTTAAAAGAAGTGCATATTAAAACCACCCTTAGGACTGGGGATATGTAGCTCAGTGGGAGAGCACTTGCCTAGCATGTGTGAGGCCCTGGGTTCAATCCCTAGCACTGAAGAAAGAAAGGAAGGAAGAAAGAGTAAAAATAAAAATAAAACCACACAGACATTTTTCAACTTTCAGATTCTAAAGATTTAATAGATAAAATTTAGAGTTGACGATTGGATAAAGTGGTTATTGTCATAAGAAGTAGTTATTGTCATATACTAACAGTGAAGGCAAATAATTACAATTTTTCTTGAGAGCAATTTGGCATTGCATATCAAGACCTCCTGTCTAATGTGGTAGCTCTTAGTCACAAGTAGCCATTTAAATGTTAATTAATTAACATCATCTACAATTACAGATTCAGTTTCTCAGTTGCCTTGGATTTCAAGTGCTCAGTAGCTGCATTCAGCTGGTGGCTGCTATGTTGAACAGTGTAGATATATAATGTTCTCATCATTGGAGAGAGTTCTATTAGAAAGTGCTGGTTTAAACTCTGACTCAGAAATTTCCCTTCTAGGAATTTGTTGGAAAGAAATAGATAAATGTATAAAGGCCTATCACAAAAATATCCCCTGAAACATTACTTATGAGAGTAAAAAAATTAAAAGCAATTCAAACTCCATTTTGAAAACCAGGCCGTAGTAAATATCTATGAAAACAATGATAAGTATGTTAAGTGAAAATATCCCTGTTGTAGAATCTTTTTTGCAGGGAGGGGATAGAAGCTTAGGTATAAGAGGTTAAGGAAACAATTTTTCTCTTCTGAAAAATGCATGAGTGTGACAGAATTTTTCCTTCTCAGCCTACATACCTCTCTTCTCGAGTAGTATAACAGATTGACTTTAAAAATGAGCAGAGGTACTTGACAACTCTCTAAATTTCATAAGTATTCACTGAATTTTTATTAGGAATTCATAGGCTCAGGCCCCAACCCTGTCTCCTGAGTCAGAATCTCTGGCAGGGCCCAGGAATCTGTGTGTTAACACAGTGCTTACTAGTTGTATCTGCCTCCTATCACTGAGTTGCTCAAGCTGCATTTGTTTTACCCTAGACCAAGTTAGATCCTGAACTCTATCCAGGTCCTATTCTAGGTGCTAGGTATGCTGCAGTGAAGAAAAGTGACAAATGCCCTTCCTCGTGGGAGTCAAACAATAAGCAAAAGAAAATGAGTACAGTAGGCTGTCTTTTAGATAACGGACCGCTAAAGAGGAAAAGAAAGCAGAAAGAGGAATTAGGAAGTGAGATGGGGGTTGTGGTTCTCTACCAAGTGTCTTTGAGAAGTGACACCTGAGTGAAGACCTGAAGGAGGTGAGGGGCTGAGCCATTGGAAAGTTCTGGGAATGAGCGTCTGTTGGAAAGGTAACCAGGAGGCTGGTGAGCTGAAGGGCAAGGCAAGTGAGGGAGTGAGTGGGGGAGTAGGTCAGAGAGGTGGTGTGAATCTTTTTACTTCAAAATTCTTGGTCTCTAGTGTGCCACACTCCTCAGAGTCTTTGGTCAATCAGTTTGTAAAGAGATCACTCATCCCAAAATTCACTATTTTTCAAGGTGATTTGTCACTATCTGCCATATATTCCTGGGGTGCTTATTAAATATGGATTATTAGTCACTGGACCTACTGAATAAGATTCACAAGGAATAAATTCTAAATTGGTACAACTCTTATTTGTTCTTTTTAATGATTATATAATATTTAATGATTATATAATATTTAATGATTATATAATATATAACATTATATATATTTCACAGTTAAAAAACCATTACTTCATTGAAGGACATTTAAATTAAGCAAGGAACAAAGTTATATAGTAAGAGATAGACAAATCTTATTAGACAATTTAAAAATATCTTTGTAAAGCAAAAATCATGATAAATATCTATGATAAATATCATAGACAAATGACAAATTTTGGGGAAAACATCTCTATATGTGCAGATAAAAGATTACCATCGGTGGTATATAAGGAACCATTACAAAATGGTAATAAAAATATTTTATAAACAGAACTTTAGCTGAGCATGGTGGTGCACACCTGTAATCTCAGTGGCTCAGGAGGCTGAGCCAGGAGGATCAGGAGTTCAAAGTCAGCTTCAGCAAAGTGAGGCTTTTTTTTTTTTTTAATAAATTAAATTTATTTTATTTTGTTTTTAGTTTTGTAATGCTGGGTATTTTTAACACAGGGCCTTGTTCATGTTAGGTAAGCACTCTACCACTGAGTATATTTTTAAATCAATTGCATGACATTTTGTATTCAAGAGGGATTCTTCCATTTCAAAATGGAGTGCAGTTGCATTTTACAACCACAGGTAATCCACCCTGAGAGAAAACAATGCAACAGGGGTTTTGTGACTTGCTTCAGGTCACCTGTCTAGTTCTGCATGCTTTCTAATTTGCCATGTTTTTTCTCAACGTCTTCTCATACATTTAATTGCAGCTAACATAGAGAAATCACATTTGAAGGATTGTTTCCTTTTTCAAAAAATATTGAACTCTTGGGGGAAATTAATACGATCAGATTTTAAGTGGAATTTTTAAGTAGAATATCATATGGGAACACTATAAAAAGTCAGAAAATAAACATGACTTACAGTCCTACCACCCTAACAAAATGAACCGTTACTTCAATTTTAAGAGTTTATCCGTATGTGTTAATGATTTTTATATACTAGAACCATAACATTTTTCTAATGTTTCCAAATCTTTTGGTTAATTTTGACTTTTCAGGCTTTTCAATGGTCTGCTTGAATCAACTCTTTCTTTTTTTGCAATTTATTTTTCATGCATGTTATTTTTAAGTCTTGAACATTGCTTTGTATCGTTATCCATACCTGATCAAAAACCTTCAGTGACTGTCACTACCTTAGCCTTTCCCAAAGGGTGTTGCTGTAAACATTAGGACCCTAGCCTAATGCTGTCAGCTATATGCAACAAAACCAAAAACTAAGGATATTTGCCAGTGAATTTTTTATATCACCAAAATATCTAGGCAAGAGGGAGAGAGCCGTTCTTGGGTTAATTCAGATGCTTGATGATGCCAAGGATTCAGGTTCTTTTGGTCACATTGCCACCCTTAGCTGTTGGCATTTGTCTTCAGCGTGTCTCTTCATTTTCCTAGAATGTTAACAGCACACTTAGGACTCATAACCTCATGTAACTTTGACTCTTCATGCTAAAGAGTCCTAAGATACAGATGTCCTAAATGTCCTTGGTCAGAATTTACCACATACTCATCATAACCCATTCACCAAGAAGGAAAATGGAATTACCATGACTTCTGTAGAATATTTAAGATTTTTCTTAGATGGGGAAGGATCCCTTATCTGAGGTAAGTATGTACACACTCTGGGGTTGTTAATATGGAAGAAGATCAGAAAATGAAAATGGGATAATTAGGCAGACAGCCAGTGTGTGCCATAAAACTGAATTTTCTCAGTTCCTTTCAAGACTCTTCATAATTTGACCCCATGATAATCTAATATGAAACCTCTATTCTACATAAGCCAATCAATTGTCTTTCGTATCTATACATCCTGTTCCTGTGCATTCCGACCTATTGCCTAATTCAGGTTGTTTCTCTTTCATAGAAAATTGTTTCTGTTCTCTAAAGCAGATGTGGATCTTTTAACTAAAATCTAATTTAATTTAAAATTCAATTTTTCATTCATACTAGTCACATTTCAAAAGCCTGCTGGCTACTGTTTTAGAGAGGCAAAAATACAGAATATTTCCATCAGCACAGAAAGTTCTGATGAACAGCACTGCTTTAGAGATTTTTGCAAACCATGCCTATTATTTAGCACAGCGTGTGCCAAACTATAGATCATCTGTATGGGAATCAACTGGAGATGCTGTTTAAATGCAGATTCTGAGCCCTGGGAATAGGACCCAGACCACTTTCATGTCAATAAAGATGAAGGACCTTGGGCTGGGGTTGTAGCTAAGTGGTAGAGCACTTGCCTAGCATGTGTGAGCCTGGACTCGATTCTGAGCATCATATATACATAAATAAAATAATGGTCCATCAACAACTAAGAAAAGATTTTTTAAAAAATGAAGGATCTTGCTTTGAGATCTAGTTTAGTTTCTTTCTTTTATGGAAATTTATTGAGGAGTTTCTATTAATTTTCTTATGCTCTAAACTTCTAGAGCATTCTGAGTTTACATATTGTTTCAGAATTTCAGCATATAGAATTACAGTGTTTCAAAAAGTATTCTTTGCTCAATATTAGAGTATAAGCCCCTTAAGAAGAGGTACTATGGCATAATATTTTCCAAAATGTCCTATACAAAAATCTCTAATGCAATATTGGTTACAAAGTTTTGACCAATTAATGATATTCTATAGAATTGATAATCTAGAGTCTATTATATTTAGTTGCTAATTCTTTGAAAAATAATAGATCTGCAGTATTGAAGATAGAAGATGGATGATAACGAAGGTACTTCTCAATATTTTCCTCAATTTCATTTATTGGAAGTAAGCCTGATGATCATAGTTGTATTTCTGAGTATCATATGAAGATGTACCCTATAGAGTTAAGATTTGCAGCATTTAAGAAAAGAGTGACTGTTTTTAAAGTGCTCTGAGTTCTTGATTCTTTTGTGGAACATAAACTAGTCAAACCTCCAGAGCTACAGTTGCAAATGCACTCCCCAGGTGAATTGGGTTCATCTCCCAATTAACTACATAGTCCCAGGTAGCTGTTCTGTGCTCTACTTTGATGATTTGTTAATGGCCTCAGAATGCCGGAGCAAGGTCTTGACACATTGGGGATTAGCTCAGTCTACATGTTCACAAGTTGGAAAACAGTGAATGATCCTCTAGAATAGTAATAGGGTAGTTATGAGCTGCAGAATCTCACTTAGGATTAATTTGAGAAATTTTTATGCATAATTTCAAAGTTTATATCATTCTACGGGTTGATGTAAAAACAAACAACTACATTCTCTGGTAGGCTCATATATTAAATTCTTACTTTTCTGGAAAAATTAGACCATGTTAAAACCTCTATTTTTCTCCTTTTTCATGTGAATGGAACAATCAACTACTAGGTGTGATATTTTTACAGTGTTCTTGGTCAGAAGTTGTATTAAATAGACCATCTACATAATCCACTGAAACTCTGTTGGAGTCTGTAAATGAAGTATCTGGCTTATGGTATTTCAGATATTCTAAATGTTTGAGGTTTTATGCTGTTGTAAAGACCCCTGAGCCAGTGGTATGCCTTATCTCAATGTTTACCTCCAGAGCATGATCTGTGATGAAACAGTATAATACATGGCATACTTGCATATCTGAAATTTCAGAGAGAGCGAGAGAGAACAGAGAAATACACGTATATGAACACATGCGTCTGTCAGTATATGAGTATATTGCCCAAAACAGTCATTAATTATAAAAAAGTCATAAAGGTCTTTATGATCCATATAATTATTCCTACCTATTCATCTCCTATTTAATAATTTAATTCATAGCAAGTATTAATCATTTAATTCCATAATTTAATCAATAAAAATCATTTTATACTACCATACACATTGTGCAAACATCATCTCTAATCTTTACAACAGCCCTGTGATACAGGCATCATTCTGACTTTTACAGCTGAGAAAACAAAGGCTTTGAAGGGGTCAAGAAAATTTCACGTGAGCCTTTGGAAAGTTAGTATAAAGTCAGAATTCAAACCTAAGGCTGGTTGATTTCAAAGTTATTATTCTTTCCTCTGTGTCTTACTCTTAGGTACATGTCTTGTAACTGTAGTAGATTGTAAGATCTAGAAGTCAGGAATTGTGCCTTAAAATGTTTTATCTTACCCAGAAAAGTAACTTGTTACAAATGTTGCTGCTCTTGCTGAAGATGGCTATAGGTAGGTGCTAAAATTAACTCTTTCAGATCCTTAGGGAATGATTTAATGCCACATTTTAGGGAAACGGACTATACAAGGCTGTATCTTGGTTGGTAAAGAATGGTGCCAATGAGGGTCAAGTCTTTGTTTTCTTACCAAGTTTGAATGAAAGCTCCAAGACTAGATGTTTTGTCCCTTTTACTTATTGCTTCACCTATAGAACCTAGGACAAGTGCATAGTTGTCCTTGTTGAACATTTATTAATGAATGAATGAATGAATGACATCTGTGGGGAGCTGTTAGATTTACTCCACAGCTGTATATTCTCTCTTTGACCTGGGTCAGACTTTTTTCAGGTCTAAGCCACTGACTAACTGGTGGGAGGAGGGGAAGAAAAAACAAAACAACAACAACAACAACAAAAAAACAAGCTTTCTCCTTTACTGGAAAAATCAAGGCAAGGTCCATGCTTTTTGGAAGCTGTCAGCAGCATTATCTTTTGAATAAATGATGGGAACAGGAAAAATAAATCCAAAACAACTTTATGGCCAAGGTGAAGGGAAATACATTTAATTTTTCTCTTCTTTTTAAATTTTACGAAATGGTAATATCTTTGCAATCCTTCATGCATGTTTAATTTATCTTCAAATTTAGTTAGTTATAAATTTACTTATTATTTAGGTAATATGGGCTTTGAATTTTCCAATAAATATCCTAATTAATAATAATAGTAATAATAATAATAATAATAATAATAATGGAAAATCCGTGTGGTAGTATATGACTATAATCCTAGCTACTTTGAAGGCTGATGATAGAAAGACAGTAGAATGAATTGGGTGAAACTTTCCTATGTTCTGTATGAATACAAAGCCAGAATAACTCCACATCCTGTACAACCACAAGAATGGGAAGTTATACTCCATGTATGTATGATAGGTCGAAATACACTGTACTGTCATGTACATCTAAAAAGAACAGATTGAAAAATAAAAGAAGGCTGATAATAGAGGATCATAAGTTTGAGGCCTCTTGTACAAAATTTTGAGACCCTATCTCAAAATTTAAAAATTAAAAATAAAAAGGGCTATAACTGTAGCTTAGTATGGGCGGTGATACAGGCTGTGGTAGAGTGCTTGTCTAGCCTGTGGTAGGTCCTGGTTTCAATTCCCAGTATCATTTAAAAAAAAAAAAAAAAAAAAAAAAAAAAGAATGAAGCCATTTATTTCCCGGATAATACTGCATGGTGTAATAGAACATGGTAATTGATAGTCTGAAAAAAAGTATTTTGAAAAATGTGAAAAAATTCTTGTACTCTTAAATGTTACAGTTTGCATTGCTTATTCTGTTTTAAAGTGATAAAATTTCCAAAATCAAAACAGTGTGGGCTTATTTTAGATACTGTTACACCAGAGATTACCAGACATCTGTTATGATGTTTGTCTTTGGGAAACTAAAGTTCATGTATTGCAAATAGACACCATCATTCTAATTTAGATTAAGGTATGTGTCTAACCAGTACTGATTTTTTAAGGCTTTGAAGTTGTAATTGGTAACTGTAATTATAGTATCAAACCATCTCTCAGTTTTCATTTGGAGAAAAAGTAATTATTTTCTCAAATGCATTTGTCACTTCCTTAAAAAATAATTTTTCTCTTCATGATTTTCCTATTGAGCAAGAGGCTCATATCTAGTGGGGATAATAGAATTCACCACTGGGCAGGAAATTAACAATGAAAGTAAGTTAATAAGTCTTTATTAGGCACCTATAATTGGAATAGATGCTGTGGAGAAAGGAAAATAAAGAGCTGTCCCTGCCCCGGGGGAAAGCTACAATCTAGTTAATAGACAGTAATATGGCTTGTGGTTTTGTAGACCCAGATCTAATTTTATTCAAACCACGTTCCTCAAACCATTACTGATGTAGTAAAAGATGTATGTAACATAATGTATAAGGGTGTTGTTTTCTTCCCCAATACCAAAATGATAAAAGAATTTATTTGGATTGATATCTAATTGAGTTTTAATGTCCATTTCATTTTTTTAAAATGAAAAGTTATTTTAAATGTTTTCATGAGGCTTGGAATATGAAATTTGAAACAGTATTGGTGATGTTGAGGAAATTATAGTATGAGCTTTAAGTTGGTTAGTGATACTTCATGGATGTTGAAGTATCTATAAATACAAATGAAAATGTGGCATGCATTTTTGGGGGGAGATATGAATTTAAACACTATTCAATTCATATCCTTTTTTGTGTGTCTTATACAGAGAAACTAATTTTAGTAAATATTTTTCTTTTGAGCTACTAAATTTATGTAGTAAATTTAAGGCAGGTGAAATTATCATTTAGAGAGGAAGTGAATGAAAGCTCATTTTGACCTTCAGATCATATTGAAAGCACATTACAATTATATGAGAGTATTTAATATATTGCTCTTCTGCTGATACATGTAAATTATGAGAAATAATAAATATTTAAAGCATAGATCTTAAAATATTTCTTTATAAATATAATTCACTCTTGAGAAATTTAGATTCGTGCTGGCCAGGGTGGTGCATACCTTTGGGTAATCCCAGCTACACCAGAAACTGAGGCAGGAAAATCAAATTCGAGGTCAGCCTTGACAACTTAGGGAGACCCTGTCTCAAAATAAAAAACAAAAAGGAAAGAATTGGGAATGTAGTTCACTGGTAGAGTACTCCTGGGTTCAGTCCCACTACCATTCCCATTTCTCCCTTAATTTAGATTCTTGAAAAATTTTCATCAATGAAAATTAGGTACATTCTAATTTGGCCCTTGAAATGTTTCTATGTACAGTATTTTAAAAGTAATAAGATGAAATCAATGTCATTTTATCATAATATATTATCTTCATACAATTTTTCTTTTAATTGGATGAAATTAATTTTCTACCAGATTTGCAAACCTCCAAAAAAGGAAAATACAGGTTAAGGAAAGAAAGAAAGAAACTTAAAGAATAATTAGAATTCACTTCACATATAATAGTATTTTAGTTTTAAACTGTTAGTCCTTTAAATTAGGGCCCATTAAAGAAAAGATTTGAGACTGCTAAACTCGAGCTCATTACATTTATGTAGTCATTTATTGCTGTAGATATCATTTTTATTTATTAAAACAAACTTATGCCTTTGGGAAGTCTGTTTTCGGTTGGCTTTTGTTAGTAATTTGACTTAGCTGCTGAAAGGTACTTTCCTCTTAACCCTTAAGTTAAAGCATCGGTATATAAATCCTACTGAAATGATGTATTAAGTTGACTGATTAAAAATAGTTGTATAGTCACAACTTTTCTTTATCCTAGGAATTAGAGATTTAAATCTCTGAAAACATTAATGTGTGTGGGATGGTTATGATAGTCCAGCTGCCTTTGTGTGTGTTTCATTTAAATGTAAATTTATCTTACAGACTCTAAAGATGAGCTCAGAAGGTAGAGAATTTTAATGTGAATAGTCATTTTCTTTGTTTTTCATGAATACTGAAATCCCTGTTTTACATTAAAGAAAGGAGAAAAAAAAACTTATTAAACAGCCAACACTCAACTGCTTTTTTTTTTTTAAGGTTTTTAGTGGATTATCAATTTTCTCTCATTAGCAGTTTTTCTAAGATTACATAACTCCATAAGAAGAAAACTAATTTATATGCTATAAAAGCATAAATGGCAAGAATTAAACAATGTCCAGTGTGATGCTAAGTATTATTTTACAGTACCATGTAAAAGCAAACAGTGTTTCAGCCAGAAGTGAGCTTGTAGAAATGTATTACAAATACGATGTTAAAAAATGACTATTGAAGGTGGCAGAAGTCCACTGACATATGTATGATATATATCTATATACTGTGTATATTGTTAGACTGATGTATGGTTTAATCACTGATTAAAATGTCTAACACTATAATTATAAATCAACTTCTAGGAGTAATTTTTGAGAACAGGTTTTCAAGGAAGTTTCCATTTATCACTGGTTTCTTTAAGACAGAAGATCCAGATTCTAAGCTCCATATATTTGCTTTATTTTGTACTCACTGCTGGGATCAAATAAGCTACTATGAAGGTTACCTTCTGTTGTCTTTAGCAAACTTTTCTACTTCCCTACAATAAAACAGGTCATTTTTTTAGAGTTTGCTGTTGATTGCATGTTTTGAGCTCATTTCTGTCTGTAGTCATTGTGTTACCAGCCTGTGATTATCTTGTGCTAAAAAAAACAAACAAATAGACCAAAACCTCTTTGATCTACCCTAATCTTTCTATATGTAAATTTTGGAAAAGTGACACTGTTGCATGCCAATAAAATGTACTCCTGCATTGACATTTCCAAAGTAATTATAAAAAGGATTATAAAGTTTACTGAAGGGATTGCTATTTGTTGGTTGATAAAATTTACTTAAGCCACCTAGATGTAAATATTTCCCAAGCAACCCCTATGGAGTCAAGGGTTCCCTTTAAAGAAAAACACCTTTGTTTATTCTAAATATCTGTTTTTCACAGGAAAAGTAAAGGAGTTTTTTTCCAAACATTTTTGAGAAGTCTTGAATTTTTATTTATGCCACTGTTTAATATACAAGTTTCCATCAAACACTTGCAGATTTAAGACATAACTCTGCACATTTTGCTCTAAGTAATAGTTGTCATTTAGAATTTAAAACAGTTTTATAGTAACCAGTTGGGGTGTGAAATGTGTATTTCTAGTAGTATTCTAATTTACAGATTCTAGGATATGAGATCAGACACATTGGTTTATAATCAAAATAAGGGATTCTTTTTTGGGGAGGGAGAGGAGATACCAGGGACTGAACTCAGGGGCACTGGACCACTGAGCCACATCCCCAGCCCTAAAAAATAAGGGATTCCTTTTCTTCTGTTTTCTTTGTAATTCTAGTGAGGTAAGAGGAGTTATATTCTTTGAGAACAGGAATAGTAGTACCCTTCTTAGAAGTAACTCTCCCTGCAAACAAATCTCTCTCTCTCTCTCTCTCTCTCTCTCTCTCTCTCTTTTTTTTTTTTTTTTTTTTTGGTTCCTTCCCCAATTCTCTCCCCATCCTTTAAGCTCCTGAAATTTGGAGAAAGTACACTCTAAAAACCAGTCTTTCTCTATGTGAATGCCAGACCTTGTAGAGGATTTGTGTGGTAGAGTCTCTCATCTCAGGTAGTGTATGTGAATACTTTGTAAAAATACTACACCATGGTTACTTTTACTTTCCAAAACAGTTACTTTCATTGTTAGACAAAGAAAACTAATAATGAAACTCACTTCATTATTTGAGTCAAAGCCTTATAAGACACATATTTTGTAACAAAAATTTTGTTTCTTAATATCATTTAGAAATGAATATTCATATTTATTAGTTATTTTTGTTGGTAACTTGTCATTGAGAGTTGTAAAAGTGTTTTCTAGGTTACAAATGGTGAGCCCCTTTGGAAGGTGATGGCCCAGTGATATCAGCTTGCAGAAAATGATAAGATAAGTCAACTTTCTCTGGGTTTATTTCTATTTTGTGTCATGATTTGAGAAAATCATAGATGAGAACAAATTAGCATGAGTATTTTTAATCATTCCATCTGGTAAAACTTCATGTCTTGCTTAAGAAACAGGGTAGGTTTTTAGAGGTATTTTCCTTTCAATAACTGCTACATAGCAATTTCGTCATTTAATTTTTACAAGGACATTCTGCAACACAGGTGGTGTTGAAATGGGTGGCCTAGGTAATTGTAAAAGGTTTATACCTCACACTAAGGGTTGTTACCTGGTAACTAAAAATGCTATCTGAGTCTATTTTTGGAGTGCCAGGGTGAGTGGGGGATGGGGAGAAAGAAACTTGAATCAGTGACCATCTGGCTCAGATTTGGCTGATTTCCTGTGCACTGCCCTTTGTTTCAACCAGACAATGGATTGTTCCTTTTCCAGATAAGAACTCCCGTTGATGACTTTGTGCTGAATCAGCAGGTTTGGTTTACAATTGTAAGCATAAACTCATATTGAAGAGTTTTCCATTGTTCTGAGGTCACTTTCCTTGTCTTTGTTAGTTATGAAGGTATTTTTAAGGTTCTTTTTTTATGATAGAGTGGGTGGTTTTACAGACACATCAAATAAAGTAACTGGAAATGTAGCTTTCTGGCTTGGTATTATAGTTCTTAAATATTAAAATTTTCCTGTCTTTAGTTTCCAAAATTAGTACATCCCTGATTGTGATTTTTTTATGAGTTTACATAGAATTCCCTTTTGTCTGAACTCGAATTTTTCATGTGAAACTTTAATGATTTAAGTTTAATGTTGTGCTAAACCTAAGAAAGACTTTTATGATGTAGTTACATACATGGTAAGTTTTCTGTGACATCTGTTGACATATATCTGCAAATTACATTTCAGGAAGTTAGAGCTATTTTCCTTACTTTAAAAGCTGCCTAATTATCATAATACTGTTAAAAAAAATATTGACTAGAAGTAGGGAATTTTGGTGGCCTAGCATTCCAACTAAGACAACCATTAATTTTTATAGGTTATCTCAGAAGCAATAGAGATCAGAGTATGGTTAAATACCACTTTTCAGAAAACAAGAGCAAATTTCAATGCTACCATCTTGCTATGTGGCCAAAAAAATACATTTTTACTTCTGAAGTGATAGGAGAGTTGTTGGCAGATTTTAAGCCAACTCTAGCTTCACTCCATCTCCTTGTTGCTGAATTGCCGCTTATCACTCCAGTACAGAATTTTCTGCAGACAACTTTTTCTAAAACCACTTATAACTAAAATCAAGCATGTGATCAGAAGTGGCTGCCTTGCAATCTAATCTCAAATTCTTTTGTGTAGATAAAGGTATGTTCTTTAAGTAGAATCAAGGGGCCTGATCATAAGAAAAAAGCTTAATCGTTAGTTCTTCAGGGATCTAATTATGTAGCAGATGGGACCACATGGTACAGTTCAGTGTCATTTGGTGTAATTAATTTTAGGTTCACATCCAGCAAAAGCAAATGACAACAAATGACACAAAATCTTAGTTTGCATCCATTTGGGACACTGTCCATTCATATGTTGTAGTTTCCCTCGTTTGGACTTTTTTAGTAGACCGCTCTATTTGATACTAATCAGGCCTCAGAATTGTTTGTTTGGCTTAAATGCATGGGTGGTTTGGATGCATGGATGTTATGAATGTTAACTGGAGTCGAATATTTAGATTTAGAGAACTAGTTAGTTAAATAGTCGAATAAGGCACAATTAGAAGCCACAACAACATGAAGACAAGTTCTACTTTATTTTCCTCCCTGCTTCAATCAGAGACTAGTTCAGGGAACTAGTTCGAGGTGGAGGGGAAGGTTTTTATCCTTTTCTCTCCCCCTCCCCCTCCTGTTCACCCTTCACCCCCCAACCTCTGACTCTCCTTCAAAATCTCACTGAGGAATTATAGTCTCTACAGAGGCTTGGTTGCAGATGCCTGGAAAGTTTACACTGCAGAGAGTTGTTTTGTTTGGCATAGCTAATCAGGAGCCAGGCTGGAATTGCTCATAGCTGTCATTCAGGTTTTGTTTCAAAGTCCAAGGACCTGCTGGGAAAAACAAAAAGCTAATGAAAGCTGACTGTATTCAGGCTTCAAATCTGTGGAATCTGAAATGATGTCCTGACAGTGTATTCTTATTCTTCCACATTCTTGCTGTTACTAAGGTAACAGATTTTTAGAGGCTTTTCATCTTCATTGTCAAGTATTTGCTACACTTTTTGTTGTTTTTCAGATTAGAGCAATTCAGATTATCTCCTTTTGAGATGAAGGAAAAAGAGAAAATAATGGAAATAAAATGTCTGAATCAATTACTGTGAATGCTAATAAGATCTATTTTTTAATGCCTTAAAATCCTTAGATTCATAACAAATATTAAAATTTAGAGCAAGATCGATTTCCTCCTGTTTGGGAGTACTGTGTACATGAAATTTCCATTCTGTAATGTATAATAGGAAGTATTCATATAATCACTAAAGAATACATCTGAAGAGAAAAAGTATGTGGTAAAATAGCCTGTCTTTGCGTTTTTTCTTCTTAACTGAAAAACCAAATTATTTGAAAAGTGATGTGCTTGAATTCTTAGCTATAAATGGTAAAATCAAACAGTATGACCAAATGGATTATGATAAACATTTACTGAAAAAAACTTGTCTTTTTAATATTTGTTTTCAGAGGATGTTCTTCTGCCTTGGTAGATTAGATTAGCACTCATCTATATGAAAACACTGTTGTTTTTTAAATCTATTTGGGGCACATATTATCTGTGGTTTGACAAATAATAAAGAAAAGATAATTTTGGCAGACAAGGTGTTCTTTGGGTTGGCTTTAGATTTGAGAATCCCCAGGGATGTGCTTCAATAGTGTTATAACCTTTACAAATCTTCTTGTCAAGAGTTGACTCATTGGAAGATAACACCATTTTTTCCACAGATTTATCAAACATCTTCATCAAGTACTCTTTCCCCTGTGGCAATGACTAGAAACTAGAATATTGAAATAACCTAGTTTTAGTACTGATCAGATCACTTCACTAATTTCATCCCAACACAATAAAAGCCTACATTCATAGAGATAAGATCTAGCTTAATTTTCTTTTGAAAAATAAATGAGTGAGCAGCTGGCTGAATGAGAAAGAACCCATAAGGGTCTGGAAGAGAAGTGGCCAAAATGTATCAGAAGGCCCTCATTTTAATTTCTGTATCTTTGTTCATGCTAGTTTCCCAGCCTGGAATTTTATCTTCTCTCCTCTCCACCTAGATAAATCTTATGCTTCTCAAGGTCCAGCTCAGGGCCTTCTTCATTCACTAAATCCTCTCTTCAACTTGTTCTGGTGTCCAGATAGTAAGAGAAGCTGTATCCTTAGCTGATCACAGTATCTAAAGAATTGTGTTCAGATATAGTTCTGATTTTTTGGGGGGGGCGGGGCAGAGAATGGTTAGGACAGGAGAGACATGAGGGAAAATAACAGAAAGGGAAAGGATCATTTGAAATGGGCAATTTTAATTCAGAAAAGATTTCAAAAGAGACAGGACAGCTGTCTTCAGGGCTGATGTGTGCAGTTGGAATTAGATTTACTCTAATTACCTTTAAAGCAGTGGTTTTCAAATTATGCTCTGCAGAGCTGCAGGGATTTTGTGATGTTCCTGAGAAGAGAGGGACTGATGGACAAGCCGAGTTCCCCATTGCAGCAGCCAATAGAAGAGTTCCACTTTTAACTGCTTTCTGTTTTGGGTTTTTGCCTATTTTTTTTTTTTTTTTTTTTTAAAGTACTGGGGCTTGAACTCAGGTGCACTTGACCACTGAACCGCATCCCCAGCCCTATTTTGTATTTTATTTAGAAACAGGGTCTCACTGAGTTGCCTAGTGCCTCACTAAATTGCAGAGACTGCCTTTGAACTCGGGATCCTCTTGCCTCTGCCTCTGAGCTGCTGGGATTACAGGCCCAGATGCCTAATATTTCTCTTTAAAAAAAATTTTTTTTTTAGTTGTTGATAGACCTTTATTTTATTTGTTTATTTATATGCAGTGCTGAGAATTGAACCCAGTGCCTCACACATGCTAGGCAAGCGCTCTGCCACTGAGCCATGACCCCAGCCCCCTAATATTTCTTTTAAATACATATTGCACTGCTTTAAAAAAATAAAGTTTTAACGATCACTGCTATATAGAATAATAGGTGAGAGTTTTGTTTCAAATCCGGATAAAATGTTTTAGCAATAAGAGACTTTGGAGAAATTAAATGAACCGCTTTGTGAGATGACTTCTGCATTCAGTCAGAAGGTTAGTGACCTTGACAACGATATTGGAAGATTTCTGCTTGGGGAGAAGGTTTGATTGGGTCATCCTGTCTAAAAGAGTTCTAAAATTGTGGAGTTGATTTCTTCTCTTATTGTCAGTATCAGATAACTTGGCACCTAACAGTTCTTCATTGGGTTCTGGGGTAAACTATTATTCCCATGAAATCATGAGCTTCTAGAAAGAAGGAATACTGTTTTCACTGTTTTCGGATTCTTCAGATCCTAATGTAGATGTGGGGGCCCAGGAAAGACCTGTTGGTACACGAAATGACTACAAGAAACACTTGCTTGGCTGCCTTATGACCCCATCCAACATAAACGATGATAAGGGAAGGTATTTGCAGGAATTTTTTCTGCTATTGCCTTCTGCCCTTCAGGAATAGTAGAAATGACCAAGGAGATTTAAGATAAGCACACACACTGCTTTTTTTTTGTCCAGGAGGCCAGGATACTAATGTGTCTGAAAAAGTGGACCTGGCTCCCTGAACCTACTTGATAAAAAACTGAGTGTGGAATTCTTGACTTTCCATACAAATTGAGAAACTGAGGCATGGCAGAAGGAGAAAGTGAGATTTCCTGGCATTCCAAGTGCCGATATAGGAATACTTTATGAAAAGATCTCGGGCTACCTGGGCTTCAGGACTTTTTGCCTTATGATTCAGTTGGTTCTGATTTTACTGAGAACTAGAACTAAAGGTATGAATTACAGGAAAGTTTTACAGATGCAAGATTGGAATCTAGTAATTGTGGTAGAATCGATAGGAGCTGACAGGTGCTTGATAAACACAGTGTAATCTGAAGCAGCCCTTTACTCCTAAGAGGCCTTTCATATTGCCTCCCTTTGTATTGGGTAGAAAAGAGTCAAGTGTTCCCCCAGCTCCTGGTATATTGCCTTATGCCTAGCAGACACTAAAACAGAGCTTATGGAATTGAGCTGAATTTTATTAATGGAACTCTCAGAGCCAATTAGACTATGGTGTACACTGTAGCCGGTGATCATAGTCATCATTTCTTGAAGCCCCCATGCTTCTACAAACTCACATGAGATTAGGGACAAGTTTCACGAAGTCAGTATCTTACAGTTCAAATGGGGATATAGGTCATATCTGAAAACACAAAAAAGCTTGTAAAAATCTCTGTACAAGTTGTTTAGTGTTGATAAATGACAAGAGGAATGCCTAGAGCCAGGAAGTATTGTCATGACCGCAGGAAAAAGGAATGCTTTTCATTAGATGAGTAGTTTATAAATTCTAGGTGTGTGCACTGTAATACCTGAGTATCTTTTGGGGTGATGATGTCATAATAAGACAAAAAGCTAGTTTGGGAAGTACTCTCAAAAATGTTCTAATGCCTGTGTTTATTTTACACATGATAGGGAAGGTGGCAGCCCAGAGATATTTCAAATGCCAGGATTAGTGCATAGATCAACTGATTCCTAATATAAATACCTATTCATAATGGTGAGGGAGGATATCTTTATTCATTCTGTTATTTTTCATGATATTTAGAAATGACCTTTCTTTTCAAAGCAATTTTGTAATTGGGGAATTCTGCATAATTCTGAATTCTGCATAATATAAGGATATATTAATATATATATATATAAGTTAATAGAAGGATACATTAATATATATGTAAGTTAATATGTCCTGTGCCTTAGGACTTTATGTGATAAGAGGACATGATAAGGGACTGCGGTTGTGGTTCAGTGGTAGAGTGCTTACTTAGCATGTCTGAGGTACTGGTGGTCCATCCTCAGCACCACATAAAATAATAAATAAAATGAAGGTATTGTGTCCATCTACAACTAATAAAAAGGGCATGATGAGTATAAAGAACATCATAAATCTGTTCATGTAGCACATAACACTATAATGCTTTAGGCAGCAAGTGTCTTATGTCAGAAGCAATAAAAATAGAATATAAAGCTACGGAGAAAATTTAATTAAGACAATTTGGAAATTGTCTACCATATAAAAAGGATTGTTCAAGCATATTAAAGCATATTGGGATACATTTTTAAGTCATTTAAAAGAATACACTACTTTTTTGTGTGTGTGATGCTAGGGATCAAATGCAGAGCCTCATGCGTGCTAGGCAAGCACTCCCCCAATGTGTTACGCCCCAAGAACGAGCATGTCATATTTAAGGCTGTAGTAAGCCTCAAATGTGTGTGCATATTTATGTAACAATGATTCATTAAATTGTTCATTAATCAATCAGCATCTGTGAATTATACTGGGTGGCTCTAGAGATCAGAAATAGGGTCAGGATAAAAGTTTCACAGAAGAAAACTTAAACATAACAAGAGAGAACTTAAAACATGTTTTACTTTATTATTAAATACGCCAGAGCCTAATATTTAAAATTAGTTGTTCTTGTACTTTTTGTTTTCTTACCACCGTTACCAAAGATAACTCCAGCTTCTGGTAGATCTTTCCTGAGCATTTTGTGCATGTGCGTGCATATAAGGAAGCATATGAACATACCATATGATGCTTTGCATTTTCAATTAGCTGTATTTTGGAAAGTGGTGAAAACTTTCCTATTATCTAATGCTCTTCAGCAGTGGAACAGGCTGTCTTGTGATATAGCTGAGAAGTATCACTAGAAAATTCAACAGAGGCTGCAGGATGGGCTGTGAAGAATGTTGAAGGAATTTGTATCCCGAGTGAAAATGGGCAATAGATTACATTGAAGGTTTTCCTCTCAAATTCTGTGACATATCAAAATTCCCACTAGGTGCTTAGCATGATGGAGACAAAATAAAAACGAAATAATGGACAGTTTAGTTGGGAATTTAAGATATATGCTTACATTATAGCATCAGAGTAAATGTGAAAAATTCTGTAAGACAAAATGAATGATATAAAGATATATCCAAAGAACTGTTGAATGAGCCAGGTAGGTGACTGTACGTGATTTAAACAAAGGGTGACATCTAAGAAAACTTTGATTAAGAGGTGAGATTGTACCAAACCTTGAAGAATTTAATTCGGTTATTAGGGAAGAGGTAAGGAGAGCAGTTCATCATTATGGAACACTGAAAGTAAGTGAACACAAAGGCAATGGGTAGAACAGTATTAAAGTGGAGATCATCAGAGTTTGATGGGAAGTCAGCTGTTAGGCTGAGACCACGTTATGGTGTAGAAGAATTCCAGGTTCCGTGGTTCAGTCTACATTTAGGAAGTGACAAGGGCCCCACTGAAGTATCTAAACAGGAATGGTACAGTGTTGTGTTTTATAGAAAGTGACTCTAAGCAGCTGTATAAATATGGGCTCACGGTAACATGAACCCAAATGTTGTTAGTGTTGGAAGTGAAAGAGAAAGAGACTCAAAAATAAAAGGAAAAGAGGTAGGGGATTGCTGATTGAATTTTGAAATCAAGAGAGAGGCATACTGGACAGATGACTCCAAGTTTTCAAGCCCATTGCCTGGGAGAAAGACGATGCCATTAACAGAAGTAGGGGAGACAAGGTGGTGTTCTGGAGAGAGAGGTGATACATTTGATTTTAGATGAAGGTTGAAATGATGGAAAGATACTCAGATAAAAATCTGTGGTTGAAAGTGTGGGAATAATGTTCTCGCACTTAGAACTGGATGGTCACATCCCCAGTGCTGTAAGGTTAGGACCAGTCAGTGATTGACATTTGTTTACATTAGAACTATGATTGGCATATGTTTAAATTCTTGTACACAATTTCAGCTGTTTAATTCTGAAAAATAGTTTTAGAATGGTGTTCTTGTAAATTCCCCTCCAACACAGTATTGTTGTTATTAATAAATATAGTTCTTACACTT
The DNA here is from genome assembly GCF_902686445.1 of Sciurus carolinensis. Taxonomy (NCBI): domain Eukaryota; kingdom Metazoa; phylum Chordata; class Mammalia; order Rodentia; family Sciuridae; genus Sciurus; species Sciurus carolinensis. The sequence continues at coordinate 31,773,902 of NC_062227.1, forward strand.
ATGGAATTTGAAAGGTAGAGTACTCATTTGTATCCTATAACATATTGTACATGCCTCTGATTTAGGAGGCTTTGTTTTGGAAGGCAAAAGTTATTTAATAATGACATTATAATGCCTAATATAGAATGGATGTTTTGTTAAATGTATAATCTCTTTTATCATTGAGGCCATTATGTATAGGTAGGGGGATTCTTCCTTTCTTTTTTTTTTTTTTTTTCTTTTGCAGTGCTGGGGATTGAACTCAGGACCTTGTGCATGTAAGGCAAGCACTCTACCAACTGAGCTATCTCCCCAGCCCCCTTTCTAGGCAGAATCTTGATGCTGTCTTCCTTCTTGGCCTGGAATCTCTCCTTGTGGTGTATGCATACTTCTTTTTGTCTCAGATCTGTGAGCCTGGTCAACCTGGAGCTTCATGTAGGCTATGTCTGCTTTCAGCTTGTTTTTGAACATGTTCTCCTGGGTCTGCAGGCTGTGATACATGTGGTGGTCAATCTTCTTATTTGGGTACCTTGTAAGCAACTGGTATAGCATTTCCATCCTTCTCATCCTGGTTACCTTCTCAGGCATTTGGCCATTGGTGGTACCTTGTTTTTTGGCATGGGTCCTCGGAATGGACATTCACAATCTTGTAGATGATGATCTTTGATCATCTTACAAATCTGCTGGCAGGAATTGGCAAAGGCAATTTCATTGGTCCAGCCAGACCTTCTGTTGCCACAGCAGAGGACTGAGGAGGTTCATTTCTGAAGCCTGACCATCCTCATGACTGGGGCTTAGTGCTGAAAGCAAGGCTGTTTTAACTTCCCACCCCCCGCCCCCGGATTGGGGATTGAACCTAAGGTGCTTAACCACTGAGCCACATCCCTAGCCTTTTTTTATATTTTATTTAGAGTTGCTGAGTTGCTTAGGGACTCTCTAAATTCCCAAGGCTGGTTTTGAACTTGTAAATCCTCCTGCCTCAGCCTTCAGAGCTGCTGGAAAGACAGGTGTGTGCCATCACACGGGGCTTGTTTGAGCACTTTTTATACTGAAATGTAATCATTGGAAATCTCTGTAGTATCCCAGGTGGGAAGTTATATGATACTCTAAGAAGAGGATTAAGGGTTTTTTTGTCCTGAAAAACTGATGTGCATCCTCTTCCCTATTCATAGAACACTGAGTACACCTTTTTGCCCTTGTTCCCAGGAAGGTTAGAGCTAACATTGATACTGACTACACTGATACAAATACATACTAATCATATATACTGTTTAGTATATATGATTTCTTCTATCTCCTGAACCTGAACTCTCTTTTACTATTCTCTGGATTGTATTTTCTTTTGCAGTGCTGGGGATTGAACCTAGGCCTCATGCATGCTAGGCAAACATTCTACCACTGAGTTACATCCCTAGCCACTCTTTTGCTATTCTTCTACATGGTGCATATTTATTCTTGGAAGCCTGTGCACATCCTATTAGGGAATAAAACAGATTCAAATAAATTCAATTTATTATAGATATTAACCTTTCCTAAGAATCAAGACCATGCCCCCTCAGCACTTAGAATAATTCTAAGGTCATAGTAGTAAACATGTTTTTGGAATGAATAAAGTTCAGCAAGTGTTTAAAAAAGTCAGGGACACTATTTGGGAAAACTAGAGATGCAGGTTTTTTTGGGGGGGGGCGGGGGTAAACAGGAATTGAACCCAGGGACACTTAACCACTGAGCCATATCCCAAAACTTTTTTTTTTTTTAAATTTTGAGACAGGGTCTCACTAAGTTGCTAAGGCTGGCTTTGAACCTGCTATTCTTCTGCCTCAGCTTTGTGAGTTGCTGCTATTACAGGTATGCACCACCATGCCTGGCCTAGAGATGTGATTTTGAAAGAAGAGGCATTTACACTTGACCCAGAAATGAATAGGGTTTTGACATGCAGAGATAGGCTGATAGCTTTTGAGGGTTATTTTTGCAGGGAGTAGGATAGCATCTGAGCTGAAATGTAGACAGAAAAATGTCGGTTACATGCTTATAGGATGAATAATCCATTTTGGAGAAGCGTGGGGAAGCCGAGTGGTACGGGGGAAGCCTGGCCCCTATGGCTGTTAGGATTATCATCTGTAGTTATTGTTTGGCTCTTGTGTCTTTGTCATCTTGCCTGGAGTGAGGCCTCAGAGTCCACAGCCTAGGGCGCTCACAGGGACAGGAGACGGCACATACCCCACTCTTTGAATGTCCTCTCTCATTCCACCCTTGACTCTTAGTCATTGACTCTAATCCTTTACTTAAAACAACTTAGCCATGATGTTATTTTAACCCTGCTTAAAATCCAAGCAGCCCATAGGCTGTCAGGCAACCTTAATTATTCTTTAGTTGACTCAGCAGGAGGCTCTGGACATAAAGCACCCTTAGACACATAGGGAGCAAGGACCCCCCTCACAGACAATGGATTAGTTCCCTACTTGAAGCTATATGCTAAAATTTAGAGGTAATAAAAATAAAAGCTTATGTTTATTAAGCATTATGACTAAGCACTCTACTAAGTACTTTATATTGATTTTGTCATTTTATCCTGTCACCATCCTTAGAAATGTATGTTATGGTTATCTTCATCTTAGTAATAAGAAAAACAGAAGTTTAGTACCATTTAAATTCGTATAGTAAGTGCCAGAGCTGGGATTTGAATCTAGTCAGTCTGACTCCAAAGCCTGAACTCTAAGCCAGTACATTATTCCAATTTAAAGAAAGCACATTAAGAAATGGTGAGAAGGGAAGGGGTATGAAAGGATTGAAGGGAGGGGAGGGGGTAAGGGGTAGGAAGGGGAGTAGAATGAACTGGACATTATTACCCTGTGTGCATGTATGATCACATGACCGGTGTAATTCCACATCATGTACAACTGGAAGAATGAGAAGTTATACTCAAATATATTTGTGTATTATGTGTCAAAATGCATTCTACTGTCATATATAACTAATTAGAACAAATTTAAAAAAGATTAAAAAATTTAACTCTAAAAAGGCACTTAGGGAAAAAAAAGAAATGGTGCGAGAGAAATATGTATATTCAATAGATGGTGACAAAAATTTAAGGGTTAGTGGTAAATTAACAGACCTTTATATTTCAAATTTTATAAACTGTTGGCTTTGGGCTCATTGAGTCTTTTGTCATTTCAGTGTTTAAATAAAAATTAACTTTGAATGCATTTAGATGGGGCATGTGTTCTTTTATGCATATCCCATGTCAACCCACAAGTTTATGGCATTGGTGGAGATGTGAGATTAGTGCAGTTTATTTATGTTGTGATATTACATGTGATATTAATGTAGTTTATTTATTTTGTTAGTTCAGAATGCTAACTCCAGTCATTTAGTTCCTGTTTAAGGCAAGGAAGGGGAGGAAGGGATGAGGACCATCATGCAGGTCTGCTTTTACCAGAAAAGGAAAATGTTTCTCAGAAATCCCTGTAGCAAACTTCCAATTAGGTCTTCTTTGCTGGAACTGGACTACATGGCCATCCCTCACCACAGGGGAGGGTAGGAAGATGGGGAACAGGATTTTCATGATAAGCTTAGATCAATCAAAATCCTTCACCTGGAGCTGTGTGCGTGGGTACCCCAAACAAAATCAGTGTCCTGTTAGCAAAAGGAAGGATAGGTATTTAAAAGGGAACTAAGAGTGTCTGTCATCCTCATGTTTCTTAAAATTCTGTTTTGACCACCTGCTACCCTCACCTTATTCCTTAGAATAAACTAACTGCTGTAACACACATCCTCAGAATTTCAGTGGCTTAATTACATGCTAACCTTGCAGTCTGACATGGAGAGACACCTCTCCTTGCAGTTGCTCACGGATCCAGGTCACTTTCATCTTGTTCTGCTGCCATCTTCCAATTCTGAACTCCAAGACTGCTGTGGAAGAGAGAGTTTAGGGAAGGAAGAGTTGTTTTTTTTTTTTTTTTTTCCTTCAATTTTTTAAAATTTTAATTTATTTTTATTGTAAACAAATGGGATACATGGTGTTTCTGTTTGTACATGGAGTAACAGCATACCATTTGCGTAGTCATACATTTACATAGGGTAATGATGTTTGATTCATTCTGTTATTTTTTCCTCCCCCCCACCCCTCCCACCCCTCTTTTCTCTCTATATAGTTCCTCCTTCCTCCATTCTTGCCCCCCTCCCACCCCCCATTACGTGTCATCATCCGCTTATCAGTGAGATCATTCATCCTTTGGTTTTTTTTGAGATTGGCTTATCTCACTTAGCATGATATTCTCCAATTTCATCCATTTGCCTCAAATGCCTTAATTTTATTATTCTTTATACCTGAGTAATATTCCATTGTATATATATACCACAGTTTCTTTATCCATTCATCAGTTGAAGGACATCTAGGTTGGTTCCACAGTCTGGCTATTGTGAATTGAGCAGCTATGAACATTGATGTGACTGTATCTCTGTAGTATGCTGATTTTAAGTCCTTTGGGTATAGGCCAAGGAATGGGATAGCTGGGTCAAATGGTGGGTCCATTCCAAGTTTTCTAAGAAATATCCACACTGCTTTCCAGAGTGGCTGCACTAATTTGTAGCCCCACCAGCAATGTATGGTATGAGTGTACCTTTTTCCCCACATCCTTTCCAACACCTATTGTTGCTTGTATTCTTGATAATCACCATTCTAATTGGGGTGAGATGGAATCTTAGTGTAGTTTTGATTTGCATTTCTCTTTTTTTTATTTTTTATTTGCTAATATTAGCTTTGTGGCATAATATATGATCTATTTTAGAGAAGGATCCATGTGCTGCTGAGAAGAAAGTGTATTCGCTCTTGGTTGATGGTATATTCTATAAATGTCTGTTAAGTCTAAATTATTGATTGTTTTATTGAGATCTATGGTTTCTTTGTTCAATTTTTGTTTGGAAGATCTGTCCAGTGGTGAGAGAGGCGTGTTAAAATCACCTAGTATTATTGTGTTATGGTCTATTTGGTTTCTAAAATTGAGAAGGATTTGTTTGACATACATGGATGAGCCACTGTTTGGGGCATAGATGTTTATGATTGTTATATCTTGCTGATTTATGCTTCCCTTAAGCAGTATGAAATGTCCTTCTTTATCCCTTCTGACTAACATTATCTGAAATGAGGATGGATACTCCAGCTTTTTTGCTGAGTCCATGTGCATGGTATGTTTTTCCCCATCCTTACACCTTTAGTCTATGGGTATCTCTTTCTATGAGGTGAGTCTCTTGCAGGCAACATATTGTTGGATCTTTCTTTTTAATCTAATCTGCCAGTCTGTGTCTTTTGATTGATGAATTCAGGCCTTTAACATTCAGGGTTATTATTGAGATATGATTTGTATTCTGGGTCATTTGGTTCATTTTTTAAATTTTATTTATTTATTTATTTTTTGACACACCTTGGTTCCTCCTTTATTTGACAGTTTCTTTAGGATAATTCCTCCCTTTGCTGATTTGCTTCTTTGTTTTTTATTTCTTCCTCATGGAATATTTTGCTGAGAATGTTCTGTAATGCTGGCTTTCTTTTTGTAAATTCTTTTAGCTTTTGTTTATTATGGAATGATTTTATTTCATCGTCAAATTTGAAGGTAAGTTTTGCTGGGTACAAGATTCTTGGTTGGCATCCATTTTCTTTCAGAGCTTGAAAAATGTTGTTCCAGGCCCTTCTAGCTTTTAGGGTCTGGATTGAAAAATCTGCTGATATCCGTATTGGTTTCCCCCTGAATGTGATTTGGTTCTTTTCTCTCACAGCCTTTAAAATTCTGTCTTTATTTTGTATGTTAGGTATTTTCATTATAATGTGCCTTGGTGTGGGTCTGTTGTAATTTTGTGTATTTGGAGTCCTATAAGCCTCTTGAACTTGATTTTCCATTTCATTCTTCAGATTTGGGAAATTTTCTGATATTATTTCATTGAATAGATTGTTCATTCCTCTGGTTTGTTTCTCTAAGCCTTCCTCAATCCCAATAATTCTCAAATTTGGCCTTTTCATGATATCCCATAGTTCTTGGAGATTCTGTTCATGATTTCTTACCATCTTCTCTGTTTGTTCAACTTTGTTTTCGAGGTTAAATATTTTGTCTTCAATATCTGAGGTTCTGTCTTCCAGGTGTTCTATCCTATTGGTTATGCTTTCTATGGAGTTCTTAATTTGGTTTATTGTTTCCTTCATTTCAAGGATTTCTGTTTGGTTTTTTTTCAATATCTCTAACTCTTTATTGAAATGATCTTTTGCTTCCTGTATTTGCTCTTTTAACTGTCGATTGGTGCTATCATTCAATGCCTGCATTTGCTCTTTCATCTCATCATTCAATGCCTGCATTTGCTCTTTCATCTCATCGTTTGCTTCCCTGATCATTTTAATTATGTACATTCTGAACTCCCTTTCTGTCATTTCTTCTGCCATGCTGTCGTTGGATTTTATTGATGTAACATCTAAATTTGTTTGGGGCATTTTCTTCCCTTGTTTTCTCATATTGTTCAGGAATCAGTGGGTCATTAAGATATTGCAGATTTCCTCTATTGACTTATAATGTCCCTGAAGATTGCTAGTATATCCCCTCTTATCCTTCAGTAGCCTGCAGTCTTGAAGGAAGTTGTTAATGCGGTGCTCCACAAGGAAGCTGCCTCTCTAGGGGTGGTGACCCTCAGGTGGGGTATATTCCCTGCTAGTGGGCAGAGGTGCCTCCACTTGTTGACCAATGGTCATCCAAAGGGGAACTAGGCTGCGGGCTGAGGCAAGGCCTGTTTGTGCCTGTGTCTCTGGTTTTACCGTCCTTGTGGGAAAACCTCACCCGGCAGGGAAGACTCACCCAGTGGGGAGGTCTCGCTGGTCAGTTCCCCTCCTAGAGGTTCCCCTCAATCTACAACTACCGCCTGGGCTGGTCTGTCTTCCTCTGCAACGTTCCCAGGGGCCCGGACCTACCTCCTGGGCCTGGGAGCCTCACCCTTCGCAGACGAGTCTCCTTAGGCTGCCTCTCTTCCTGCATTTCTCTTATTACTAAAGATGGTGAACAATTTTTCATATGTTTGTTGATTGCTTGTAGATCTTCTTCTGTGAAGCATCTGTTTATATCCTTAGCCCATTTGTTGTTTGGGTCATTTGTATTCTTGGAGTAGAGTTTTTTGAGTTCTTTATATATTCTGGAAATTAGTGCTCTATCTGAAGTATGGTTGGCAAAGATATTCTCCCACTCTGTAGGCTCTCTCTTCTCATTGCTGATAGTTTCCTTTGCTGAGAGAAAGCTATTTAGTTTGAATCTATCCCAGTTGTTGATTCTTGCTTTTATTTCTTGTGCTATGGGAATCCTGTTAAGGAAGTCTGATCCTAAGCCAACAAGGTGAAGATTTGGACCTAATTTTTCTTCTATAAGATGCAAGGTCTCTGGTCTGACTTCAAGGTCCTTGATCCATTGTGAGTTGATTTTTGTGCAGGGTGAGAGATAGGGGTTTAATTTCATTCTGTTGCATATGGATTTCCAGTTTTCCCAGCATCATTTGTTGTAATTTTGGCCCCTTTGTCTAGTATGAGAAAATTGTATTTATTTGGTTTGTGTCCGTGTCCTCTATTCTGTACCATTGATCTACCTGTCTATTTTGGTGCCAATATCATGCCATTTTTGTTACTATTGCTTTGTAGTATAGTTGAAGATCTGGTATTGCGATACCTCCTGCTTCATTGGAAGGAAGTGTTTTGTGCCACATCAGACACATTCCATCATGAGAACAAGGAAATGTGTGCTCATGTCTCCAGGGAGAGGAAAGAGATTTGGTGAGCATTTAGCCAGCCTCTGTCACACTGCAGCTGAGTGAAATCTGATCATTGAAGACAGTCAACAACATGGATAAAAGTTACCTACAAACGTGAAAGGTGACTTTCCTAAGAAGTTATAAATAAATGGGATTTATTATCTTTTTTAAAAAAACTTTTTGTTTATAGTTGTAGATGGACACAGTGCCTTTATTTTATTTATTTATGTGGTGCTGAGGATTTTTACCCAGTGCCTCATGCATGCAAGGCAAGGGCTCTACCATTGAGCTACAACCACAACCTGATTTACTATCTTTTGATATATATATATATTTCACCTAATGTTCCTTTTCATAAATATTAAAATATAACTGGTAAAGTTCCAAGCATATCATTTCTAAAAACCCTTCTTTGACCTCTCCAGACAATAAGAAGTCCACTATACTTACCTCTATATTGTGCTGTTCTTTAGCTGCATTAACTTGTAGGCATGTATCTCACTTGGCTCAAAACTCTCAGAGGCCAAGACTATTTGCAATTCATCTTTCAATCACTAGGTCTTTTTTATTTTATTATTTTAATTTTTCATTTGTTCTTTTTAGTTATACATGACAGTAGAATATATTCTGACATATCATACATACATGGAGTATAACTTCCCATTTTTGTGGTCGTACCTGATGTGGCATTACACTGATCATGTATTCATATAAGAACATAGGAAGGTTATGTCTGATTCATTCTACTGTCTTTCCTATTCCCATCCCACTCCCTTCCCTTTATTCCCCTTTGTCTAATTCAGTGACTTTCTATCCCCCCCCACCTTATTGTGAGTTAGCATCCGCATATCAGAGAGAATATTTGATCTTTGGTTTTTGGGGATATCACTTAGCATGATAGTCTCCAGTTCCATCCATTTTCAGCAAATGCCATAATTTCATTCTTCTTTATGACTGAGTAATATTCCATTGTGTATATGTGCCACATTTTCTTTATCCATTCATCTGTTGAAGGGCACCTAGGTTGGTTCCATAGCTTGGCTATTGTGAATTGAGCTGCTTATAAATATTGCTGTGGTTGCGTCACTATAGTATGCTGATTTTAAGTTCTTTGGGTATATGCCAAGGAATGGGATAACTGGGTCAAATTGAGTCACCAGGTCTTAATGCTAATGTGGTAATAAATAAAGATATAGTTGAATTCATGATTAAATGTGTAAGTGCATGAATAAATGTATAGACAATAGTAAAACTTCAAATTAAAAGGAGTTTTAAACTTATGAAAATTTTGATTTAAAGAATTTTCATAAAAAATGTTTTTATCTGTAGCATAAGTGATAATTTGAACTGGCTCACAAATAATCAACATTACTTGTGGTAATATTTAGTATCATCTAGTTATGTTCAAGTGATTATGAGTCAAAGATCTTAAATTTTTTCAGAAGTAGATGAAACATGCAAACATTCATTTCAGTTTGGGTGACCTTAAATTTCACATCTGCGAAGAATGTGAGGTTTTTATTCCATTAGTAATATTTGTAATCCTTAACTACTTTTTAAAAATATTTTTTTAGTTGTTGATGAACCTTTATTGTATTTATTTATTTATATGCAGTTCTGAGAATTGAACCCAGTGTCTCACAAATGGTAGGCAAGCGCTCTACCACTGAGCTACAACCCCAGCCCCCTTAACTATTTTTTATTCATTCAGCCAACATTCCTACTCAAACAGAAGGCAGTAATAATCAACACTGGTCTGTGATTATATAACTCGATGATTCTGTAATTGGAGTGAGGGCTGCAGAGGAAAAGAATAACTGAGAGTACATAATTTATCTTGGAGATTTAAGTATGTTTTTGAGGAGGTATTGTGTAGGGAGATGAAAAGGGAGAGTGAAACAAAACTAGATGATGTGTTAGGAAGAGAGTTTCAGAAAGTATGTAGTCTCAGAGGGGAAGTGCTTGACAAGGGGGAGTGACTAAGGGGGCCAGGGCACCAGGTTTTGGGGGCTGGGGAAAGGCGAGGGACAGACACAGGCCAGATCTCATGGGCCTCTTCAGCCATGTTAAGGCATTGGACCTTTGCTTTTTTGCATTAAAAAAAAAAAAAAAAAAGGCAAATAACTTGTGTGATTTAAAAAGGAGAAATAAAGAACTTACTATTTTGTTTTATTTTTTGCATTACTGGTGTTTGAACCCAGGAGTACTATACCACTGAGCTACTTCCCCAACCTTTTTATTTTTAACTTTGAGACAGGGTCTTGCTAAGTTGCTAAGACTGGCCTTGAACTGTGATCTTCCTGTTCATCTTCCCAAGTAACTGGGATTGTAGACATGCACCACCACACCCAGAAAATTTACTATTTCAGATGGCAGCATATAATAAGCATTCTAGCCTGACTTTTTAGCCATCATTTTGGAATAAAATATATAAATATCATCTTAGTCCCTTAGGGCTGCTAGAAGCAAAAATACCATAAATGGGGTAGCTTATAAACACGAAACATTTATTTCTTATCATTCCAGAGGATGGTAAATATAAACTCAAGGTGCCTGATTCCTGGTTCATGGACAGTGCTTTTTAGCTGTAAAGGAATAGGGGAACCCTCTGGAGCCTCTTTTGTAAAAGCACTAATCCTATTCATGAGGGCTCCACCCTCATGGCCTAAGTACCTCCCAAAGGCCCTGTCTCCTAATAACATCACCTTGGGGGTTAGGATTTCAACATATGAATTTTGCATTGACACAAAATGAGGCTGTGGCAAATTCCAATTATAGTTATGCAACTATGACTATAACATAACTATAACAATGTTTCATTCAATGAACTGCATATATGACAGTGTTCCATATGATTATAATGGAGCTGAAAAATTCCTATGGCTTAATGACATTGTAGCTGTTGAGATGTCACAGTATAGCACATTACTCTTATGCTGTGATAAAGCTGGTGTAAACAAACCTGTTGCACTGTCAGTGATATAAATTATAGTGCATACAATTTTGTAAAGCACTTAATACTTTATAATAAATGATACATTACTGATTTATGTATTTATCATTATTTTAGATTTTACTCTTATTAAATAAAGTTAACTGTAAAACATTGTGCTGTGTTACACTGGCAGCAATCTCACAAATCTCATGTTTACCATATCTCATGTTTACTGCATCTTGTGATTGTGCTGAGAGGCCACACCAAGTGATTGACGTGCAGCATCTAGAGTTGTGAAAGTATACACTATGATGTTAACACAGCCATGTGATTGCCCAACAATGCATTTCTCAGAATATGTCACTCTGGTTAAGTGAGGCATGGCCATACATAGATACAGTAAATAATATTTTATTTTTAAATTTAAAAAAATACCACACATGTAACAACAATGAAGAAAAAAAAAATGAAAATGTCCAGAGTCTGTGTTCTTATCTATCACACACACATGCTACCTCTGTTAGTTCTAGGAATACAAAGTCAGTGACTATGTTTGTTTGTTTATTCATTTTAGGTTGAAAAAACAAAGGGTATATTTAGAATTAGACAGCTGAACTCTATGTAGATGATCCCGATTTTGTTGGCAGCATCCAAAGCATCATAATCAGGAGCCAGTCAAGCGTATGCCTTCTTCTCTCCATCAGGTCTGATCAGGGTGTGAACCTTGGCCACATCAGTGTCATAGAGCTTCTTTACAGCCTGTTTGATCTGGTGTTTGTTGGCCTTGACAGCCACAATGAACTCAAGTGTGTTGCTGTCTTCAGTCTTCTTCACGGCTGGCTCAGTGGTCAGGGGGAACTTAATGATGGCATGGTGGTCAAGCTTGTTTCTCCTGGGGTGCTCTTGAGGATATCTGGGCTGCCCCAGGAGCCGCAACATCTTGGGTCTCCGGAAGGTAGATGATATGCGAATCTTCTTCTTTTTATGACTGTGGACACCCTTCAACACTGCCTTCTTGGCCTTCAAAGCTTTTGCTTTGGCTTCAGCTTTGGGAGGGGCAGGAGCTTCCTTCTTAGCTTTCAGTGCCATCTTGGTGAAAAGTACTATGTTTATAATATTCTAACCATGGCTGTAAAGCCAAAAACAAGGGAAAGGAATTGATAGATTTGACTACATGCACATGCACTTGTTTACTTTTACATTTTTTTCAAATCTCCAAAACAAAATATTAAAAAAAAGAAAAAATTTTGGCAATGAATGTAGTAAGACAAAGTGTTAATATTTTACAATCAACAAAAAAGAACAAGTCCTTTAAAAAAATGGTCTTAAAAAAAGGTCTAGGGAGAGGTTGACAGAGTTATCCTTGGCCAAATCCAATCTACCATCTTATTTTAAAAATGAAGTATTATTGGAGTGTGGTCATGTTTATTCATTTGCATATTTTGTGTGGTTACTCTTGAGATAAAATGGCAAGAGTTGAGTGTGACAGTGAAGCTGACAATGTTACTATCTGGCCCTTTACAGAAAAAAGTTCCCTGATTTCTGATATAGAGGATTATCCCCTTGTGGTAGTCTTAAAAGATAATATAGAGTTTCTTCTTTTTCTGTCTGTCTGTGTCTCTCTCTCTCTCACTCATTTTTTTTTTTTTTTTGTACCAGGAATTGAACCCAGGGTGCTTAACCACTGAGCCAAATCCCCAGCCATTCTTATTTTTTATTTTGAGACAGGGTCTTGCTAGGTTGCTTAGGGCCTTGCTAAGTTGCTGAGGCTGGCTTTGAACTTGCAATCCTCCTGCGTCAGCCTCCTGAGCCACTGGGATTATGGGTGTATACCACCGTGCCCATCGAGGTTCTGTTTAGAAGGGCTTTTGGTGGTCCTCTTCAGCAGCAGGAGAATGGGCCAGATGGACTCTTATGACTCCTCTCCCATGCCATCTTGTTTTATATTGAATTCATCTTTGGTTGGATTATTATATGTGAATGTGAATGCCTGAAGGCATCTGTCCTTTCTTGAGCATTTCCCCTCATTGTTTCTGTTTTCCTACTGACCTTTCTACCTGTCCCTTCTGCTGCACTGCTCTTTCTATAGTAAACAAACCTTAGGGTCCTCAGGTTTTTTTTCAAAACATGTTTTCTGACTTTTATTAACTCCTGATGCTGCAATCATCTACTCTTCTCTATTCTTACACCCAGATTATCCACTTTCGTTGGGCAAATTCACACAACCAGGGCAAGGGGTGGTACAGCTACATTCATGGTCTTCTACCTGGGCTGGGAATCTTCTTTTGAAATCTAACATGTTTCCAAATCAGCTCATCTCCAATGGCTTCTAAGAGCTGGCCAGCCTAACTTTTCTCTTTCACTTCAGCTCCCTTGTTCCATCACCCTTTCCTAGCTCTCTAAAAATTCTCTCATCTTGTACTTCACAGAGAATATGGAGGCCTTTGTGCAGTGAGAACTGGATCCTAACCTCTCTTGTTCCTCTGAGTGAAGAATCCATTCATGATACCTTCTCTGTGCTGTATTGCCAACGTTTTGTCTCTCAAATGTTGTTTTTCCTGCAACTTATAAACTAGGTCATCTCTGTTCTTTTTATAAGAAAGGAAGGAAGGGAGGGAAGAAGAAAGAAGAGAGAACGAGAAAGAGATGGAAGAAAGAAAGAAATAAAAGGAAGTTCTTTTCATAATTCTTTAGACCCTACACTCCTCACGACTGTCCTGTACATCTCTCCTGCCCTCACAGCCCAGGGGTTTGAACACAGGCTCTCCACTTTTCACCAGTTCCTCATGTAGTGCCACAGGAGTTGTCCTGTGAGGGTTGTGAAACTGTCCTGGCCAACCTGCTACACTGGGTGTACCCCTCCATCCCTGTCCTCTTTGACTCATTTGAAATTGCGATACAGTGGACTATTATCTCGTTGTTAAAACTACCTTTTTGTTGTCCTTGATACCATTCTCTTCTGGTTTTCCTCTTTTATTTTTCTTCAAGAGTTTTTGTAGGCTGTTACTCATATTCCCACCCCTGAAATAGAATTCTCTCCTTTGTCCCTTTTTCTGTCCCTTGACACACTTTTCCTAGGCAATCCCATGATCTCTTAACTCACGAGTCACAAATCTCTATTCCTAGCCTAGACCTTTTCGTAGACTCCTCCAGCATGTTCCTGCTCAGATAGCCCCATGTCCAAATGTTCTAATGTCGTCTCAAACTGAACAACCAAAATGCAACCCTATCTCCCTCTCCCTTGCCAGTCTATGCTGTGCCTGTCGTACCTCGTGAACCACTGTAGTACCTCAGTACTGTGACATGCTTTTCTAACCAATTCCATATTGAACTTCTTGAGGGCAGGAACTACATGTTTCATCTCTGTATTTGGATTGTCTAGTACAACAAGTTTTCTCAATAAACGTGTGAAAACAAGAAAGGATGAAACTTACTTTGGATTGAAGTGTTGCCAACAGAATTCATAAATATTTGGTGGATTGTCCTCTGAAATGAAGTGTGTCTGAAATACTGGCTGAAAGATAAAGCCCCAAAGATGTTCTTACCCTAGCACTTGTTGATAAAACACAACAAAAACTCATGAGGCCTGTTTAAATGGATGTAGCTATGACAGATGACTTTTTATTTAGCAATAAAGTCATCTAAGCTTATAAATTGTAGGATACTAAGTATCTCCTTAAAATGTGAAGTTTAGTATTACACACTGAAATTTTTACATTTAGCACTTAGCACACTTAAGCTTAGTCCCTGAGAGTTGGGCACTTGGTAGTACGAAGAACACTCAGTGTAACTTGTTCTGGGTGTAAAACGTTCTCACATCAAGTGTTTTAAAAATGTTTAAATCAGAACACTCATCCTTGATCAACCCATAACACCAACTATAAAATTAAGAAATAGACACCAGTCACATTATATCATAAAGCAGAAAGATTATGATTTGCATAACCAAGGTTTGAATTAATAAAGTAGCAATCAGAAATTAAGAAAAAAACGTGTGCCAAACTCAGTCCAGAAACCAACTGACTATTTTTCAAATTCAGATCATCTTAATATCAAAATAATATTTTATTTTAAAAATCAATTCAAGACTTGGAAATTTGAAATTAATGGATATTACAGTAGTCCATTACATTAGAATAGCAATAGTTCTTATACAACTGTGTGTGTCCTATGAAGTAATGTTATCTATAGCCAATTCCATGTTTCTCTAATTTGTCTGACAAATATGTTATCAGAAAAAACAAACATTCACAGTTTAAATCTTCCAAAGGGTTAAAAATATCATTAGGACATCTCCAAATCTGGTATTTATATTAAATTACTTTTAAATTGCCGTTTTCCTCATCACTTCAAACCCCTTCTCTAGTTGAAGAAAATATAACATTTTAGAAAGATTGGGAAATAGAGAAAAAGGACACCTACAATGCCATAAGTTTCACACAGCTTTTTGCAGGAATGTTTTTTTTTTTCAATATTGTAGCTATGTGTGATTTTGTGTTATTTTGAAAACATCCATTTTCTTATATGGATGTTTTTCTGTGTGGTTACTAAAATAATCATTATTATAAATTTTTTAACAGCCTAATATCTTTAATGATATGCCCTATTTTAACCACTTATCCTTGATAATTTAAATGAGATCCAATTTTTTACTTGGTACTTATGGATCCTTTCCCACTATACTTTGTAAATTTTTTTAGGATAGAGTTCTAAAAATAAAATTGCCCAGTTGAAGGTTGTACTCTTTAGATATGTAATATCTTAATGATTTGTGAAATGATCCTTCCAATTTATAGTTACTCCTGAAATATAACCATTTCATTGCTAATTTAGCAGACTTTTTTTAAAAAGGACACGTCCTTTTTTTTGTTGTTAATAGACTATTTTTTGATCACTGTTAGGTTTGCAGAAAAATATAGTGGAAAGTACAAGGGACTTTCCTATACCCCCTCTTGCACTCCCAGTTTCTATTATTAACATCTTGCATTAGTGTGGTAAAATTGTTATAATTGATGAATGAATATTGGTACTTCATTATTAACTAAAGTTTGTATTAGCGTTCACTATGTGTTGTACGTTCTATTGGTTTTGACAAATGTATAAAATCATCTATCCCCCATTATCATATACTGCCCTAAAAATCCTGTGAACCCACCAATTCATCCCTCTTTCCCTCCCTGCAGGTCTTGGACAACCATAGATCTTTTTACTGTGTCCTTAGTTTTGCCTTTTCCAGAATGTCATATACAGTTATGTGATGCATAATGATGTTCCAGTTACTGAAGATCTGCACATACAACTATGGACCCAAAGGATTATATTCCCTAGTAATGTCTGAGCTATCTTAGTTTGTATAAGTACACTTTGTGATGTTCACACAATGATGGAATCACCTAATGATGCATTTGTCAGAACATCATTGTTATAAGTGACACATGACACATGATGTAATTGGCATATTTGATAGGTAGGCTTTACATATTTTTTTATTTAACAATATGCATTTAAGATTCCTGATATCTTTTTGTGACTTGAGAACTCTTTATCACTGAATAATATATTCTACTGTATGGTTCTACTACAGTTTATCCATTTATCTGTTGGAGGACATCTTGGTTGCCTCTGGTTTTGGCGATTTTGAATAAAGCTGCCATAAACATTTATGTACAAGATTTTTGTGTAGACATGTTTTCAACCCATTTGAAAACTATATGTTTTCTGTTTACATGTTATTGTTTAATATGTGTGTAATTTTTCTTTCCTGTCTCTGAATATATTAATGAAATAAATGTGTAAACACTTTTTACTCCCTGCAGATTCTCTTGTTTTCTTCAGGTGGCTTTTTGTTTTTTTATTTGAGTTTGTATGTACTATGTCTGAGATATTTTTTAGTTTTCTGATAATCCTGGTTGTCTTCTCTTCTTTAATGCCAGTTCCCAGTAAATCTGATAAGAAATTCTGATCCCACCATGAAGCTTGTCACCTGTGGAAAAATGTCCAGTCAGTGTGTTAAGTCTTTCTTGCTGGTTGGATTCTACATAGAAAAATCTTATAACTTCCTGTCTCTATGGTTGTAGGACTGGTTACCTTTTTCTGGGAGCTGAGTTGGAAAAGAGGTGGGTAGATTCAATTTTCAGGGCATACAATGTTAACCTAGGGTCCTTATTTGCAGAATGGCACACCCATCTTCAACTGTGCCTGTCCAGCTTTCTGTAAAATAAGAGGGATGTAGTTGCCTGCTTGGGTTAGGGAAAGGGATCTGGAAAGTTAACTGATTTTTTTTTTTTTTTTCAATACTGGGGATTGAGCCCAGGATTGACAAATCCAGGGCCTCATGCCTGCCAGGCAAGCAGTCTACCACTGAGTTAATCCCCAGTCCCCACTCCCTGTTTCTAACCTTACCTTTATTCTCATATGTGAAACCTAACCTGATGTTGCCTTTTCAGGGAAAGTGGTTTACTGGGTAAATCTGGTTGTTTCTAAGCTTCTCCTGCTGCTACATTAGGATTCAGTTTTCTGGTTCTGCAAGGTCAACTATTGCTTGTCCATTTTTCTTGATTTGATGCATTTTGTTGGTGTTCCCTTTGCTTCTGTTCTCTTTTGTCCTTGTTATTTCATACCTTTAAAGAACCCTTTCCTATACATTTTGTTGAGTTTTGGTTGGCAGTGAAGGTAAATGCATTTGCACAATCTGCTACATTTATGTGAAATTCTCATACTTAAAAGGAAAGTAAAAATAATCTTCTTTATAGGTAATTGAAGCTAATTGGTCAAAAACTTCAGAAAACTGTTTTTTGAAATTTTTATTAATATTGTCTATAAATGAACCTGCACATAATTCTGGCACATGTTCATTTTGACTTTACTATGTGAATACATAAGCATGTGATTCCTTTTCAACTTTTTCTGTCCAAAATGCAATTATGTTTATAGGGATGGAAAACAAATCCATGAGAATACAGATGAGGATTGGCTGTGAATAAGCATGAGAGAACTTTTTGGGGTGATGGAAATGTGGAAATGTTCTAAAACTGAATTGTGGTGATGGTTGCATAATTCTGCAAGTTCGTAAAAAACTATTGAAATATACACCTACAATGGGTATGTTTTATGAAATGTAAGCTACAAGTCAATAAAATTGTTAAAAAATTTTCCCCTATCCCCAGCCAAAAGATCAATCATTATATCACAAATCTTTGTTCATTCTAAAGTTTATTGTGAACACATTTGATGTCAGCAGGTTTAGACCTATGAAAACAAATTAAAATTTATTAATTAATATTTAATTATCACATCTCTTCCAATTCTTCCTTTCATCTTACAAAACATCACATGGAATTCCATTTTCATAATATATTTTTTCCTTGCCTTTTTCTATTTTTGTTTATATGATTACATATTTTTGCATAGTTATAATTATCATATGCATGTATAATGTACATAATATCATTGAGTCTTGTGATTATAAAATAGCATTTTAGCCATTTTTCCATGTTGTATGTGTTGTTGGCAGTTACATAGTACTCATATAATTTATGTCATATATTAATTACTCATTTCTCTAGGTTTGAGTTTTAGACTTTCAAAATTTCTGCTTCTAAAAATAATATGTAATTGCATAACTTTATACATTTTGTTTCTGCCTGCCCCTAACCCCTGTAATTATCTACTTAGGATGAATTCCTAGAAAGCTTCTATTGCTCTTTAACTTAACTTTAGAGCAAACAAATTGTATATAGTTATATAATTTATATATTTACATAATTAATATAATTTTTTTGGTTGTAGATGAACCTTTATTTTTATTTATTTTTATATGGTGCTGAGAATCAAACACACTGCCTCACACTTGCTAGGCAGGTGCTCTACCATTGAGCCACAACCCCAACACCACAAATTGGGTTATATATGATTTTCTTTTGATTTACTTCAGAAAATTCCACATATGTGGAATTTCTATTACTTTTTTTTGGACTGTGAATTGAACTCAGTGCTGCTTTACCACTGAGCTATATCCTCAGTCCTTTTTATTTTTATTTTGAGATAGGGCCTTCTCCTTAAGTAGCTGAGGCTGGTCTTGAACTTGCAATCCTCCTGCCTCAGACTCCAGAGTTGCTGGGACACACACCTGATGGTTACTATCTTTTATGTTATTTTTATATGTTATTCTACATGATGACTTCTGATATTTTACCACTAATTATCAGGTATACTGATTTGAAGAAGTGAAGAAAGGCAGGAATTCTCTGAAATAAAACAAAATATATATTCTCTTGCTGAAAGACAGTAGCACCCTCCTGGTGTTTTTACTCTATTTAAAATTTCCTAATGGAGGAGTATCCATTTTAGGTTGGACTATAGTACCCACTTTAAATTAGGTCAGATTCCTAATGCCTGTTTATCCTAAGTAATTGTACTGGAGTATCTTATCATTGATATACAGCTGTGTTTTACCAGATACATGCTGAGAAACCATCTTTTAAACCAAAAATTAAATTTTTAATTCCATTATTGAATCACTCCTTGTCCAAGTGAATGGGCACACTGGAGAAGACACCAGAAGTTCTCAACATCTAGGAAATATGCCCTAGCCTGTGTTGCATGTTGTTTGTCTTGATGGTGTCCTTTGTAGTATAGAAGTTTTTAATTTCAATGATATCCAGTTATCTGGTTTTTATTTTGTCACTTATGCTTTTTGGGTTCTATTTAAGATTGCCTTATTCAAGGTCATAGAGATTTATACCTACATATTCTTCAAAAAATTAACTATAAATAGTTTTAGCTCTTACATTTATGTCTATGACTGATTTTTAGTAAATCTTTATGTATAGTATAAGGTATGTGTCTCAATTCATTCTTCTCATTTGGATATCTAGTTGTTTTCGTGTCATGTGTTAAAAAGACTTTTCTTTCCCAATTGAGCTATCTTGGCACCCTTATCAAAAATCAATTGACTAAAGGATAAAGTTTTTTTCTCTCAACTCTTATTTGCATTCCACTGATTTATATGTCTGTTTGTATGCCAGTAGCAGTCTCGATTGGTATAGCTTTAAGTTTTAAATTTGGAAGCCTTCCTACTTTGTTCTATTTGAAGATTATTTTGACTACTTTTGGTCCCTTGCACTTCTGTGTGAATTTTAGAATGAACATGCCAATTTTAGCTAATAAGTCACCTGGGATCTTGATAGGAATTGTATTGAATTTGTAGATTTTAAGCATCTGTTTTATGTGGTTTCTTTGGGCACCAAAGTAGAACCTTTTGATTCTGCCTTTCTTGTTCTCTCAAAAGGCAGGGTTGTCACTGACATTAGTCCTGAAAGAAAAGGAAGAACCCTGTTAATATGAATATGTTTTTCTCTATCCTAGTTTTCTTATATATAAAATGGGGTTACATGTGTGCCTGTGTCATCAGTATGTTGTGAAGATAAATGAGAGAATTGTTATGAAGTGCCTGGTAAGAACTCAATAAATGCTGCTTCACAGTAATAATTATATTCCCAGGACTCTTGGTATCTGGATTAAGTCTATAATTCCTGCCCACATTGGCCTCCTCTCCTACTACTCTCAGTTACAACCTGCATTTTCCGTGAAAATGTGCACCTATCTGATTCTCAAAAGCCCACGTTCTTCCACTACATTGACAGATGTTTGATAGGTTAAAGCATAAAAAACAAGGGGAATATTTGCAATATGTAGCAAGTGATAATTTCCACTAAGAAAACCTTAATTGAAAATGTGTAATTTCTAAACTCCAAGTGAAGAAACAACTCTTGGAATATATATACATATTCCATTTATAAGTATATATAAGTATATATAATTAATTACATATATTATTAATTATACATATATAGCATTTTTTATTCTTAAACAATTCCATTTCCTGGACTTGGTAGTTTTTTTTTTTTTACTATGATGCTTATGACTTGCATTCACTCAGAAACTGACAGATAGAAGAAAGCTTGGAGGATCTGCCATATTCAAGTGTAAGATAGAGGGGGATTATGCAGAGCTTTATTTTATTATGACCCTAATGTACACAAGTTCTCCAGCCTGTAGGAAGAGTTCATTTTATTAAAGAGAGTGGACTGACTTAATTAATTAAGTTGCTCACCTCCCTAAGCATCTGAGGATTCCTAGGGGACACTTATATATATTCTGTTTTGACTTGTTACCTTTCACTTTTTAACATAGCTCTGGACTTTTTCACCTGTGGTAAACCTAAACAAATTTGATGTTAGTGTTTTATAATTAAAGAACCTTGTTAATACTATAAATGTATACTTAAATTTCTTTAAGTATACTATCCTTTTCCTCATGTTTGAAATCTGATTTCTGATACTTACTTTTTGAGTTAACAGAATGTAGTCCAGTGGTGAAGTTTATAACTTTCACAAGTGAAGTGATAGATTTTGGTGTAATAGCCATATAGATACCAAGGAGGAAGTTTATGGGCAATAAATTAATGAGTTTGTGTTTGTGTGTGCTCATTTCTTCTTTCTTCATGTGATGCTATTAGGTGTTGGTGTCTTATCCATTGTCTCAGCTTCCTTCAAATACACTCTTCCATAAACCCTATCCCAGCTAGATGTGAGATGATATTTGAACTTCTGCATAAAGAGGCTTATAAACCTCTCACAGCACCTACTTGATGCCACTTCGTATAATAGTTATTTGTGTACTTTATTATGTTCCCATTAGGTTGTAGTTCCTTGAGTCCAGGCACTGTGTGTTGTTAATAGTGGTCCATCCTTACCTCCTTGCCAATTCTTTTGTATATGTAGAGTGTTTAAATATGTTTGCTAAATTAAATTTCCTACTCAAGGTAGAAGAAACTTAAGTAGTAGACATTTTTGTGCTCTTGATTGAGAGTAGTTCATCAAAAACTCCTAACAGAAACCTATTGAGAGTGCTCTGTACCAGGGCGCTGGGGTTGATAATTCATGTAGAAGTCACTGTTAACCTCCTTTTATAGATAAGGAGATATGTTGATAATTCTAAACTACTAATAAAAGTATAAGTCAGGGCTGGGGAGATAGCTCAGTTGGTGCCTTGCAAGCACAAGGCCCTGGGTTCAATCCTTAGCACTGCCCCCCGCCCAAAAATAAAAAAGTGTAAGTCAACTGAAACTTTCTCATAATGCTATCCTTGGGGTTCATGGTATAGGAGCACTTATTTAAATATTTTCCTTTTTTATATATCTGTTTTTATTTATTAGAAATGTATATTTGTAACTGTGTGTGTACATAATTCTATAAAAACAGTGTATTGATGACTTTTCTTTAATTTCATATGATGAAGCATACCCACGTTGGCAAGTAGAGCTACAAATATACATGAATAAATTTGTATATTTTACATATACACATACGTACTTAATGTGCTTATATGTATATTTATATGTGTTCCACAAATATAACTTTGCAATGTGCATATAGGGAAATATTTATCAAACAGGGCTATTTTTACAGAGAAAACCATAAAGATCTTGGCCTAGCATTGTTGACCTTAGAGATATCTTCCAAACCTTGCAGGGTTGCTGGTCCAAAGTTCCTGAAAAGTTTTTCTTTTTATGTTTTTAGTCTACTTTCTGAAGTTAATTTCTAACTAAAGCATTTCAATAAAATAGTGAATGGGGCTGGGGGTGTAGCTCAGTGGTAGAGTGCTTACCTAGCATGTGCAAGGCCCTGGATTTGATGCCCAGCACTGCAAACAAAGAAAAAATAAAATAAAATGATGAGTGGAAACTTGGGGAATGCCTGGAAGGGGACCAAAACGTACCATCTCTATGTCAAATTCTATGCCGTAGTAAGTTGTCATCTAGCAAAATTCCAGTGAATACATGTATATAATTAGATGATTTTGTTTGCTACTGTTACTGAGATAGAGTAAGTTCTTTCAGTTATCTGGAACTGCCATTTTGGCCAGGGGAGACGAGTTGGGCTCTGGGAACCTAGGAAGACAGAGTTCAGTAGAGCAAGGCATGTGTTAGTGCAGTGCTTCTCAAATTGTCTGATATGGAAATTAGTTTATGTTCTTTTCAAATGAGGTAGAGCAATAATTTCATAAAATACAATAAACATAATAATTAGAAAAATGAAATTTAAAAGATAAAATACAACCCCCAATTTTTAATATTAGATTTGATAGACATAAAATTACTCTTATAAACTGCTGTCCTGTACTTGTCTGATCAAGTTCTATCTCTGGTCCATGGACTACACTTTGAGTAATGCTGGTTTAGACTGTTAACTGTCTTGATAAGCTCATATAGCAGTTTGGATATTCTATAATGGACTTGATTATAAGATCTCTTTGACTTGAATGAACACTTAAAGGAAACGGGATTTGTTTGTGTCTTGAAGTGAGACCAGAACAAAAAAATTTAGCTGTTATTTGTTCTGTAGGGTGAAGAGATTTGAGCAGGAAGGAAGAAGGTGTCATAGAATGGAAATGACACCTTCGAAAATACTTTTCATGTATAAGATTAATTCAGGGAGAAAAATGAACACAATGAGACTTTCAAGAAGTAAGTCCCTTGAACCTGAGAGTTCAGGCAAAAGATAATGAATACCTGGTCAAGTCTGAGGATATGGAGCAGCAGCAAAAATATTTACTGAGCCCTGTTACAAAGCATGTCACGTATGCTATCTTACTTAATCTTTACAACCATCCTATGTGGTAGTATTGTTAACCTCATTTTTCAGATGTGGAAATAGACTCTAAGAAGTTAAGTAACTTGCCCCAAGGTCTCATGACTTTCAAATATGTGGAGTATGTAACTCAAAACACATATTTATTAGGTTCTGAAATGAGTATCCAAATAAGTGGTTTTGGCAAATCTTGCTTAGCATGTTGGTCCATGAACTTGAGAAGGTATCATTATCCTTTGGTACCACCTAGCCTGTTAACCACTCTTAGCTCTTCAAGTGCATTTTGTTTAAACTTTTTTAGAGATTTGACCTTAAATAGAAAGAATGGAATGGCTTACCAGGAAGCAGTTAATTCTGAGGATTACAGTCGCCGTCAGAGCAACATAGCCCTGGTGAAGTGGGTTAAACTTAGGGTGGCTGTTAACACTGAACCCAGGATGTTAACCTAGGGTGTTAACACTTTATAAGTGACATTTTATAATCTAATTCTAATCATTTAGTTCTCTAATGATTGCATATGATAGAAGTATTTCACCTAGCCTGCTTTAAGACCTGTTGGTGCCATGCTTTCTGAAATGATTTGCTCCTCTCATAGAATCAAGAAATTTTTATTTGGCATGTGTTTTTAATTTTTGTCTGTTTCAAAACCAGAAAAGAAATAAAATAGATCATTTAATCAGTTGTATGTACTGTTTTTTCCATACCAGAACCTAGACCAAGAACTTGTGCACGTCGTTCTAAAGAACTACACCCTCCATCACACTACTGGCACTCTGTAAGTGCCAACAACAACTTGTCTGGGAGAAGTCTTTTGTTATTCAGGAGCATATGTTTGTTGTCATTGGTGATACTCATTTTTCAATGTATATTCTATAACAAATGACCTCAAACTTGCAGTTGTCTGTTATCATACATTCATATTCAGCTCTGTCATCTGTTTCTCATTGCCATTTTTCTTATCTTATTAAATATTAATTTTAATTTAAAACACAGATCTAATATTTTTGTTCCTTGCAACAGCCAAGTAAGTATTTTATGACTCACTCCTACATTTAACAAGAGGATACTGCTGTTGAATATATTTCTATATCAAGCATAAGAGTTAAAAGTTACCATCTTTTTGTTTGGGTAGAGTTGCTAACTCTGGGGAAGTAGAGAAAGAGTCTATAATAGGTTTTAGCAGCCTGGTGATAAGGGGAAAAGAATATCAACATGGACTTAACCTTAGAAAATGTAAATTACCATTTTACTGATATTGGCTTAAATAATTATTTTGTTTGATTCCATTTAACATTTTAAGTTAAAATGACTTTTAACATTAAAATCAATTTAATGTTGTTCCCTTTTTATTCTTTTTTTGTGTGTGGGGGGGATGGTTATAAGACATTTTGGGTTTTGTTAGCTGAAAATAATCCAAAAAGGTTTTCCTTGGAGACGAGCAAGGAGACTATCCAGGGATCGGGGTGGGTGTGGAGGAAAGAGCCGTGGTCTTTCTTCTGCTTGGGGCGAATGTGTCTGACTGTGGGGTGGAGCTCTCTTGGCCCCTATTTTCTGGTGTGAGTGCATTTGTCCAATGCAGAGCTGCAGTCAGATTGCTGCTTTGGGTCCAAGGACCACTCCTCTGCAGGGAGGAGTCAGAGTCAGTACTGACTATTAATGATTGAAGGGAAGCTCAGCCTTGAGAAATGCCAAAGGGCTTATTTCTTCCTTTTCTTTCTTTCTTTCTTTCTTTTTTTTTTTTTTTTTTGTACCAGGGATTGAACCTAAGAGTGCTTAATCACGGAGCAAATCCCCGGCGGCCCTTTTTGTTTTTATTTAGAGACAGGGTCTCACTAGGTTGCTTAGGGCCTTGCTGAGTTGCTGAGGCTGGTTTTGACCTGATCTCTTTCTGTCTCAGTCTCCTGAGTTGCTGGGATTACAGATAGTGCCACCATGCCAGGCTCCTGCCACCACACTAGACTCATTTATGTACCTATTTGAACAGAATGTAAATTATCATTTACAGATATTAGCTTAAATAATTATTTGGTATAAGTTGATTCCAGTTTCCTTTGCATTCAGTCTTGCCCTTGAGTTAGCATAGGAGGTGGGGAAATTCATGTTTATTTGAATGACAAAAGTATAGTCACTGTGATAACCTGGATTGTTTTTTCTGTGTTATGTGATAACCCGGATTGTGTTTTCTGTGTATTTTTCTGTTATGTATCAGAATTGTATGTTTATTCACAGGTGACTTTTGATGGTGGTACCTCAGTACCATAGCAACAGGCTACATTCTTGTTTGCTACTTACTACCTCCAGAGTTATAAAGGCAATGTTAACAATGCATAGTGTTTGTAGAAAATGCAAAAAGGGCTCTGTCAGAGTTACTTCACTCTGAACCAACCGCTCACTAACTGGGGTGACTGAAACAGATGCAGCTGTTCAGTTTACTAGTGACTTGCTACTGTTCTATTTTGTGATCACTAAGAAATGCTATGCTGCTACCTGGCTTCTGGGAAATGGAAAATGTGGAGTGTGCTTTGGCCTTGAAGTGTTTCTAAAGAGACTACAATACCATGAATACCTGGTTTCCTATCCTACTTCTTCATTCAACACCCAAATGAATCATTTTAATTACCTCCCAGATGTGGCCAAAATAAGAGAGTGCAGGACTACACTGAATACTAATGGTAGAACTGTATACCTACCAAGGATAAAATGTTTTTTAACCTTTTTTTTTCAAGCAAGCAAGCTTTTTTGTTGATAAAATGGTGAGTCCTGTTTTTGATATTTAAATCAGTTTTACTCTACCATCACAAAGCTCTAATATAAATGTTATTACTTTAAAAACATAACTTGTATAAATGCTTATCTAATCCTTAACTACTGAATATATGACTCCACTTCCTTTTTCTAAATCATAGTTTAGATGTTTTTTTCCCCCAAAATCAAAGTTCATTTAAGATAGACCATTTAAAGTTTATGTTAACCTTTACTATAGACTCAATACCTATAACGCTTAGCAGACAGTACAAGCCAACATTATTAGCTGTCACTTACGTAAAACGACTTTCCCTTTTGAAAGTAGATTATAATAAGCAACATTTGTCTGGTAGGAGTTTTTTAAACATAGTTCTCAATATTCATTCTACTGATGTCATCAACTAAAATGATTCCCAGGCCACTATTCTATCTGTCCTATTCTTCAGTCAGATCACACATCATATTCTGTTCCATTTCCTGTATGTCCAAAGCTATATCCTAACTCCAAGAAGGACTTGCTCCACTGTTCCTGAAACCCAAGCATCCTCACCTTTTAGCAAAATCACTGTTCTTTGTGCTCACCTGGGGTATTCTCCCCACCTCTGCTCCACACAAACATGTCTGTCTGGTGAGTACCTACCTCAGATCAGCTCCAGGTTATCTCTTTGATGATGCCTTCCCTGACTCATCATTTACTCTGTGTTTTAGTCAGCTATTTTGCTGCTGTAACTGAAGGATCTAAAACAGTTGTAGAGGAGGAAAAGTTTATTTGAGGGCTCATAGTGTCAGAGGTCTTAGTCTGGCTCCATACCTCAGGTCTCTAGGTAGGGGAGAACATCATGGCAGAAGAGTGTGGCAGAGGGAACCAGCCCACCTTACAATCAGGAAGCAGAGGGAGACTCCACTTGCCAGATACAAATACATACCCAAAGCCACGCCTCAATTCCCACCTCCTCCAGCCACACCCCACCACTTCTTTTACCACTCAGTTAATCCTTATCAGGAGATTAAATCACTGATTGGGTTAAGACTCTTCCAACCCAATCATTTCTCCTTTGAACCTTCTTGCATTGTCTCACACGTGAGTTTTTGGGGGACACCTCACATGCAAACCATAACAACCTCCCATGTTCAAGACATCTGGAACATTTCCAGGTTGGACACACAATGTCTGTGTCACCATGATAAAGTACTTGAGACAGGGTCTTGCTCTTTTGCCCAGCCTGGCATCAAACTCCTAGGCTCAAGTGATCTTCCTGCCTCCACTTTCCAAGTGACTGGACTGCAACTATGTCCTAACCACTGTGCCCAACTGTTCTTTTTTATTTATTTATACTGCTAAAGGAGGAAGGAAGAGAGGAACCCGTATTACCAGAAAGTAGGGCACACGTGATGCCTGTGTACTAAGCAACATGATGAAATTGGGAATCATGGCAACCTTAGGCAAAATTATGAAGCAGATTGTTCCCTAGACCTCTCTCATAAAATTGAATGGATGCATTTCACTGGGGAATAAAACCTTACTGAAAGACAAATGGATCATGAATTTCTGGGGTCTCTGAAACCACCACCACATCCCACGTGTGCAGGTATCTCTATTGCAATGACACCAAAAGGCTAAAAGCTGTATTAAGAATAATAAAACTCATGCTCTGAAGTAAGAATGGCCAGTTTACATAGTTTACACTGAATACTTATGTAATATGAACTGTAAGGGACACTGGATGGATTGGGATGTTATTTTCAGTTTCTTCCTTTCTGAGAAGTGGCCTGTGCATACCTTGTGAGCATTCTCTGTCAGATCGGGACTGAACTCTTGTCTTCTTGGTGTTGCAGCTCACCAGCTTGCAAAGCCTTCTATCTGGGAATGTCCATCCCTTGCTCCAGAGTCTTAAAACATATCATAGAAACATAGAAAAGTTCTCATTTTTTAGTGAATATGATCTTAGATACCATCCCCCCATTAGATTTCCATAGTGCTTTGTCCAGCACTAGTGTCTATGTTATCAGTTAATGTTCCTGCCATTTTGTGCTTCTTTCTTGTCAGTGGTCTCTTGGCCATTTTTCTCTGTAAGATGAATGTGCTTCATGCACTGTGACAATAGAAGGGGTGTTTTAAGCCTTTTCTGAGGGAAGTTCCACTCCTATTTTTAATTCCAGTTGAAAGGGATCCCCTGCTACACAGACCTTGATATGTCCTGTTTGGTACCATTAGACCTGTTCTGATACCAACACATCTTGAGCATTCCTCTTTAACTCTTCAACACTCAACACTATCTTGGGAAATGTAATTTTGGTATGGTGGCAACAAGTACACTAGATAAACTAGGTTTGTACATCAGTTTTAGTTATAGAACAATACTTGAGGAGTTAAAATTTGCTGGGGCAGATTTATGGTAAAATTGCAGAAAACACAAAACTGTTGAGCTATAGAGAAAAAGGTGTATACAAGAGAATGAGGGAGAAACAAGCTAGGGATGAATAGGAATAAAGACAAGGTAGAAGCATTTATTTGGGAAGCTGGTTAGGTGCTACTGGGATCAATAAGCAATACTCTGCAAAGTTGTCTATGAAACTGCATCTTCCTTGATGACTGATGCTTTTTAAGGAGGATAAAGTGGGCTCTGACACTTGTACAGAAAACTGTACTCTCCATCAAAGGCATAAATATAACCTTTTTAAAAAATTAAATTAATTTACATGCCAAAAATCTGCCTTTTCAGTACAAGTGTGGCAGTTTGTAGTATATTCACAAGATTGTACCACTATCACCACTGTTTAATTCCAAACATTTTCATCATCCAGTAAGACACCTTATACCCATTAGCGGTCACTCCCCATTCCTGCCTTTTCCCAAGTTCTTGGCAACCTTCAATATCTTCTATCTCTGTGGATTTGCCTGTTTTGCATAATCCATATAAATGAATTTTGGGTCTGCCTCCTTTCATTTAGCATAGTGTTTTCAAACTTTATCCATGGAGGAGCATGGATGAGTACTTTATTCCTTTCTAAGGCCCAATTAAGAAACATAGTTCTTGATCAAAAATAACATAAGCATCCAAGTGCTATAGTGCATACCTGTAATCCCAGCAACTCAAGAGGCTGAAGCAGGAGGATGGCAAGTTTGAGACCAGCCTCAGCAATTTAGCAAGGCCCTGTCTCAATATAAAAACTTAAAAAGTGCTGGGGAGATGGTTTGGTGGTTAAACACCTCTGGTTTTAATCCCCAGTGCCAAAAAAATCAAATCAAATCAGATGAGAAGCTGGATGCAATGGTAACACCTGTAATCCCAGCCACTTGGTAGGCTGAGACAGGAGGATTACAAGTTTGAGTCCAGATTGGGCAATTTAGCGAGAACCTATCTCAAAATTAAAAAAAAAAAAAAAATGAAAAGGGTTAGGGATGTAACTCAGTGGTAGAGCACTTGCCTAGCATGTATGAGATCCTGGGTTCAATCCCTAGTAACACACACACACACACATCAGGAGCAAAAAGCATCCTGTTATTTTGTGCTGTGGGAAATTTTCTGGAGTGAGGTGACAGTCCTTACAGGATTGGTCCTTAAGTTTGATCATGGGGAAGACCTCAGGCAGGAGTGCTCCTAAAGCCATACTTAGGTTTATTAACTTGATGAGGCAAGGGAAAGAGCACAGCAGGCAGACGGTAGGGCATCTCAGCAAGATAAAGGTTTAGTTTTTTTTTTTTTTTTTTTTTTTTTTTTTGGTAGAAGTTTGGACTCACAATGAATGATTCTAAAGAGGAACCTGGAAAGAGAGGATTAACACTGGATCAAGTGGCACCGCGAAGCAGGAGCAGTTTAGTAATTGAGCATCTCAAGAATCTTTGTTCAGAATGGAGGAGAAACAAGGAGGGGCGGGAAAGTCATTGGCAAGAAAGTGGTAACCATAAAAGGAGGGATTTTGCAGTCCTCCTATGTATGGCCTTGGGAGAGATGTTTTCTTTTGACTCTGCTGTTGGCCTGTCTTGAGTTTGTCAGAGATGTCATAGAAGTGATTTTCATACTCTCACATGACAGTGATACACTCTGGTTCTGAGTTTAAGGAGCAAGTAGACTTGGTAAGACTAGGCAGATAAAACCCAACCCAACTACTAAGTAGGACTAGTGATATCCCTTAACACAAAATGTCCATAGTGGTCTTCTGGCAGACCGTGTGTTATGAATTATCAGAAGGCAAGGGGTTGGACTTAAACAACTCCTGGATTCACTGCCTGCTAAATAATGACCTCCATGCTACATATCTTGTAAATGTGTTCTCTTGCAGGTTTCAACATTAGGGGATAATTAATCCCCTTTCATTCAGACAAAAGGATATGTGTAAACATACCTGTGTTTGTCAATATAGTCATTCATTTACAAACTCACCATAGTTAGAGTTAGGCTGAACCAAAGAAAAAGACCTGGTCCCGGTGGATAGATTAGAATAGTACTGTTCAATAAAACATTCCATGATGATGCAAAGGTTCTCGTCTGCACGGCCCAGTGTACTACTCTTATATGTGGTTCTCACGTATTTGAGATGCAAGTAATATAACTAAAGAACTGCATTTTCATTTTTATTTTTTTTAATTTGTTAGTTGTAGGACACAATACACTTATTTATTTATTTAATTATTTAATGTGTTGCTGAGGCTCAAGCCAGTGCCTCACACATTATAGGCAAGTGCTCTACCACTGAGCCACAACCCAGCCCCTATTTTTATTATTATTATTTTTTATTTAAATCTCACTAGTGACATGTGAAACTAGTGGCTATCATGTTGGACAGCCTGGTCTAGAAATTTCCAAATGAGAGAAAGAATTGCAGGCTCACAATTCAGTGTGTGATGTACATACTCCAATACGAAATGCTCTAGAAACTGAAAAGACAACCTCTGATGGTAGAGGTGATGGAGGATAAATATTCTGATGGTAGAGGTGATAGAGGAAAAATATTCAAAGGAGAGGAGATTGGATGAAGGTGAGATTTAAAAATGAAGTAGACTGGGAGTATAACTCGGAGATGGAGCACATGCTTGGACTGTTCAAGGCCCTGGGTTTGATTCCCAGCACCACACATATACATAAATAATAATGATAATAATGACAACAATAATAATGATAGTAGGAAGGAAGGAAGGGAACAGAGACCATTCTGAGGCAAGCCACTGAGGCATTATAGATTTATATGCAAGTTTTGGAAAAGAGGGATGGCTTGATGGGGTCAAAGTGTAGCTTATTGTGATATAATCACTATATAACATTGCTTGTGGTAAAGGCTTATTTGAACAGCTTAGCAACAAATTTAGCATTTATTGTATGGGGCATACAATGTTAGAGGAACTGCTGTGTTTATCATTTTAAATAGATAGAAAAATTGTCACTATGATCATCATTTCACAGAGAGAAAACTGAGGGAGGCCTGGAAAGTAAAAGAAATTTGCCTGAGGACACACAGTAAGTGGAAAAAGTCAGGACTTGACTGTTTTGACTTTAGAGATCAATTCCTTTGTCAGTAGTCTCCCAATTTAAATTTTTCTGAGTTTGGAAATGGTGATGAATTTGCCTAAGTACATCTTCCATCATTTGTTTCTGACCACTAGAAGTCTTTTTTTAGTTTTTTTTTTTTTTTTTTTTTCTCTGATTTCATATTGAAAATGATTTCTGGCTAAGAGACAGTATAAGATAGTTTGTTTCTTTAATGAAACATTTCATGAACTCAGGTTTTGGAAATAGCTCTATTAACAATCTCCTTCCTTTTTCTGCATATTTATAGCACTAGGAGGCTTTTATATCCTAAAATGGAGTAGTTAAGGAATTAGTCAGTTAAATTGGAGGACCCAGTCCATTCATTCCCAAATTTGAATGAGCCCTTGTGACCATGATGTGGAGAATCCTTGCTTCCGTGTGGTGAGGAATGGCTTGTTATTTGAGCCCCTCCACATCTTAACCTAAAGGTCATGACCCTGGGCTGACTTTTTTCTTTCTTTTTACCCTTTCCTAAGAGCACATCTTAGGGACTGGATAGAGGCTTTGCTTTTCTTAACTAAGAGGAACTGAATTTTTGCACCTGTCTGGCAGGCATGGTCAAGTCTTGAAAGTACAAGTTGAGAATCCCTTATCTGAAATCCTTGAGAACAGAAGTGTTTCAGATTTTGGAGTTTTTTGAATTTTGGAATGTTTGCATAGATTTCGATTGTTGAGTATTAGTGCTCAAAGAGTTTCCAATTTCAGATTTTTGGTTTAGGGATGCTTAGCCTGTATCCCATCATGGTTGAAAAAGCATTCCTGCTCTACAAGGACTCTTTTTTTTTTTTTTTCTTTTCAGATGCAAAAATCAAAAACACCTTCACTTGCTATTTTTTGCTGAATTTTTCTAAAAGTCCGTCTCAAAGTCATATTAAGGCACATGTAATATTTGTACCTGCCAAGAGTTGAGAGTATAAAGTGTAAGAAGCAGCTACTGCCTCAAGGGGTGCACATTCTGCTGCTAATGCAGAAGAGAGATTAAAGAATGGGACCAGCAGCCCCAGAGGGTTTGGGAAGATGTAGTTAGTGAATATCCAGGGTCAGAGATACTTGGCAAAGGGAGAACTGGTGTCAGATCCTACCAGGAGTGCAGGAGTTAGCAGAGGAGAGACAGGGCAGACTATGCATGGAACACATGCCTCGGCAGGGACTTAGGGTACAGGGAATGAGTAAGGTGATTCACCTGAGGTAGAAAAAGGCACGTTGGCTGCACATGAGAATCACCAGGGAGTTTTAAAATTAGCCCTCCTAATGATTTTGTTTTGATTGATCTTGAGGTGTAGCCTAGCACCAGGATTTTAATTTCATAGGAATTTTAATATACAGCCATGTTTGAGGACCACTGCTAGAATCTCTACACAGTTATTCTGTGGGCCACCAGAGCCTGCCTCACCTGCAAGCTTGTTAGAAATGTAGACTCTTGGGCCTCAATCCCATCCCACATTTAGGGAATCAGAATTTGCATTTTCACAAGATCCCAGGTGATCCCTATGCACATAGAAGTTGAGAAGCTCTGCTATAGAGAAAGAATGAGCAATAGGGTTGAGAGGACCAGATTACCTAATCGGATTTTCCTGGCCTTTGTGCTGGACTGGGAATGGGTTTCAGGGGTGGAGTGATAATGCTTTCCCCTCACGCCATTAGGATGCTTCTACTTCTTGTCAGCAACTCTCCTGATGTTATGCCCCACAAATAATAATGCATTTTATGTGGGTGTCTTGAGAGAGAAAGCCAGGGAAGCGTTAGCCAAAGAGTTGGACCTGCCTGTAGTAAAGATCCCCTAAAGATTTTTTTTTATCAAAAGATGTTGTGTGTGCCATGTTGTGATGTAGAATGAAATGGGGTGGGTGTGAGTGTGTATGTTCTGAGTTTGGGGAGATGTGTTAGGGGAAAATTGAAATAATTCACATGCAATTGAAAGAGGCCAACACTGAAGGATCTAATAATCATAAGAATCTGAATGGGGGGGACTGTGGTTGTAACTGAGTGGTACAGTGCTTAGCATGTTTGAGGTCTTGGATTCAATTCTCAGCACACAAAAATAAAGCCCCTCTAATCCCATCTACTTGGCCGGCTCAGGCAGGAGGATCCCAACAAGTATGAGGCCAGCCTTGGCAACTTAGCAAGACCCTATCTCAAAATATATAAAAAGAAAAGAAAAGAAAAGAAAGAAAAGAAAGGAAAAGAAAAAAGAAAGAGAATAGGGAAAAAAAAAAAAAAACTGGGGTAGAGTGCCTCTATGTTCAATTTCCAGGTGAAAAATGAAAAAAGAAAAACCTAAATAGCACTTAAATATCCCTCCCCAAATCTTCAGAACAGAGCTAGAAAGGAATGACAACAGATTCTTCTGTACTTTTTTGGAGATACCATGTAACTTTTTGTTTGGATTATCCTTGTGTGGCATTTCCTCCAAGAGTGGGGAGAGTTTCTGATGATTATAATCTTCCTGGCACAAATAAGGTCATAAACATTCAGCCCCACTCCACATGATCTCCTAGTTCTAGGTGGGTGGGATCATCTGACTTAAGGGTTATTGGTGATTTCAAAGGAGAAAGGAAAACAATGATGGTCATCATTTGGTGACTGGGCAGAGAGGAGGAGTTTCAGGAGAGGGAGAGGTTAAAAGTCCAAGTATGAAAGACTTGCTGTTGTGCAGGACCTGGATGATACATTCTAGCAGGGACAATACTCACAGGGGAACCCATACATTCCAGGAGATTATTTTGTTTGGGGGAAAAAAATGTTGAAATTGTTAGTATGTTAAATGGATTTACTCTTCAAGGCCAAGCTGAAATTGTACCTCTTCCATGAATTCATCCCTTGTTGCTTCAGTTCATAGTGTGCTGTCATGTGTTCATGATCCTCTCTCACACATCTTTTTCTCTCACTTCCTGAAATCCTCTTTAATAATTCAACAAGCATTTTTTTTTTGCCCTGATAGTTGGAACACAAATGTGGTATCTACTTATTTTCTAATGATGCATTTAAGGTTTACTTTATTTTTCTTATTTAGAATTGTATACTACCTCCTAAAATAGATAATTAAAGAACATGAACCAAGTCTTTTTCTTCTTTGTCTCCCTAGGGCTTTCTTTGTTTTTTGGTAAATGCATAAAATAATGGTGATTTTCTAAGACCTGTCATTTCCTTAGGGGATTTGTGACTTTATGAAATAACTTTTTTCAGGGGTTCTCATAATTGAATCTAATCGATTAAAAATAATTTGCTTTTTCTGTTTTCCAAGTTTGTTGGTGTATCTAATTAAAAAAAAGAATGGAGGGGGAGGGAAGGAAAGACAATTTTTAAAAACTGTAAAACTGCAGTATGTATTTAAAACTACTTAATATATTAATGTATATTGCCAAAACAGATACTTATGAATAAGATAAATATTGGGATCCTTTTGTACTTATTTCAACACGGGTTTTTAAAAATTATGAAAGTTAGAATCTTGGTAAATATTCCTGTTTTTCTAATTTTTTTATATGATACCCATTTCCTTAGTTGCTTTTTCTCATCTTGCCATATGGGTTCCTTTTTCTTTCTTTCTTTCCTGTTTAGAAGTGGTACCATTTGTTGTAGGAAGGTAACTCCTGGCCATGCCTGTAGTCAAGAGTGTCACTAGTCATTCAGATGTGACCCACTGAGATGTTTAAACTGTCAAATTGAATTTATGGGTAATGGGTTGAATTTCACTGCTTTAACAATTTAATTTAGTTTCAAATCATGACATACTATTTTATGTCTTTTCTTGGAAGTAAGAAACCTCGAATTCACCAAAATTCAAAAGACATGTATGTTTTGAAACTTGGGAGACTAAAAATTGTCAGTCCTCACTGACACTTTTGGGGGAAAAAATGGTTTCAATTGTAGTCTGTTATGATTTTAGATATTGTAATAAAGAAGTATGTACATCATGTTAAAAAAAAAACAGCTAGCACCTGATCAGAAAGTGAACTTACTTAACCAAGATTAAATCAACTTAAAAAAAAAAAAAAAGAAAGTCTAAACTGGGGAAAACATTTTAAAAGAATTCCTTAATGAATCCATCAGTAGTTTATGCCCTTAAAGAAATTTTTATGGTATAATAATGAACATTTATAACAGAACAAAAATAAGCCATTTCCTAACATTAGCCTCTCTGCCTACGGAGGTCATAAAAATTGTTAATGCAGATGAGGTTGCCTTCTGTTGTGTGATGCTAATAGGAAATGGATCATTGCGGTTTATGGTGTACTTAGCCATTTTGGTTCATGATAAATGGCTGACTTCAAGTGACATTCCTTCCCCGATTTCCTACTATTCATCACCTGGAAGAATGGAACCCAAACATGAAGTTGATTTTGAAGTTGTCAGGAGTTTCTCTGTGGTGTAAATCCATCATAAGCCAATGTTTTAATTGATTTAGGAAGAAAGAGCATGAATAAAAACACTCATAAATGTTTTATGCTCCTATTTTCTTTTGTTCAAAAGCCAGTTTTGTGACTCTGTCTTATCCTGCTCTGACTTCTGTTGCCTCTTCCCTTTCCCTTCCCCCTCTCCAAACATTCTCTGGTTTTGTAAAGTTCCTAGATTTTATCTTTGCAGATGCTTTGATGTAATTACATTGTTTTGCTCTATAAAATCAGCCCAAAATAAGCAGAAAGACAGGCACACATTTTCAACTTGTATGTTCATCTACATGATAGGCATTATACAACACTAGTATGGACAGCTTCTTTCACTGCTATATTCTTACTATTATCCTATTTTCTCCTTTTTCTCCTCATCTTTTCATGAAATACTAAATCCTCATGCACTGCCCCTGTACCCAGGCTGCCTATGTGAGTAAAGATCATGTATCATGGGCTCTTGCTCTTGGAAAATTATTCCCCACCATATTTTTACTGAGGCCTTTCTGATACTTTAAGACTTACCCAAGATCTAGTCATGCCTAACATATGCCTAAAGGAAGTTCGAGCCTCTGTGGTATTGTGTTGACATTTGGAATGTTTATCTCTTGAAATAGAGCCTATGCTTAATTTCGTAGTATAATGCTCTCCATATTATTTGTAGGGTATTTATTTCTGGAAGGATGCTATTTGGGAAAGAAAATGTAAATGCTCCTGCAGTTCATGTTAGAATCATTTTGTGTAATTGAGATAATTTGATATTTATTTCATTGACTCTAAAGGGATTTTGGTCTGCCTTATCTGTGTGCATTATGGGAGTAAGGATGAAAACAGGTTATTTATTTGCATTAAATATTGTAGCAGGAGGAAACCCTCCTTGTCTTTACTTGATGTGCCTCCTTGGTTTTACTTGAGGTTTTGGTGTCCTGGAAGGGAAGTTAATGAAAATTTCCCTCCCAGGGACTGTCTTTTGTCACAGAACATTGTAGTTCCTAGCAGATTCCTCTGAAAGGCTTTTTGTGGAGGCCAACTACCTCTTTTAGCAAGTGGTATCCATTATACCTCACTTACAAAGAACTTTAGGTCCATAAATTGAAAGTGTTTGAGGTTCTGAATTAATTTAATGCTCTAGAACCCCAAAAGCTGGTGAAATTAGGAAAAAAGCCTGGAAGTTATGGAACTGACATATTAATTAGGTTTTATATGATCCTTTTTTCTGTGAAACACTAGAAATAGTTCGTGGGATGCAACTTGATAACATGATCTTAGACAAATTCTATCAGTCTTTTACTGATGGTTATGATCTCTGGATAGGACAGACCATCTTTTTGTCTTCTCCCAAATTCATTGAATGATAATCACTAACCTTGTATATTTAGCTCAATTCAGACCAGTTAGCAAACCTGTGAGGTAACCAATTCCAATATGCTGCACTAATCTATTCAGACTGTTGAAACACATTCATAATTGAATTTTTGGTCAAATTTGCATGGTGTGGTCATTGGTAACATCAAGATTAGGACTTGGAGGAGGTGGCTAAAGGGAAGAAGAACCAAGTAAAGGTGAGATAACAGGAGGAAATTGCAGAGAGGGGGACCGAGAACATAGAGAACCTGACAAACCACATACTTTTGACAACCTTGCCCACTTTTCAACTATGGCATGTTTAATGAATATTAATGGCCTTTTACTTTCTTCCTTCCATTTTCTTTTTTCTCCCCACTCCCCAAGCCTGCTGCATTTTATGGTTATAGTTATGTTGAAACTAAGGGAAAATAGACTAAGATATGCCAGTTTTTCTCTTCTGTGAAAAGACTGGAAGAAACATGTCCCACAATTTAAAGACTGTCTGGGGAGTATTAAGCAGCAGTACTCTTTTTTGTTTAGGAAGTAGAGGGTCTATATGCAGAGGGTTTTAATTACTACCTTCTGTTTATGTGGCCAAGCCTTTTGAGCATACTATGTTCTTGAAGTCTAAGTCTTCTTGCAGATGGATTCCTGTAAGGCAAAACTTGAAGTATTTATTTATGTTCATCCTTCTTATTTCATGGTGAAGTTACTGTTATTAGTTCAATTTGCTCAGAAACCACCTCAGATATTTATTAAACTGAAAGTAGAAAAAAAAATAAGTTCCCAAGTGGAAAATTATTGTTCTTTGGAAAACTTTTAATTCTGAAATTTATTGGAAATGAATATTCAGAAGGACTAAACTACCAAGCATAAATTTAACATTATCCAGGGACTTTCTAGTTGGTTTTGAAATTCTCAGAATCAGTTAGCTGTTAATGATTTTCTCTCTTCACTTACCGATTCAAAGGTGTGATGTTAGTTTTACCCTGTAGGCTGTTACTTGGCTTCTTTGCACTTCAAAAAGATCTAAGGTCACTCACTGATTATGACTTTGCCACTTCCTGTCCCATTGTCCTTACAAAGGGGTTTTGTAGGTTTAGACCCATCTGTAAAGAAATCAGCCCGAGTAAAAATTCTTTTATTTTGTTTGTTTTGCAGTATGGTTTTGAAATACCACTGAGCTATATCCCAAGCCCAAGTAAAAATTCTCGATAGTTGCATATCTATTAAATTAAGCATGTTTGCTTCTCATTTGAATCTGTTCAATTGTATCATTTGTAAGGTGATACTTACTGGGATTCAGAGTTGAAATACTTTTTGCCTCTCCTTGTTGATGAATTGTGTAATAAAATAAGAGAGCCTGGCAACAGGAAGCTGATACTGTGGTAGGGAGACACTAGGTCAGAATATTTCTGTGAGATTCCTTTGACCTACAACCAAAATAAGTGAATAGATAGGTAAATAAATCGATAGCATTCATGCAATATTAACACCTTTTGGTGAGTTGTCCTGTCATAGAACAACTTATGATGTAGCAATACATCCTGCATTCGTCATGCCTCTTCTTAGATATCATCTGTGAGTGACCAGTGTGTTCATGCTTCTGGTTCTGAAGCAGTAGAATATTACATTGACTTGCATTCCATTCTTCTTTTGCTAAGCCCCTATTATTTTTTTTTTCCTGACTGTGATTATTCTCTGCTACACTTAATTGTCAGTCATATAATTTTTGGTGGGAAAATACTTGAACTAAGTTGAAAAGCGTGCTGAGCAAACTAATAGAAGATTTTGTTTCAATTTTTTGATGTTAACGATTACTACTTCCCAATATCCTGTTCTTTTTTTTTCCCCAGTACTTCAGTTGTGATGCATAACAGCCTGCAGAGATAAGTCCGAAATCTTGCAGTTAGGTGGCCCATAGACAAGGAGATAGAACTCTACCTCTCTTGAGCATGTTTCTAATAATATTTTTTCACTGGAATTTTTTTTATAAGAATATGCCTGACCTCTCCCCAGAATTCCAGATTCATACATGCAAATGCCTATTCTAGACTTCCATTTGGATATTAATGGGGTTTGCAAATATGTACCAAATATAGCTTTTGATTCTCTTTCATCAGCTTCCCACCTACTTCATGCTTACTTTACTCCACTTCTTCCACTTTTCAGTTACAGACAATGCTAACATGCTCAAGTTGAAAACTCTGGAGTTATTTTCTATTTTTTCTCTCCTCCTGCCCCCTGCATCACCCATTCAGTCTGTCAGGAGGCCTCTCTCCAGAAGAGGGTCCCAGTCTTTCATATTTTCCCACCATATTTCCAGCCACCATTTCTTACTTGAATAACTGCCAGAAACTTCTTCCCCAAAAAAACTGTTCTCCATGCAGAGCCAGGGTGATTCTTTTAAAGCAGATGTCAGATCTTCTCCAACTCAAAACCCTCAGGCAACTTCCTATCACTCTTGGAACAAATCCAAATTCCTTGGCCTACAAGGCCCCACATGGTCTGGTATCTGGCTACCTCTCTTCTCTTATCTCCTATCACTTTCCTCTCACTTACTGACTTTCTTACTATTCTTTAAGCATACCCAGTTCATTCCCACCTCAGGGCTTTTGTCTTAGCTGATCTTTGTCCTGTAATACCCTTTCCTAGATCTTCACATGGTTAACTTTTTCTTATTGTTCAAGTCTTTGCCTAAAATGTCAATTCCTGCGAGACCCTCCCTGAACATTTCATCTAAATTATATCCTTCCCTCCCATGTTTAACTTCATCCCATTAACTTTTATTATTTGATTCCTAGAAAAGATCACTACCTAAAGTTCCTATTTTGTACCTATTTATCACAATTTACTATCCCATGAGGGCAGGGACCTTGTCTCTTTTGTCCACTGAGGTATCCCCCATGTAACTTTGCCTAGTACATACAGTAAGTGCTTAATAATTGTTCATAATCAAATTAATTTTGTTCCATGAGGAATATAAACTGCTGAATCACTAAAGAATAGTATGGATTATATTTTAGTGAGAATAGTCTGGCCAAATCTTGCAGTTAGGTGACCCAGAGGCAAGGGAACAGATCTCTGTCTTCTGGGTGTTCTATTAATTTGTGACCAGGAAAAAGAAATTAACAATCATGGTCAATTGACTTTTTCTCTTGCAGATCTGTGTATATAAAATGGTCATTTATTGGATCTGCATATCATTTATTTGCAACTTGATATGTATGTTGTATACTCAAACAATAGAACAAAGGGTACTCCTTACAGAGATAAGTGAAATTGTGGTAAGTACTCACTATGATGAGAACAGCTTACACCGAACATGTAGTAACCATGCATACATCTCTCTCAAGAGAGAAAACACCAAAATGTAGTAAATAGCAGTTCCTTTAACTGCAACGTTTCTGAATACATACTGATTATCTGAGACTCAATGAATATGTAATGAAAACTTGCCATTTATCTTGTGACTGAATCTTTGCAAATTTAGTATAATAAATTGGATGTGTGTCTATGATTAAGGCAGAGGAGAGGAGAAAATGGAAGATCTTTTTCTTTCTCTTCTGTAGTTTGTTAATAAATGTCAGTAGATTAGAAGCCACAGACTCACCAAATTTAAGAGATAAGGATGATTTGGTTTTCTTGCTTTTATTTCTGAGACCATTCCAGAATTTCTCTTAGATTCTTCTTTTTGTGTTGTTTTCTGTCACTTAATCAATAATGTTTTCCCTTTTTAGGAAAAGTAGCAGCGTCCGAAGTTAGGAACTTTCCCAACAACTTTCTTCCTAAATTTCCCTGACT
Source organism: Sciurus carolinensis (assembly GCF_902686445.1). Lineage (NCBI taxonomy): Eukaryota > Metazoa > Chordata > Mammalia > Rodentia > Sciuridae > Sciurus > Sciurus carolinensis. Next base: position 31,815,057 of record NC_062227.1, read on the forward strand.
CACCTGTCTCTGTGTCCTACTCCATGGTAGTAATCTTTATTTGAAGTGTTGGGCACCTCTCCTTCCCCCTATTCTGCTGGCAAATCCTCAGATCTGAGTTCTGCACAATAAAAGCTTTAGTTATATGCAGCCATCTCCATTAACCCTTTGATCAGTTCCCCCTGTGGTCACTAGCCAGGAATCCAGAGTTGGTTTATTTGTGACTGACTACTTCAGGTCTGGCAGAATTAAGGTTCACAATTCTCCTATTTGAATTTAACTTTCTTCTTGATTGAAATGATTTTTTGTCCTGGGTGCAATCCTGGTTATAAACGAGAGTAATTTTTGAATTTTCATATAGGATTAGAGTGTAAAAGTGATTCTTTTCCATTGAATTATGGATTGATTGTTAATCAGCATCTTGGAAATTTCCAGACACCACCAGTTGAACTATAGCGATCACCTCCTGTTAAAAATATCTCTCTTTTCTTACCACCCTTCTCTACCCTGATGTTCACCACCCGGGAGGCTGCCCATGAGGACAGCAGCGTCCCTGTGCCTGTCTGGAATCCCAGCAGGGGATTCAAGGGTGGCAGGAGAGTGAGGTTGGGTTAATTATTCTCCTGGCTCCTTCTTTGTGGGGTTGCCTTGGGCTGCTTATATCCCTTGACCAAAGGTCATGGTTCTTCACTGTTAGACTTTCTCCTTTTGGGTTTTTGTAATCAATCCTTCCTCTCATCTCTTTACTTGACCCCAGAGTGGTAACAGGTCTACTGTCACCAATGTTGAATTAAGGCAATATCTCTTGTAGTCCCGTATACCATGTCTGTATCTTTACAAATAGTCCCTTTCAAATAAATCTCCATAGATGATCCAGATTTGAATATGCCCTCAGTTTCCGGTGGGATCCTGTCTGATGCAAATATTGTTTCTTGAATTTTGTATACTATCAACTATTTTTTGCCAAGTACCTATTATATAGATACTACCTTAATGAGGAACCAGGGAGTAGGCAAAAAATAGAAAGAATCACTGCCTTCTGGGGGGATCTGTCATGCGAGATAGATAGCACCTTCTTTGCCTTCTTTAGATTCAACATTTATTGAACGGCTCCTGTAAACCAGACATGGTGTACACTTTTCAGACAAATACAAAGCAGGGACATTATATATCTTTATTTTAATTGCGTACTTAAGAACATTCTGTATATTCAGATAATTACAATTTACAATCCCGGACAAGGCAGAGATGAGTTTACATCACAATCTGACACATTCGCAGAATTAAACAATAGCCAAGAGTATCATCACTACCATCAGATAGTCATCATCACCATTGGTCCATGAGGCTCTGACTGCACATGGAGGGCCTGGTCTTTGCCTTAATTCTCTTTAAAGTGTGAGCACCACACACCTTGTTTGAACCTGCAGGAGTCTTTCACCTTGTGGTTCATTGTGTTTGATTGGGTCATAGTAATAGTTACAACCTCTCTAATGCCTGGTTCCTAAACCTTTTCCAGTGCTCTTAGTGACCCTGGACTGAGGAAGGAGGAACCAGCCCAATTTCTGTGTCCCTACAGCTCACGGTGCTATGAACTCTCATTAGTCCTGTCATTTCTGACTTTGACAGCTTGATAAGAAAACAGAAAAGTACCAAATTGTCTGGTTATGCCTGAAGCGTGGCCTGTTCAGTTCTTAGTCCCCAGTGCCTAGTTCTGTATGTTAACCTTTGCAATTCTCAAGCTTGACCAGTTCCTGAGCTCACTATAGGACTTCTTTTGTGCCTTGATCTCCATCTTGTTGGATGGGAATCTTGCAGTGTCAAGGAAACCCTTTAGTTGGATAGGAGATTTCAGTTGAGCACAAGTTGCCTTTTCTTTATGTCAGCATTGGGCAAAACATTCAGTGGGTGCACTTTAGGAGAAGGAGCCCAAATAGATTTGGGCAATTGTCTTTAAAATGTTTCTTCACTGGGGGACCTTTCTTGGGCCGTTGACCACTTTTAGGAAAGCCTGTTTTGCATAGTTGAATGGTATCCTCTAGAACCTCAGGCTGTATGACTTCTGCCTACATCACTTCCAATGCTTGCTGCACCAGAAGAGCTGTCAGAATGAGATGATGCAGTGTATAGGCAGGTGAAGAAAGGTGTGTATGACATTCCATCCATTGCTTGGGGGAACAATGTGTTTGAGTGATGTGACCCTACTCAGTAAGTCCTCATGATCATCTTTAGCATCATTAAAGGATGAGGTTTTGTCAGCCTTGCACTTTATGCTCTAAATGAGACATCAGCAATTTACACTACAGCCAAAACCCCCTGCCTTACATTTGCAGGGTTCAGGGCACTGTACCTCACAATGACCCTATTTGAGTGTCCTACAGCCATGGGGACAACCAGAGGGAAATTAACTGCACCTTACTGAATGAATAGAACCTGTTATGAAAAGTAAAAAAAATGTAATAAACCTTTTAGCCTCAGGGCTCTTTTCCTTACTGTGTGTCTGGTAACCTGCTCCAAGCATTTCTGTTCTTCTTTGCTGATTCAGCTTACCTTTTGCCCATTGGGTGAGCAAAACACTGTCAATAGCTATATAGTTTCACCTCAACCAGGGTGTGACAATGTCTGAAGACATTTTCTGTTGTCACACTGAGGATATGTCACTCGCATCTAGTGGGTAAAGGACAGGGATACTGCTTAACATCCTATAATACACAGGATGCCCCACCACTACAAAGATTTATCTGGCTCAAAACATCAATAGTTCTAAGACTGAGAAACCCTAATCTAGACCTTAATTGGTCCTACAGAACTATCTGTCTATAATCCCAGCAACTTGGGAGGCTGAGGCAGAAGGATCATGAGTTCACAGCCAGCCTCAGCAAAAGCAAGGCGCTAAGCAACTCAGTGAGACCCTGCCTTTAAATAAAATACAAAATAGGGCTGGGGATGTGGCTCAGTGATCAAGTGCCCCTGAGTTCAATCCCTGGTTCCCAAAAAACAAAACAAAACAAAACAAACAAACACAAAAAACAAACAAAAAAAAAACAAACAAAAACAACAAACTATCAGTGATGATAGAAATGTTTTATATAGGTGTTACTATTATGTATGGCTACTGAGTACTTGAGATGTGACTAGTATTCAAGCAAGGAGCTGAATTTTTAATTTCATTTAAATAGCAGCACTATAGCTACAGGCAACTGTAGAAGGTAGTGCAAATCTAGACCATGGGTCCCCTGTAGAAGTACTTTGTTTTAAAAAATGATGGATGAAAAAGGTTGGTACCTGGTAGAAGGGAGAATTGGTGAGGAAATTTAGAGGAAGCTGCTAGAGGAGTGTGTCTTCAAGACAGGTTTTGTTGTTGTTGTTGTAGTTGTTAGAGACTCTGTAGGTTAGTAATTCTAACCATACAGAGTAGTTTGACATTATCTCTGTCCATGTTATTTAGGAACTCAACTGGGAAAATGAATGACTGCAGGCTAGAATTTTCTAGAGTGCTCTGGCAGGATGACCTGAAGGCTAAGTTCAGAGAGAACTGTCAGAGGGAGTACCCACTAATGACCTCTACATGTGGCCTGATTTCTGTGTCCCTACATTGCACAGTTCTGCGGGCCCTCTTTAATCCTCAATCATCTCAGGCCATGAGAGCTTAATAAGAAAGTAAGGTACACCAGCCTGTCTGGCTATGCCTGATGCCTGGCCTGTCTGGCCCTTAGTCCTCTTTCCATCATAGAATATTAAGGATATTTTGATTTCTTTCATGGTTTGACAAGGCTTTGCCTATGAGCAAGGTAGAAGCCACGTGACCTTTTGTGATCTAGTCACTGAAGTCATATAGTATTATTTCTACCAAATCCTGTTAGGTTAAGTTGTCATAAGCCTGCCTATAATCAAGGTGACATATGTAGACTTTACCTCTTACAGATTAAATATCAAAGAACCTGCAGCCATATTTTAGGAGCTCTACCAGTTTTAGTCAGCTTTTTTGTCACTGTTACCAAAAGACCTGACAAGAACAGCGTAGAGGAGGAAAAGTTTATTTTGGCTCATGGTTTCAGAGGTTCAGGGTTGACTCCATAGCTCTGGTCCCAACAGAACATCATGGAGGAAGGGCCTGGCGGGAGAGGGCAGCTCAGGACATGGCACCAACGAAGCTGAGGTTCTGCTCACCGGGGACAAAATACAAACCCTAAAGTCACAGTGACCTACTTCCTCTAGCCACACCCTACCTGCCTATAGTTACCATCCAGTTAATCCACATCAGTGGATTAGGTTACATCTCTCCTAATTTAATCATTTCACCTCTGAAAATTCTTGCATTGTCTCACACAAGAGTTGAGGGGCCCTCAAATCTAAACCATAAAACTACTCATTTACCTGATCATTTTTAAAATTTTATTTTGAAAATTGGCAAATAAAAATTGTATGTATTCTAATTCAGTCCCCAGTCACCTTTCTAATTGTCAAAAAAAAATCCTATTGTTATGTATAGTGAAAAAGAACCAATAAAAAAGTTTTTAATGTTAAAAAATTTTATTGTGTGCAACATATTATTTTGAAATATGTATATATTATGAAATGGCTAAATCAAACTAATTAGCAAATGCATTATCTCACATCTTATTTTTTGGTAAGAACACTTAAAGTTTTCTTAGCAATTTTCAAGAATATAATATATTATTATTAACTATAGTCACCATGTTGTACCATAGATCTTTTGAAATTATTCTTGCGTCTCCTTGAAATTTTGTATCCTTTGACCAACTTCTTCCCAATTTCCCTCCCCTTCCCCCTGCCCCTGGTAACTACCATTTTACTCTCTATTTTTGTGTATTTGAATATTTTACATTCCATATACAGTTGAGATCATGCAGAATCTGTAACACAAGGTTTGGAGAGGCCTTGTCATCAGGAAGTTTATATGAGGTAGGGCCTGGAAAGCCACCTGGTACCTTATATTGAAAGAAGAAACCACATATATTTAATTCAGAAAGGACAAGAGTTGGATAAACTGTTCAGGAAGAGAAATTTTGGCTAGTGAACTAAAAGGGATGGATATGAAGGAAGTAAATGCTGATGGATGAAGTAAAGTAATGGGGAAAGTGAATAAAAAAAAATGTAGAAGGAGAAAAAGTAAATTATGATGAGAGAAGGGCTAGAGGAAGAATGAGGTCAAAACTAGTGAAGAGGTGTTTCATAGAGGAAAACAAGTTATCAATTTTCTTCCTCCTTTGAAACTCTATTTAGTGTCATTGGCTCTTTCTTTTTTTTCCCTACACCCAGGTATATCAATCAGGGTCTCAGCAGGAGACACATGACATACCCAAACCATGATGACTCAAGGAAAGGTTCATAAAGCAACATAGTAGTTGGACATGGTGATGCATGCCCAGCTACAAGGGAGGCTGAAGCAGGAAGATTGCTTGAGTCAAGGAGTTCAAGACCAGCCCAGGCAACATAGTGAGACCTCATCTCAAAATACAAAACATAAACAACACAAACAAATCCAATAACAAAAATGTAAAGTAACATAGAGGAGCAGGAAAGATAATGCAGGTCCCCAGGGCTGGTAATGGTGGGGTATACTCACCCTATTTAGGCTGTATGCTAGGGGAGAGAGCCATTCCTGGAAGCCTGCAATGAGGACGACTGTGAGGAAGGGCTGTGGGTGGGAGCTACAGTCTGCAGTGGGGGATTCAGGTAGCCATAGCAGATCTTGCAGGTAGGAAGGTACCCTGACTTCACTTTCTTCCTCCTTTACTTCCTCTACCTCCCACAGGCCAACCCCAGCCAGAAGCCAGCACATAGGTTACCTCGGTGGATAGGATGTACACAGTGCAGCCTTCTGGTACAACGTAAGGAATATCTAGCACACCTTACCTCTCTTTCCCCCATTGTACCTTCTCCTTCCAACTTTCCCACTGTTACTTAGCCTTCTCTTGTTAGCCCCATTCTGTTCTTTACATTTAAGACTATTTTAAATCCAGCAAGTGACATGAAATAAGTAAGTAACTCTTTGGGATGATTTCTCAGTGTCTGTGCTTTGCCTGCCTTGCAACAGAACTTTCTGGGCTCTTTACCTCTTTAGCCTCCTAAAAATAAAAGAAAACAACAACAACAAAAAAAAACCCATGCCTGAGATACATCCCAGCTCTCTTGTGAACCAGAGCCTTGTATCTTCTGCCTACACTTAGTTCAGTTTTCTGTGCTGAAAGTAGCCCTGTACCTGTACCTGGGGACAGAGTGAATGACTCATGACTGACCACACAATAGAGTTTTCAGAATTACTTTCCAAGAGTTTATAAAATACTTACTTGCTAGCAGGTGGCATTAGAAATCACAGGGGCATAAAAAGGTGTTGATTTACAAATCACTGAGAACCTGAACTTGTGGAAATTCCTTAACACGTTGATTTTATCACAGGGCTGAAAGTAAGAAGTTAAACTAGGCCAAAAATGGACAGAAGAGATATAAATGATGTTTAGAGATGGAATGTGTGGGACTGGACACCTGGCTAGACATGGCAGCCACAAAGAATTAAAGGTAGAACCATTTTAGTAGTTCAGTTCTGAGTAATTATAACTGTGGTGTTATTAACTCAGGAAGAGACAACAGAAGGAGTAACAGATTTGCTTCAGAAGTTGAGGGGTTATGTCTGGAGAATGTTGAAGCTCGAAGTGGTGGCAAGACAGCTTGTAGAAATGTCATGGGAGCATTTAAAGATGCATGTCTAGAGCGCCCAGGAGCTAAGACTAAAGAAATAAAGAAGAGGTATTTAAGGATGGGGAGGGCCAGGCACTGTTGTACACACCTGTAATCCCAGTAGCTCAGGAGGCTGAGGCAGGAGGATTGCAAGTTTGAGATCAGCCTCAGCAATTTAGTGGTGTTCTAAACAACTTAGCAAAATCCTGTCTCAAAATAAAAAAAATTTATAAAAATGGATCGTGGATGTGGCTCAGTGGCTAAGGACCCCTGGGTTTAATCACCAGTGCCCCCCCCAAAATAAAGGGGATGTGGAAGTGGGTGAGATCCCCAAAAGAGAGAGGATTAGAGGCTTCTCAAACTCAGGATCATCCCAAGGATCACCCTTTGATATTAACTGATTGCTGTTGATTGCTGTACCCCCTGCAGAGATTTGATTCAGTAGATTTGGGGTGATACAATTATTCCAGGTATGTTTATTTTTAATAAGCACCCCAAGTGATCCTGATGTGCTTTGAGAAGCTCAATATTTTAACACAGAAAAGTTTTTGAAACTGAATTAATTTGAGGATGACTGGTACTCTGTCAGGTTAGTGAGAAATGGAAGGAGTGAAGAATAAGGATTAGAGGTATAGAAGAGGGTTCTGTTGTACTGTGGTAGCCACATCAAGGGTAGGCAGTTAGGGGGTGAAGAGGGAGGAGAGTGTATGTGGATGGAGTACCTAGACTGTACCAATTAACAGTTAAATGGTCTTCCCTGCAGATTCTCAAATTTTTTGGTTTAGGAACTCTTTATGCCCTTAAAAATTGTGGCAGATCCTGAAGAATTTTTGTTTAAGTGAGTTATATCCCATGGTGTGCTGGTAAACCAGTGATCCAAAACAAAACACAAGCTCTGATTTGTGATGTTTCCTGACTTCCATGGTATAAAGTCCACCACAGACTATTTCAAGCTATGAACAGATTACTTGCAAACTGGTACAAGCCAGTTCCAACACACTGCTGGATAGCTATTGATATTTATCCTTTGATATTTAAAATTAAGACTTGAAAATATTTGAAAATAATATTTTCAAATGAAATATTCATTACATGCTAGCATAAATAACGCATTTTTATGAAAGACCTTATAAAGAAACAAGAAAAATAATTACCTTATGAAACAAATCTGACAAGAATACTATTGTTTTACATTATATATTTCTTTTTTTGTGTTTTTTTTTTTTTACGAGTCTCACCATCTTACTTAATAGAAAACAACTGGATTCTTGTATCTGCTTCTGCGTTCGTGTTGCATCATCATGTCATGTAGGCTCTGGAAAATTCCTCTGTATACTCATGAGAGGATGAATACAAAGGACAAAAATCCATCTTATTATTATGAAAACAGTTGCAGAAGAACTAGTTTGCAGATACCCTGAAAGGGTCTCGAACATCCCCTTGGATCCTTGTACCACACTTTGACAACTGCTGCTATAACGAAAAAGGGACCACAAAATTTTATTGAATTCATCTTCTATTAGTAAGCATTTGAGTAACCATTCCCTCTAATGTATTGATATAATGTTGTAAAAATACATGAAACAAAACGGTTAAAGTTGAAATTAAAAACATGAATAAGAGATTAAAATAGTTTTTTTTTTTCCAGAACCCCATGTATTGCCTTCCATAGCCCACAGTTTTTAGTAGACTCCTTGTTGTATAGGATGAAGCTGAACGTGAAGTCTTTGGGTTTGGTGAGTAGAGGGCCTGTATTGTCCAAGGTGGAGAAAACAACATCCATAAAGTGAATACAGAAGTAATATTTACTAAGAATGAAGGGAATGATGGAGGGTGAAAAAAATCAAGAGAAGCTACTCTACCACTTGGTAAAAGGATGGAAGGATAATTAATTTTCTTGGCCAGGCAAGACAAGCAGAAGGGATGCTTGAATCAAGATACTTTTGTTTTTGTTTTTGTTTTTGTTTTCTGGTACCAGAGATTGAACTTGGGGAACTTAACCACTGAGCCACATCCTTAGCTATTTTTAAAGTATTTTTAATTTTGAGACAGGATCTCACTTAGTTGCGTAAAGCCTTGCTTAGTTGATAAGGCTGGCTTTGAAGTCATGATGGTCCTGCCTCAGCCTCTGAGCCACTGGGATTACAGGTACGTGCCACTGCGCCCGACTTGAATCAAGACACTTTAAAAGAAGCCAATTATGAATGCACGCATTAGTTATCTTTGACTTCTTTCCCCAAAGCAAAATAAACAAAGCAATAAAGTCCTTGATGGATATTTTGGAGATATTCTGAGAATGGTGTTTTTATAACTGTCAGGCAATAAATAGTTAATAGTTGCATGGAATTTTGATTATCCTAAGTAGGTCTGAGTAAGTCATTCTTGTAATGGTTTGAATTGGTATGATCAGGCAGAACTAGCCTCTCCTTTAGCAAATAGGATGCTGCTTCACAGATGAACCTACTTTCATAAATGAGCCATTGGAAATAGTCCCCAGAAAAATGATAAATTGTGCCCAAAGTGACACCAATCTACCTGATCAATACATCATTTCCTCCTTAGGTACATGTGCTGCTTGCTCACCATGGCAACTTTATTTAAAAGATCCTATGTTTTGCTAGATGCCAGCTAATCAGAAAGGGCACTGCACATGTTAAGGTGTCAAGCATGCGGAGGTATATGCATGCAGAGGTATATGCATCTCAGCAACAGAAAGGATTTCAGTAGTCAAAGAAAAACATCTCTGGTAGAATTTTAGTGACTGAAATAAAAATAGGTGTCAGGAAGGTAATTGCCAAGTTAAACTATGGAAGCTGCTGTCTGAAAATTATTTTGGAGACTTTAAGATACATTGTACATTATGATGACAACTATGAAGATGTGTTTTATTTGGTGCTTACTGAATATACCAATAATTTATGAGCTAACCAGTGCACTTCACTTAATCTTCAAGATAACCCAGCAAGATAAGTGATATCAACATTTTGCAGAGGACAAGACTTTGAGAGGTGAGGAAACACACAAAGTTGCCCAGCTAACAAGAGGCAAAAGAGGAGTGCAAATCCATAGACACAAACTCTTTTTCTTTTACCCTATCCTGTGGAAGGGTCAGACCTGCTACAACCCAAAACAAAAGAGGATTCAGGACATTTGTTTTTGGTTTGTAGTTTCCTCATGCAATTTTATAACAGATTAATCATGCCAACAAGAAGTGAGAAAGTATCTGGGCTGTAAATACTTTCTCTTCCTTTTTATCTTTCTATTGAACTAAAAAAAAAAAACCCAAAAAATGAAAAAAAAAAAAAAAAAAAAAAAAAGAAAGAAAAGAAAACCTCCCCTCAGACTTGGATCCAAATCACATTTTTTAGAATCCTCTGAAATACTTGGCTCAGGTTTACAGCATTTCCAAAAGCCAGATTAAACTGCTATTTCTCATTCTTATGGAAAGCAAATCAATACTATTGGCTTCTTTTCTTTTTCTTTCCTCATTATGCTTGTATGGACTTTCTTCTCCTAAATATAAACTTAAAATTTGGGGGATACTGTAGACTGAACACAGATCCTTGCACATGCCAAGCACACACTCAAACACTGAACCTACCTCCAGCCTGGAATTTTAATTTTATAAGTAAACAAAATAACCATTCACTTGCTTATCCTAATGTCCAAAGTGGGCAGTTCTTTTCCTAGACTGGCTAAAGTAGAAACAATAAAGGAATTTCTACAGGAAGGATTACTTGGGAGGTAGGAATTGTTTGTCTTTTGTCTGTTTGCCTGTTCTTCCTGTGTCTGCTATCAGTGATTTTTCACCAGGGCTTAATTATTGTGCCTCACACTCTGTGTTGCTATGGTGAAGACGAATCTACTCTTTGCCATAGTTTCTTTACAATACATTCTCTTTACATAACCCATTCTGAGAATCTCAGAGTTGGTGGGAGATGGTCTAGGAGGACTGGAAAGATCCCATTGACTTTGTGAAGGATTGGACACAGATGCTTGGAAAACTGGTAAATTCCTCCAGGCCAAACACAATGAACTATTCTCTCATAATCCCTTAGCACTTAGGAAAAGGACAACTTGCCATATAGTAGGCACTTGATAAATGTTGTTAAATGGGAAATTATGACAGTTTGATTAAGATGTCATCAGGAATACCAGGACAAGACCAGGACATCTGATTTGTGAAATGAGGAAGAACAACCTGTTGAAGATTTATGACTCAGTATTTTCTAATTTCCTATTTCTTGGGGTTTTTAATTTTTATTTTTTATTTTGTTGAGATGGGGTCTTCTTTTGTTGCCTGAACTGGTCTCAAACTCCTGAGTTCAGGCAGTCCTCCCACCTCAGCCTCCCACATTGCTGGGACTACAGTCATGTATCACCATGCCCAGCTTATGGCTTGTGTTTTCTGATAATATTAGATCAGGGGTTGACAAATGCTTTCTCTTATGGGCCAAGTGATAAATATTTGGGATTTGTAGGCCAATCACATATGGTCTCTGTTGCAGAGTCTTAAATTCTGCCATGCCATAGGCATGGTTGTGTTCCAATAAAATTTTATTTACAAAAACTATCTGTGGGCTGGATTTGTCATCCCTGGTTTATATATTATATATATTTATGTTGTTGTTGGACTTCTATTTATTTATTTACTTATATATGTTGCTGAGAAGCTAACCCAGTGCCTCACACATGCTAGGCAAGCGCTCCACCACTGAGCCACCCATCCCTGATTTTAAGGTTGAAATTTAATGGACTTCATTTCAAAAGATACTTTTTAAGTCAGCTTCCTATTTTGAAAGAAAATGAGCAGATAGAAGAGTCTTTAAATATTAGTGTAGGTTAGTGAATTTGACATGTAGGTATGGGGTAGAGAGGCAGGGGATGTATTCAGTGAGATAGCTTATTAATCTAACTTAAGATGTTGGTTTTTAAGAGTTTAGATCCTTTCACCCAGGAATTTTTATTCTTAGAGTTTTTACTAATAAATAATAAACAATGAAAGCAAATAATTATGTGTTTGTGTATTTGACATATGTCATTTAAATAAAAAGTTAGGAATGTCTTAAATATTTAATATTAAAGAAATGGTTATGTCTATTATATGCCCACATAAAAATATACATTTGTTACCAACCCCTCTCTGTTGCAGCATTTTTGGGGCTCTGGGCAAGAGGAAAAAAGGAAACCCACATAACATATGTCTGAATATTTAAAGGTTATGTATCAAGCTAAGAGACTGTTAATGTATGTTTCATCCTCCTACTTCGACAAATACACCTTCCTCATGAACCAGAAGGCTCAATTTAAATTTAGAGTTCTCAGACTCCTGGAATGCCATGCTGGAATGTGGTGGCCCCCTACTCTGCCCAGTCCTGTTTCAGCCCTGAACCCAGAGGGAGCTGACATACACTTATGGAACACCCAACCCTCACATTCAAATTCCATCAATATCCTCTGACCCCTTGCACCCTGGTGGGTCTGGGGTGCACAGTGCTATGCAGATTACAGCTTAAAATAGTATTTATTGCCTTTCAGCAAGGCCTTTTGGTCATGATACTTCAGGATTCCAAGTGTCTTGTGATCTAGAAGTATGGCATGGATTGTGTGGATACATCCTCTTTTCTCTGTGGACCCCTCATCTTGGGAAGGGATGAAAGTAAGGAGGGCCAGAGCAGGATTCCTATAAAATTCAGTGTCCAGGGCATTTGCCTGGTTGGAGGGCAGAACTGCCTATTTCAGAGACACTTTCCAATGTGCTTTTATGTAAAAGAGGTTTAGAAGGAAAATGAAGAGTGATCTCAATTTTGTGAGGAGAAATGCATACAAAAAGATATGGAAGGAAAAAAGCAAAATCAGAAGAAAACATGCCAAAATGTTGAATGTAGTTATATCCAAGTGCTAAGATTATGGTGATTTTTAAAAGGATTTTTTAAGGTTTGCTCTACTTGCCATATTTCCTATGTGAGCATGAATTGCATTGATAATCAAGGGAAGGTAATATAAATACTTCCTAAAATTTTGGCCAAAAGTTAATAAATGCAGGAGAGTACTGCAGTAATTCTAAGGAGAATGGAAAAGGTTATTTTTTGCCCTTCCTTTTTATAGTTTAAAATAGCATTTACTGTCTTTTGTTATAAAGGTCTTACAATGAGTGGTTTTGAAATTTTGCAGAGGAAAGCAATGTGAGATAGTGGGAAGAAAGGCATATCTTGATTTGGATCTCATCCTGACTGTTGACTAGCTGTGTAACTTTGGGGAAATCTTCCAGCTTCTCTCACCTCAGTTTCCTATTTTCTTTTCCTTTTGGAAAATGGGGATAATAATGGTTATCCCATAAGCCGTTTATAGAAAGTCATTGTACTAGCATAAGAAGATGACTTGACACACAATACACCATCAGTGTTACTTTCCTGTCCCTGCCAGCCCCTCCCCCATTCTGTGACTTGAGTGAGATATCTGTCTCTCAGGATATCTGCGCTTCATAGAAAAGATAACACATAAAACACATGATGATCAACTAGAGGGCAGTGTTCAAACAAAATGTATTTAAGTTCAAAGAGTATAACTAAAGTGGGGGCATGATTTGTGGTAGGGACCATTAACAATTCATTTTTTCCGGATCTGGTGAGAGTTTCACCCAAATAGGTGATGTTTTTGCAAAATCCATGTATGTTAAAATAACTCAAACCAGAAGGTTTAAACCCAGAACTTGCCAAAGAATATGATTGGCTTTCTCATGGTCTTGGATATGTTTGTTAACTGGATAGAAGGGTACACAAAATACACATTTCTTCAAAATTCATTTAGGCTAGATGGAAGATATGACTATTAATTTTACTACAGGGTGAGTTGCGAGCTGTCGTATTGCAGTAAAAGAGGAAACCTGTTTGTGACAAGCAGAAAACCAATCTGCCACCTAAAGCACTTGCATTATTTAAGGCATCAGGAAAACTAGAGCATGAGCAATTTCCTTTTGTTGCAGTCTTTGTCTAAGTGGTGGAAGAGAGAGATCTGGCTCAAATTATAGAAAACCAGAGAAAGTGCAATATTATATCAGAATACTCTTAAGATTACAGCTGAAATTTGTCTCCCAGATCTTTCTGTCTCTGCCAAATGGCAGTGACTCATTTTGATGGTGGCTGATGAGATGGAACCAGGGCTAATGGGCAGAACACCAGCAGAGACTGTTATTCCTGCCTTATCTATTTGTTTTTGTGTTCTCGGAACTTGTTGAGCTTGCTTTCTCCCATGTTACCTGGCAATGAAAACCACCTCCTTGCTATTGGCCTGTTGTAAAAAATATAAGCAACTTTTCCAGAAGTTGTTGAAAAGAAAGTATCTATATAAACCCAAAGTTATCCTGCCATTATTGTTACCATCACTTATTATTATGACTTTAAAAAATTGATCTTATTATTACCATTATTGGCAATTAGATGTAAGTGTATCAAGACAGGCATCTTCTTTTCTAAAACATTTTAAATTCCCCTCTCCATGGTTACATATGTTAAAAATAATTGCAAACTCTTTATATAATAATTTTGTAATTTTAAAAACAAACATCAATTTGTCCATTGTCTTTCATGGGACTAAGGAAGTGTGATCTCCCACTCGTGTTCCTTTCTGCTCTGAAGGGAAGGCCGTTGAGGTGTTCTGGAGTCAGTTTCAGCTTTGCCGCTGACATCTGCGTGACCTTGACTAGGTCTCCAACTCTGTTGATCTGGTTTCCTCAGAGAGAAAATAGGATAAATCCTATCTCCCAGGATAGACATAAGTGTTAAATTAGAGGAATCTGTGAACACAGCCATTTCAGAACTTAGTATGTAGTAAGTACTCAATGTCTAGAGTTTAGACATTTGGAGTTTAGACTATTTAGTCCACAGTAAAAAAAAGCAAGTCAAAGATAAAAGCAGCGAGTAATATGGAGTACCATGGATTCAATTCAGATGAAGTCTCCATGGTTCATAAGGATGTCTTATACAGTTTTTTTTTCCCTCCCAAATAGACGTAGACAGCATACTGATATTAAGGACTCTAATACTCTTTAAATTCTTTTAATTTCCTCTTAAAGGTTGGCCTAAATTCTGCCTCAGAATTGTATGACCTTAAGTACAAGGTCCACATCTACAGATCAAAACCTAGTCAAAATTGGTCTTTACCTTCCAATACCTAAAAACTTGAAAACTCAAAATAATATAAGTCCAGCGAGTTTGAAACTCATACTTATTCATGCATATTCTCTGCTTTCATGAAGTTGAAGCAAACAAGTAAACATACCAATATCAGGGATGCATTCCAAAAACAATCTGTGGGATGTGTCAGATTCAGTGTAGTGACAGCTTAATGAACCCAGCAGGGCTCTACCTCTAAACTACACCCCCAGGTCCTCAGCCTCTAGTGACAGCTCTTTGTAAATCCTGTCTCCCAGGATTGATGTAAGTGTTAAATTAGAGAATACTGTGAACATAGCCATTTTAGAACTTAGCATGTTTTACTTTGTAAAAGTAATCAGGTATCTCCATTCCTCGAGTGACATGCTCACCAGATGCTGGATAGTCACAGTATTAAGCTACAATCTAGTACTCCAAGCATTTCTCCCTCTAGTAGTTATGTTTGTTCCTAAACATGCACTTACCATTACTATTATAAATGCACACTTTAATTAGACATTAAATAACCAATGAAAGGTAAGCTAACAACAAAGTTGTTACCAATTCTATGAAAACTAGGTTGAACAATTTGGAAAGACTTGATAAAGGTGAATTACCAAAAATATTTCTTGTTGAAATAGTGTGGTGAAAGTGCCGTAAAAGGAATGGAGGACTGGAATTGTGGCTCAGTGGTAGAGCGTTTGTTTAGCGTGCGTGAGGCACTGGGTTCGAGTCTCAGCACTGCATATAAATAAATAAAATTAAGATCTATTGACAACTATAAAAATACTTTTTAAAAAGGAGTTGGTAGGGAAGATCATAAAAATATAGAAATATCTGGACTTTTTGTTTCATAAGTGTATTCAAAGTATTATTTCACTCTAAACAACTGGAAACTGGAAATTATAGATAATGTCTACAGAATTAAATCTGTTTAATTAGTCCATAGTAGGGACCTTCCAAACAAACTGCTGACTCATACTCAGAGCAAATGCTCTTGTCTTTCAAAGCTTGACCAATGAATTTACATTTATATGTTTTAAGTTAAATGTATAAATGGATCTTTTTGTGTGTGCAAGCCCCTGCTTTGTCAAGTTTCAATCAGGAAAAGAGAGCCCCTGTGAATATTAGAAGAATAGGATATTTATTTTAAGAATTAGGAATTACACAAATTTGAGAGGAGCTGCGAAATGAAGATCTGACAGAGGAGTCAGGTGATCCTTGTCATTGGCCAGTCATCCTGAAACAATGGTATGAGTGGACAAATAGGACCTTGTGAAAGCCAAGCATGGCCTGCTTTTGAAAGAGGCCTTCACATCCTAGAGAGGCCTACAGGAACCTGTTGCCTTAGGGTAGCTGCCTTAGTGGATACACAACCAGCATCTGGAGGTGGGCTTGGGTTTCTTTTTGGCTGGCTGGCTGGCTGGAAGAAAATCTAAATGTAGACTAGAGGAGAGAAAGAACATATGGGCGTTCACTATGGCACCCATGACAGTCTGCAGTGGTTTCTAACTCCACTGCATTGTGAGGGTAATGACAGTTTCCTCACTTCCACCTTTGAAATCTCACACCAACCTCTTCCTCATCTGCCAACTCTAATCCAGAACCATATAGAGAACGGGATTCTGGGAAAAATATTTCCTAGGTTAACCCAATCCTGAGTACTCACTTTAACTGATTTTTTAAAATTAAGCAACAAATTGTCTGTCCCAATCATGCCAGATTAAGAGGGTTTTTCCTATTATTTACTCTTCTGTCTACATCTAAAGTGTGTTTATAAATGATGTTAGGAAATTAGGCTTTATGTTATATCTTTAGAATTAATAATTAAAAGTTGATTTGTTTTAGATTGATTATTTACTGTGGGACCAAAGATCAAATCCTGGGGAGCTACACCCCTAGACCTTTTTACTTGCTAAATTGCCAGACAGGTCTTGAATTTATGATCTTCCTGCCTCAGCCTCCCAAGTCACTGGAATTACAGGTGTGCACCAGCCCACCTGGCTTACATAGTTTTAGAGTTTGGATGTTGGCAATATAGCGAAACTCTATCTCAAAGTAAAAAAATAAGGTTGAGGATAAAAAAGCTCAGTGGTAGAGCACCCCTGGATTCAGTCCCTAGAACAACAACAACAAAAAAAATGAAGCACAATACTCAAATAAAGACATATCCTAGTAAGATGAATAGATTCCATAGATTAAAGCAAGGCAAAAGGATAAAGGGTGAAAATCAAGTCAGCCTGAGACTTTCCAAATAGTACAAGTTGAGTATGCCCTTATCCAAAATGCTTGGGACCAGAAGTATTTCAGATTTCAGTTTTTTAAAAATATTTCTTAGAATTTACCAGTTGAGCATTCCTGATCCAGAAATCCAAAATGTGACATGCTCCAAAATTTGAAACTTCTGCTCAAAAACTTTCCTGATTTCAGATTTTTAGATTAGAGATACTCAATTTATATTCAATTCTAAAAGATATATGTATGGATCTGCAGGGCCAAATGTGACTCACTACTCCTAAATTTTATACTCAGGCAAACTATCATTTACAGTTAATAGATAAACATTTTAAAACATATTAGGACTCAGGAATATCGTTTCTATGATTCTAATAAGTATTAAATCAACTGTTACGGAATCAATTGGATGAGTCCATTTAACTGTGGAGATAAGGCTTAAAAATATCTGGGAACAGAAATAAAGTTTAAAAACCTAACACTGAGTGCTTGCCTTACAAGCCCAGGGCCCTGAGTTCAATCCCCAGCACTGCAAAAAAAAAAAAAAAAAAAAAAAAAAAAAAACCAAAGAAACAAAAACCTAACACTGTTATCAAAAACATTTTAGGGAAATGGGGGAGGAATGTTATAGATGACTGAATAACACTGATTTCTTCATCTTTTATAGCCAGTGATCAAGATTTAATTTAAAACTAATAAATTAAAAATAAAGGCATAGAACTAATTGTGAAGGTAAAAATTCAGAAAACTACAGTAAAATAAAATTAAATGGAGGAGTGAAGAGTATAAAGAAAAGAATAGAAATATATTCAATTTGTCATTACAGTATAGAATATACTAGAAACACTTAACATAAGGATATTCAAGTTAGTATTTTCCCCCTTCCTTTCAGAAATCCCACAAAAGCAATTTAGGAAAGAGAAACAGATATAAAATGCTAACTTTGGGGCTGGGGATATAGCTATGTTAGAGTACTTGCCTAGCATGTGCGAGGCCCTGAGTCTCATCCCCTACATCCACCTACCCACCCCCAAAAAAAATTTTGCCAAGACATCCGAAACCCCAAACTATAATGCATTAGGAGCGCTACCACATACAGTGGAGGTCAGACTAGGGCACGGGTAGGTCTTAGAGAGGAAGGCCCTGCACTGTAGAGCTGAGACAAAGCCGAAAGAAGGTTATCAAAGTAAGTGGAACAACCTCAGGGGCAAAGCCATTTAAATTTGAAAAGAAAAGATTGATTAATTCAACACATAGAAATAAAATTGTTTAACAATATAACTTAAAGTCAGAAGGCAAATGGTAAACTGAAAAAATATTTGTAATTCATATCACAAGCAAAGACTTAATTTCCTTACTTTGTGAAGAGTGCTTCTAACATCAACTAACAAAAGATGAGAAAATAGGTAAAGAATATGATCATTCATTTCATAGAAAATTCATAGAAAGAAGATATACAAATGGCTCTTAATCTTGAGAAGATACTTAACATCACTTAGGAGAAATACAAACTGCAATGAGCTACAGTTTTTCTCAGCTAAATAATCATAGTTCTAAAAAATTATAACATTCCATAGCTGAAGATATGGTGAAGCAGGTACTCTCATACATTGTTGGTGGGAGTTGTATAAAGTAGTAATTCCTATGGAGAACAATTTAGCATTATCTATCAAAATTTTAGATGTATATACCTAGCAATCCCACTGTAGGAATATATCCTACTGAAATATATGTTTGAAATAGTTGTATATATAATGAATTATCTCAACTTTCTTGGTTATAGCTGAAGATTGGCTACTCACTAGTGAACTGGTCAAACCAATCATGGAATACTATAGCTATAAAAAAGGGTGGAAGCTCTTTATGTTCTAGTTTGTAAAAATCTCCCAAATCTACTATGAAGTCCAAAATGTAAGATGCAGAAGTGTTTTTTGTATGCTACAATTTGTGTCAACATATACACATGGTATTTATATTATAATTATACGCCATCTTCCCTTAGACCAAGAAACAAAAACTGGTAATAGTGGTTATCTCTAGGGAGAGATACTGAGTGGGAAAAAGTTGCTTTTTTATGATGTATATATATATGTATACATCATCACAGGTATGTTCTACATACTAAAGTATTAGTTTTAAAATTTTTAAGAGAAATGCATATGTATTTCATGATTGGAGAATAAAGAGTTCCTGAAATTTTCAGAGAATCATGAATGTATAATTTTTAAGTTGTATAGGATCTTCAGATTTTATCCTCTTAAAAGCCAAGTTTTTAGAAAGCAATAATTTTATAGAACTACTCCAAAATGTTGTAGATTGTTAATTGCTTAAAAGTGTACCTCTGTCTTTATTATTGAGGTTATTTTCAGCATCTTAGTTTGGACCCAGGCTATAGACTAGAACCATACCCTAAACTGAATGGCTTCAGGTGGTTGTATATTTTAAGCTCTTTCTCTTTTTTAAAATTATTTTTCTGTCTTCACTGACAGCGTTAGATTAAAGGCTTCACTTTTTTTCTTATTGTTATTTTCCCTACTCCTAACATCCCATCCTTTTGATCTGCCAAAAGCTAGGGATCGTATAAGTAACTTCTTCAAGTAAGATAAGAAGGAATAAGTTTGAGTTAGTATCTACTGGCTTCCTTTGAATGAAGTGCAAATAACTAGAATGTGAACTTTGTGCTATCTGTTGTGTCTGTTTATATACTTACGTGTTTACTTTTAGACACTGTTTCCAGTAGACAAGAATTCTGGGTCAATGACCCCTAGAGAGAGCAGTTATTACTGTATTTGAATTGTTGGAAAATTCAGGTATGTACTTACTTATGCTTCTTGACTAAAAATATTTAATGAAATGACTATAGATGTCCAGTTAACTTTTACTGAACCTTTTTGAAGAAGCATCACATTATCTTATCATCCTGGATAAGAATAAAAACTGCATTGGTGAGTTGAATTTGTGGGAGTTTGAATGCAGATATAGTACAATTTTTATGGTGTCCTTTGACTCTTGGGGGATAGATAGATCTTGATTAAATGTGAAAGGCAGTATTTATGTGATAAATTAATAGGTAACTGGAAATTATAGGTAACTGGCAAATTTTGTCTGAAAGTCAACCAGAAAAAAATTTTGTTGTTTTAATCTTTATTATTAATGATTTTAAGTGAATCCCTACTTTGTGTTCTAGGGGTGCCGTGTTTGTCATAAGGTTAATTAATGGGTCACAGTACTCCACAGCAGTTATGTAATAGTGTAGTTGTAAATCCTGATGACTTAATATATAGGATTGACTTTGTATTGTTCTCAGTGTACTCACTGAAATTTTATAAAGGTTTTAAATAAATTATTTGTAAGAATTTATTTTAATTGATACTTTCCTTATTTTATATCAAATTTAAACACAATTTTATAGTTTTTGAGTTTCACAATAACACCAGAATCTCTTTAGTAGAGAAATCCTACCTACATTTTATCTATTTCTGCCCAATTAGTTTAAGGAAGTTGCCATATAGCTTATAAAGATATTATTTTTTATGGGGGTAAACCTTCTAGTCCCAAGTTTTTTGGGTTTTTTTGTTTTTTTTTTTTTAGGAAAATGTTAGTTATAATAAGTTTATACAGAGTTGCAGCATTATCATTATCATTGTTTTTCTCCACCTTATTGGCTGACAATTGCTAGATTCCTTCTTGTGCTTCTCTTCTGTGGTCAAATCCAATAGAAAGTGGGTGGGTCCAGTGCAGTGGTTCAGGCCTGTAATCTCAGGGACTTGAGAGACTGAGGCAGGAGAATCACAAGTTCAAGGCCAGCCTCACAACATAGTGAGGCCCTAAGCAACTTACTAAGACCCTGAGTCAAAAAAAAAAAAAAAAAAAAAAAGGGCTGGGGATGTGGTTCATTGATAAAGTGTTTCTGGGTTCAATCCCTGGGAGAGAAGAAATGAAGCAAGCAAGCAAGTAATCAGAAAATATTCATAATTTGTATTTACTTATATTAGTATTATCACACTGGCTTATTGTTTAAAGGAACAGCTGCATAATTTTTGGCCCTGATGTCAGCTAGTAAATTTTAATAAGTTGCAGAAGTCCACTGATAGGTGCTGCTTACTAACTGTCCCCAAATTGAGAATTGGTTATATGAACAATGATGCATTCTAAGATATCTTCAAATCTTATCATAGGGTTTTTTTTTAGCTTAAGAAAATACTGTAAATTGATTTTAAAAAAGAGCAGTGTATACAGTATGATACCTACTTTTTGTGATAGAAATTGTATGCACATACACAAAAACAATACAAGAAGTAAGATTATGTGGGAAAAATATTAAAATGAATTGTTTTTGTTACAATTAGGTTTAGCAATGAGTAGCAAAGCTAAGAAATAGTGGCTTAAATAAAATAGAGTTTATTTCTTTCTCATTTTTAGGAAATCCAGAGAGAGGCAAACTAGGCCTGAGATGTGACTTATGTTGTCAATTCCCCCCAAAGACACTTCATGGTCCAAGAAAGCTGGCTGCTCAAATTCCAACCATCTTGTCCATGACCCTTCCCCTACTCTCATAGTCATTTTATATCCTCATTATAGAAGTAAATGTGCTGGGTAATTATGTCTTTTAGTGAATAAACCAAGTTGCTTTTCATTAAAATGCCATATTAATTTTGCTTAGATTTGTAACACTTTATCAATTCAAATCATCTTCTACTCTGATATAATAAATACATATAAAACAATAACATTAAGATTACTACCTTCTAAAAATTTCTCTTTGACCAGGACCTCTATATATTAAACTCATCCCTAAGCGCAGTCTTCCCATTTAGAAACCCCTTTTGCAGTAAAATACAAGTTTTAACTGCCTGTTGTTCCTTCCTCCTCCCCCTCTCAACTTGCTCTCATCTCCCATTTGGCACATGTAGCCTTTTGGCAAATGTCTGGTTGTCTTTTTTTTTTTTCTTTTTTCACCTAGCTGTCTCATGCTTAAGGACTAGACTAGGCACAAAATCCACTGATCCATTCATTTTATGAAATAAATAATGCAACTTTGAAATTCTGGGGCAACTGTTAATTGGGGTTTCCAGTGGGTGTTATAGGATTCCTTTGGAAAGGAAGTAGAAGA
This sequence comes from Sciurus carolinensis, assembly GCF_902686445.1. Classification (NCBI taxonomy): domain Eukaryota; kingdom Metazoa; phylum Chordata; class Mammalia; order Rodentia; family Sciuridae; genus Sciurus; species Sciurus carolinensis. Next base: position 31,837,239 of record NC_062227.1, read on the forward strand.
ATACCTATTAACAACAAATTGAAAATGTTACTTTTCTTAACATTTCTTAAATTCCCTCCTGGGGAGTCCCAGATGTTCGTGAAACAGGGTAAACAAGAGGACCTGAGACATGTGACTCTACAAATTCACACAAATGGCACATAGGGCAACACTCCCTTTACTACCTACCTGCCCCATCCAGATTAATGACATGACATTTACAGGAGTGTTAACTAGGTATTTCCCAGTTATCCTAGACTTCCCCTCCTCTGCTCATGTCTCATGTGGTGGGGTCACTGAACCCTGTCAATTTTTCATCCCATGGAGGTCAATAAATGCCATGGCATCTCCACTGTCCTGTTAATCCCTCATTGTTTCTAGGCTAAACTATTTTAATCATCTCCTCTCCAAGTTCTCTGCTTTTTTTTTTTTTCACATAAGGGAGTTTATTAAGCAAACAGAGTGTCTCCCTGCAGGGTAAGAGAGAAAATGAGAGGAAAAGAGAAAGGAAAAGAGAAAGGGCGCACGCTAGAGAGAGTGGAAAGCCAGGAGGATAGAGAAAAGTGAGGAGGACAGACAGAAGAATGGAAAAAGATGGCGGGGAAGCTATGGTAAACAGTTGAATTCCGCCGGGCTAACGGGGGACCAATATCGGAGAAGGATACTTGCAAGCTGACTGATGAACCAATAGCCAGCCAGGATGTTCACAGATTGACAAGTGGTTGGGAGGCGGGGAAAATGGCTGCACCAGAAAGGTCAGGCAGAGCAGCTCTGTACATTACATTCCCCCGTTTCTGTTTTAATAAGAAAATCTTTTGCTCTCCAGTTCTTTCTGAAGCCTTCTCTCTCCTTCCTGCCTAAGTGACTGGGGCTGTTTTTGCAGGTGAGATGTAAAAAGTTCATTCTCCTTCCAGACTTCCAAAGGCAGATGGTTTTCATGGACTTCATTTCCTCCATTTGACTGATCCCCTATTTCTACACTAACTGCCTGTCCCCAATTCTGACTTCATTCACCCCTCTAATTCTAGGAACTCCTTTGCTGTAGGAAAAGGGGGTCAATGACCACTCTGGCTTCTTCGAGCTGAAAGGGGGCAGCGTGGGGCAAGCAGTTTGGAGTTCCCTTTTTAGAAATCGGGTCAATTGAGGGGTTCATGGTAGAAGTCCGGTTGGGAAGAGCAGGTTATACAGGCATCTGGGGATGGGTGTTCTTTGGAGCCATTCTGACATGCAGCAGGGTTGTGAGGCAGAGCCTTATCTCAGGTAAGGCGGGGCTTTTAGCTCTGTTCTCTGATGGAAGTGCAGATCAACCTGAAGTCCGGTGATGAATGCAGAGCAGAGCGTCCGGGCAGAATGGAAGGTGGAGCCGTGTCGGGGGCACTGGGGCGTCAGATGGGGTTCCACTCACTTAAGAGACAGTGGAAGATCCCATCCCAAGTCACGGCACCACTGTAAGGGAAATCCCATGGAACCACACCGGACACGGGAAATCACATAAGGGAGTTTATTAAGCAAACAGAGTGTCTCCCTGCAGGGTAAGAGAGAAAATGAGAGGAAAAGAGAAAGGAAAGAGAAAGGGTGAGCGCTAGAGAGAATGGAAAGCAAGGAGGATAGAGAAAAGTGAGGAGGACAGAAAGAAGGAAGGGAAAAGATCAGTTCTTTGCTTTTTAAGTGTTCCTCTTCCTATTCCCTCTCCAGTGTCTTCCATTTGGTCCATGAATATCTTTTAGGAAAACCAATTGGATTATGTCCCCCTTTTGCCTACAATATTCGAGTACTCCCCTTTGTAAAAGGAAAAAAGAAATCCCAATTGCCTTCTTAGCTCTAGCCTAACTTTTCAGACACACACAAAGTGGCACCTACTTCATTTACCACTCTTTGCCCCCTCTGTCCTTTATGTGGAATGTCTTCACCCTTCCTATGTCATGTGTGCTGTACCCCTCCCACCCTCACTCCGGCTTCCTGACACCATGTGTGTTCCTTCATGAGAGCTCGAATCCCACTGTATGGAATTGTCGAATTGGTCCCTCTGAGAACGTCTGGACAGTATGGTCTTAGTCACATACAAATCCTCAGCATCTGTTCCAGTACTTGACACCCAGAGTAACAAATTAAATTGAACAAAATAAAAGCAAGTACAGGATGTGCTTTGGGTAGCTGAGTTCTTCCTGGATACACAACTGAAATCAGTGCCAAGACAACCAGGAAACTGGGTGGCGAGGCTGAGCTGTTGGACTCAGAGTGAGGCGCTCATGGTCTGCAGTTGTTCAAATCAAGATTGGAGGACTGTGTGTTTCCAACCTTCACATCATCATGACAATCCTATTCTTTGTTAGTTCTGCCTAATTTCCTCATTCTTGCTTCTCTCTTGCTCAGAAGCGTCCACGTAGCTCCATTTGTTGAGTGCTCCTTTCTTAGCACTAAAGGCTGTGGTGTCTATTATTCGTGTGTGTGTGTGTGTGTGTACATGTGTATGTATTTCAGCCTAAACTCCCAGAAATAGAACTGGATGTGCCCATGTACAGAATTGTGTGAATGAGGGGAAAGTGGGGGACAACACAGAATGAATAATAGTGACTGTATGCCGAATGCACCCTGTGGAGCACAGCCACCATTATTATCCCTATTTCATACATGAGTTAACTGAGGCGGAGAAAGAAAGACTGAATCATGTGCACTCCGGGGCAGTGGGAGGGCTGTGATCCACTTGTCTTAAACATTTGTCTTAATCCAAAATCAGTGCTGTGAGCACAGTTGTCTTAAAATATTCTAAGAAGCCACATTAACACTAACCCCAGTCTTACAAAGATGTCTCTGAAGGGAAAGAGATTGAAATGCTTGTTTTGCCCTGGATATTGTGTATGTGTTTCAGGATTTAATTCCCAAGGATCACTGCAGGCAAGATATTTCTTTGGACGTGAACTTAATCTCAAGAACCTCATTGTATCTGGGAAGATTTGCCTGTCCCCCTCTTGGGTCTTATACACCTGACCTTGGGCAGTGCTAATAGCCTGTTGCTCAAGTTCCAACCTAACAGTCCAGCTAATAAGTGTTTTTTGCTGATCTTCTTAACAAACTGCTATCCCTTGCATAACTGACAAACAAAAATGATAAGAATTGCTGGGCACGGTGGTGCAGGTCTATAATCCCAGCTGAGGCAGGAGGATCTCAAGTTCAAGCCAGCCTCAGCAAAAGCAAGGCGCTAAACACCTCAGTGAGACCCTGTCTCTAAATAAAATACAAAAAAAAAAAAAAAAAAAAAAAAAAAAAAAAAAAAAAAATATATATATATATATATATATATATATATATACAAAATAGGGCTGGGATGTAACTCAGTGTACAAAAAAAAAAAAAAAAAGAAATGATAAGCATTGGTTCCTGCCCCCACTTCAACCTACTCCGCCCCCACCAAAAAAAAAAAAAAAAAAACACCTCACAATCCTAGTGGAAAGATTGGCTATTTACAAAAGAACTGTTAATCACCATTGTGAAGCTGTTGGTGATGTGAGCCCTCCAGAGCTTTCTGGTCCTCCACTGGGGAGGGAATACCCCTCTGGGATATATGTACACATCAGCCATCTAGCCCTCTCTCCTTTGTTACTTTCACAACCAGCTCACTCTCTATTGATTTCCAGCTTCTCTATGTTCAAACTCTGGGGTAAGGTATATCCTTCATTTAAATTGCTTATCATCCCTCTTTAGCCGCAGGATTTTCCTACATCTTTATCCTGGATATTAAATTTTTTTTTTCTGTAAGTCTTCAAAGGGATAATCAACCTAGGATTTAACTCTGTATTTTAAGAATAATGAAAACCACACTATTTATTGAAGAATACATGGGTTCTGGCTCTGGGCTAGCTGTCAGTTTTGGTCCTCTTAGCTGAGAGGTCAGCTGGAGAAGAAGCCCTACCTGAGACAGACAATGTCAGCCTGTTCTTCTAACCATGTCAAGGAGAGCACCATGATGCTTAGGCCCTGGCTTGTGAGGGCTGGCCTCAGTATTTGGGGATTGGAAGTTATAAACAAATATTTTCACAGGGTGCGTCCAGAACTGAGTTGTCAAGGTCACTGTGGTGTAAACAGAACTCGTAGTGTCAGTGTGTCCTGGTGTCTGGGCTCAAGTGTCCTTTCTTGGCAGCATCTATAAAGAACAAGGAGCGTGCTGTGACCTCTACTGCTGATATTGGGGCTGCTCATCCAGCAGCTTAGTGAAATCTCTGGATCTGTTTCCATTTCATGTAAGTTGCTTTGAAAGTGGAGCTAGGCTTGCGTTTTCTGTGGATTGCACCTTTGCCTAGTGTGCTTTGCTCCTCTGCTTGAAACCGACCTATATTCCTCTGATTCATTAGTTCCACTCAAGGAAGTAGTGCCAGGTATGCAGGGGGAATTTCCAATGGCCTTCCATTTTCTTTCACAGATGGGAGTAAGAATACACATACAAATCCAAAACTGTCTTTGCAAAAGTTTCTATGATTAACCTAAATAAATAAATAAATAAATAAATAAAGGACTCACCTGATTTTTTGGATGATAACATGTGGATTTTTCCCTTCCTCCACATTGCCACTATATGGGTCAGTAGTACTGAGTGACTGTTAGGATAAAAAACAAAACAAAACAAACTCCTCAATATTAAACAAGTATTAGACATTTTCTTGTTTTTTAAAGGGAATGTCCATGGAAATACAGTATAGTGTATGATACTAGTATACATCTGCAGTTCCACAGCTTTGAAAATTTTCTTTTCTGTAACTTAGATATCAGGCTAATTTATCTGCAGTCTTTATCTGGCTTCAAAATCAGTGCCTTGTCATTAGCAAACTTCACTTGCTAGTTTTAGTCAAGTCTGAGCTGCACAATGGTTGAATTGGTGACCATTATATTTGTTTAACTGCTGTAAAGTAAGTTTGCAACAATAGATGCTTGCACTTAAATAGGCCTGCAGAGCGTTGGGGCCCTATCAATCATGCAGAGATTTCCCTCCTGCTGTCTCCTCTGATGGACAATTCTGCTGATGTGGATATTCAAAAAGAAGGGATCAGGAAGAACAGATGATGGATAAAGACAATCTTCTGTCTTGAGAGGAAATCGGAGAAATCCTTTTAAGGAATTTCTTTGTCATGGTGTCAGAAGATTAATTATGCTCGTGTGAGAACAGCTTTCTCATTGGGTGAAAAGAGACATTATCCTTCTGACTTGTGACAGAAGATTTTCAAAGAGAGTTAAAGATTTCAACTACTCTGAAATCTTCTTATTCTGTTGTCTTCGAAGAATCCTCCAAGACCCTTGGATTACATCCATGACATTGTGATGTTCAAGAAGTCACTAATGAATTGGGACTCTTTGTTTCAAACAACCCCTCCACTTGTTCCTCATGAGGATCTCTTCAGGGGTCTTAATACCTGAGTTCAGCTTTTAAAATTATATACTCACAGAATAGGTGAGACTTATTATAAGCCAGGAATGGTATCTTATAGTAATAGGAAAGAAGAGATACCACAATACTACCAAAAACTTGTATAGCAGATCAGTAACAGAATTTTTAACGAAGCAAATAATTTTATAATCTGAAAAGATATCCTTTAAAAGTTCAACTCTCAATTGTATGAATTAATCTAGTTGACAATAGCGATAATACAGAAAATGCACTACTTACAGTTACTGAATGTAATGAATCTATTCAGAAGAACCTTTAAAAGTTACAAATAGAATACATTACATAAAACATAAGGATAGTAAAGTTGCTTCAAATAATTTTATTTTCCAACTAACTGAAATTCAAAAGTTTCTTAAAATTAGTTATTTCAGTAAAAAATATTTCTAAAATACAATGTATTTTAGTTAATACTCTGCCTTTTAAATAATGCACACTGACTGACTCAGGATCATAATTATAAAGATCCTCTATTGTGCTGCTTTGAAATGCAATGATGTCTTCAGGGACTGTTAAGGCCCGTGGTGGTGGGTGAGTTGCCTCTATAACCACGTGGCCTGAGCAGCCATATTTTTATTTTATTGTCATTTTCTGTAGAAATGAAGTCTCTTCCCTCCAGGTGACTTATCATTTCTCCCTGGGATTTTGTGTCATGATGCTGGTAAACTACTATTTTGCTTTATACCTAAGGATGAGCCTGTACCGCCAATACAAGACAGTTCCATTTCTTCAATTATTCCTCTGTAAAAATTCATTTTTCTTTTATATCTAGGTACTTGACTTTTTTTCTAAGCTAGGTGCTGGAAGTCTCCCAGTAGTCTTGACATCTGGAAGGAAGCATACTGTTGTGCACACTCACATGCACATATATCTGAGTTCATTTGTTAATTGTGTTCAGTATTAGTGCTGTGTATAATGTTTTGTTTTAGTGATTCTGATTATGGATCACCAGTGGCACTTTCTTACATCAGAGTTTTGAGACAAGATTTGCAGCAGCTGTGCCATCACTTCTGTCCTGCTTTTCCTAGGACCCCAGTGCTACTATTGTGAAATGATAGCTACACCTTAGTTTTAGATAAAGATTAACTGTTAGATTTGATGGGGGGGAATTCATTAAAATGGGCATTAGATATTGGCTAACATTAGTAGCATTTTATAATAACTGTAGTGCCTATAGGGTCAGATTCAGATTTTTTATGAGAGTTCATGACCAAGACCAAGTACGTAAAAAAAAATTTTTTTTTCTTTTATTTCTTTCTTTCTCTCCCTCATTTTTTTAAAAATGTGGTGTTGCTTTGTTGCCCAGACTAGTCTTAAACTCTTGGGCTCAAGTGATCCCCTTTCTTCAGCCTCCCAAGTAGCTAGAACCACAGGAATGAGCTACCACGCCCAGTTGCAAATCTTACTTTAATCCCAGTTGATAATCATATTTAGATAAGTTTTAAATTTCGAATTCTTGAACATTCAACGTGATCTAAACTTTAATGTACTACCAATTCTATTTCTAGTTTTTATTTTTTGAAGATGATAAACCAAAGAGATGATTTTCACAAAACACGTGAAGTTTTAAAGAACCATTTACAGGAAAATAATAGTCCAAGGGGTAAGTTTTATCTCCTTTCTCCTTCCTTTATGGAAAAGGAAGTGATGATTCTGTTACATTCTGTCTTTTTGGAGAAAATACATCCCATTATGATCCTCTTGCTCTTTTAGCAGGATGCATTTGAGAGAGTATAATTAAAACTGAAGGTAATTCATCTCAATAACAGAGCATTTGAAGAGAAAAAAACACTAACTAATTAGTAAAAAATATAGCCAGTTATAGAAAATGTTTCTCTGTCTTTCTGACACTGCCATCCAAAGAGAACAATCAATTTATCACCCACTAGCTGCTTGAATTCAATGGAAAAGAACTTCAGGTTTTCTCCTTTCTGAACCCTTGCTGAGTTTTTCTGGCAGTACGTAAAAGTGGGTCATTTGTACCTAAAATACTTTACCCATGCTCCATTAATCTTGGTGATCATGTTCTCACTTTCCCTGTAATAAGTAGGAAAAGGGGTTATCATGGAGAAAGAAGAGGATGTCCCATTTTTTAAAATGGATGTATAAAATGTAGAATCAGGGAAGGTTATTTAATATTTTGTAGCCTGGCATTTTTGATAATGCATGATTGAAATACCAGTGACTGCTAGGTATATTTTTGACATCAACAATGGCTGTTGTATTTTTTGTATTTATTAGTAGCATATCATAAGGATTAAGGAATGTTCAGGATTAAGAGGAATGTTTCAACACTGTAAAAAAAAGATTGTGTGTCTTTCGGCATATATCAAGACTATCTTCATGCTACAAACAGATGGTTTGTCAGACCAAAATAATGTGAAAAGAGAGATGAATCAAGGACAAAAAATATTTTTCTTTGGTGATTTTGTTTTAAATGTGGAAGCTTTATCATTCCACTTCTACATAATGATTAAAAGGGAAAATAAGCACCTAAGACCTGAGAATTTCTCAGCTTCTAGATGTTGAAACAGATTTTCTGATGACCTTGATTATTGTCTCTATAATGTGTTTGCATTTCTTAAAAGAATCTTCTTAATAAACTGTTCTCCATCTGAACATTGAGAGGATTGCTAGAAGGACAAGGCTGCATTGACCTTCTCTCTCAGTCTCATCTGTTATTGGCTGGTTTCAAAGGTTAAACTAGCTACAGATGAAATGTAATCATTAGTGACTTGGTTCCTTTCCAGTTCTCTCTGGAAACTGCAGTAGCCAAAACTTTGTCCATTTGTAAAGAAACAGAAGTCATGCCCTGAGCAGTTTGGAATGGGAAACAGCCATTTTTCTCTTTGCTTCTTACTTATATAAATGAACTAAATGGAAAAATAAACTTTACTTCTTCACATCTGGTACAAAGCTTCCTCTTTTGTTGAAAGTTCACAAGCTCCCTTCATTGTGCCTGGTCATGCAAAGCAGGTGTCTCCCCTCCGTCTGTAAGGTAACTGTAAATATCTTAAGGAAAGTCCCAGACAGCTTTACCAGTAGTCCACTATCATTATAGAACAAACAAAATGAAGTCCTTGGCATTGAGGACCATGTCAGATAACATGCAATCTAGCCTGCCACATATCTGTTAGCAGTAAAGCAACAAGGCCTTATAACAATTATGCAGTAGAGAAAACTTGAATAAGCAAATAAATTCTGCTGGGTCCCACTTCCATCAAGTGAGATTATACTTATTCCTGTGTGCGCACTCTACTTAATGTTACTAACTTTGCAATTTATCCAGTAATTCATGTCCCTTCATGGCATATACTAACATTGGCAACCACAGCACATGTCACAGGCAGTAATGCTATGGTTTCTGAGGTACCTTGGCATTTACTGAACATCAGGATGCCTCTAGTAGTCAAAATTTATCTTTACAGACTCCCCAGATTTCTTTTTTTGTTTGTTTTGAGACTGGCTTATTTTATTTAGCATAATGTTCACCAGTTCCATTTATTCACCAGCAAAATTCATAAAGTAATCTTTCTGAGTAATATTCCATTATATATATGTACAACTTTTTACTTATCCATTTATCTGTTGAAAGACACCAAGTAGATTTTATAGCTTAGATAAGGTGAACTGAACTGCTATAAACATTGATGTGGCTACATCATTATAGTATGCTGATTTAAAATCCTTTGAGCCCCATATGTCTTTTTATTCTTACCTCCACCCTTCTTTGCTCTGGATCATTTTCTCAGAATTCCTCTGTTTTTAGACATCTCTTCTCTAGTGAAATACTTGAGTAATTGGTATTTAGTAATATAATTTTTCCATTTAATTTTTTCATAAATGGGGATGTCAAATATCATTTGCATCCTCCTCTAGTTCAGAATACCACAGATTAGATGCCTTTCATTACATCCTATGGTATTCTTTAGGAACACACACCCTTCATGTAAAGCAGGATCCCATTATTCCTGAAAACTTGGTTGAAGCCATTTGGAGTGGGAAAGTAGAATGCAAAGACTAGAGGAATTTTTTTTTCTTTTTGGATCCTAAGAATCATGTTTCATCCAATAATTTTATGAGGACAATATTTACCATAAAACCATTGGAACTTTTTGTTTATTCTTAGTGTTTCTAAATCTTAGGTTTTATAGTTAAACACAGTTGATTGATAATCACTTGTATTTATGTTTTCGTTGTAGATGGACACAATAGCTTTTTTCTTTTTTTTTTTACAGTACAACTTATATATCTCAAATGGACAAAAAAATTAGTATCATTTACAGTATCTTAAGTTAAACTGCCTTTGAATGGGAGCTTCCTTTCCAGTACTCTGAGGTCTACAAGATGTATCTAGAAAATTTACTATGGTGGAAAATGAAGGCTGCTTAAATCGAATGGGGGCTGTGGTTTCCTTTTTGATTAATTGCTGTAGCACCGTCCTTCCGGCTGAGGGAGTTTCATGTTTTCTTTAGACACCGTTAGGCACCGCAGCTCTTGCAGAACGACCTTGATGCTGTGCGAACTCTGCCATTTTACTAGCACTGATATGGCCCGTGGGTCGACCTCTCCATTAAAACTATTAACTCCATTCATTTAATTTTTGTTACAAATCTTACAAAGGGGGGTGCTTCTGGGTATTTAGGTCCACATTCTATTTTAAGGCTGTACATTCGGTTTTCATAAATTGTTCTTGGAGGCCCAATTATCATCCCTGTCCATCTCGTAAGTGTCATGTCTTCGTCATCTTCTAGACCCCAGCTAACTGCGCCATCTCCTACTCCTTTCTGGCCTTCTTCGAGTTCTTCCAACAGTCGGAAATTGCGGGACTTTTACTCCTGAGTCCATGGTGGCTGCCATCTTGCGTCGCTGTTGCTCGAAGGCCGGCCAATACCATTTTTCTATTTATTTATTTTTTATGTGGTGCCAAGGATCGAACCCAGTGCCCCAACAAGTGCTAGGCAAGTGCTCTACCACTGAGCCACAATCCGGCCCTCACTTGTATTATTTTTCATGCACTTGTTCCTGGCCAGGGTCAGCTGGGAGGAAAAGGTAAAGGCCAAATGCCATAGTCATCCAGGAAATAGTGGCAGGTGGATGCAGTGATAATCCCAGGAGCAGGTTACTATCATCATGGTAGAGGGGCTTTCCTAACTCTCTCATGCTGTTAAGACCTCCTCTGAGCACTTTGTGAGCAGACCCACAGGATGGCAAGGGGCTTAGCAGGGACCATGATTGATTGATTTCCATTTTCTGAAGGAGACAATTGAAACTACCAACAATCCAGTCCCACAAGTTGGACAGTAAGGGTTGTTTTTCTTCTCTCTCTCTCTCTCTCTCTCTCTCTCTCTCTCCCTCCCTCCCTCCCTCCCTCCTTTATTTTAAATGTGTTTGACTAATCCTTACAAATAAGCATCCCATTGAATAATTATACAAAAGTTTGATCTCACCAGGCATTGTAAGCACATGCCTATAATCACAGCAACTCAAGAGGCTGAGGCAGGAGGATTCCAAATTTGAGGCCAGCCTTAGCAACTTAGCAAGGCCTTAGCAATTTAGTAAGACCCTGTCTCAAAAATAAAAAATAAGGTCTGGGAATGTAGTTTAGTATAAAAGTGCCCTGGTTTCAATTCCCAGTAAAATAAATAAACTTTTTAAAAAAAATTTTTATCTTTCTTTTTTAAATCCAAATTAATGGTTTAAAAACTCTTAGATGACAGAATCATGTGCATATTTCCTAAATCTGGCAACATTTCTGGGGTATTCAAAATGCAGATTCCCTTTTCCTTCCATAGACACGCTGCTTAAGAAATCTCTGGGAGAAAGGCTAAGAAATCTGAAAAAAGAAAAAAAAAAGAAGTGTTCTTCACGTGGTTTCCTTGCAGTCCTTGAACCAGACTTTGTGAGAAACGTTGATCTAAACGATTCTGAATTTAAAAGGCGTCGTACTAGCCACATTGGTCTCAGCAGGAAAAACCAGTAGTGATTCCAACCAGATTTTCTATTTTGTTTCACTCAGGTCAAATATATCTGTGTTGTACAGTTGCTGGAACAAATGGGAACACAAGTTCTGTTCTTTGCTGCAGCTTCTGATTTATCATTCAGCACTTTATGCCGTCACCACTACCATCAGACCAGAGCCCATTTGGGACACCCTGTTCACAGGGCTGGGACACCCTGTTCACAGGGCTGACCCACTCCACCTCACTTGTCTGTTGGTTATCTTCAGCCATAGCTCTGATCATTATTTCTCCCTGCCATTTCTTCCACGGATTCTCCTGTATTTCTTCATTTTTTATTCAAAAAAATAAAGAGCACTTTTTCTCCCACCTTATGCCATCAGCCCACTTATTTACCTTGATTCCTTTAGGAGGTTACTTATATTGTGCTTCTCACCAAAGACTTTCCCAGGGTAGGGAATAGAACGAGAGGTTATAAGGGAGAGTAAAGATCATGTGTATGGATGAAAAATTGTCTTTTGGGGTTAGGATTTCTGCCACCCCAAAATGTGTGGGATTGAACCCAGAAACTTTGTATGCTGAGCATGCACCTGGATTAAGTTTTTAATTTATCTTATCAGATAATTCGAAGGTATAGCTGAGTTGTTAGCATGTGCTTAGCATGTGTGAGGCCCTGAGTTCAATCTCTAGCACAGAAAGAAAGGAGGAAGGAAGAAAGGAAATAAGGGAGAGAGGGAACTTGAAGTTTAGAAAAGACCAACAGTAGTCAGAATTATAGAATTATATAAGAGGAGACTAGAATCTTATGTTCTCTTAGTCTGACTTCTCTGGTAGACCAGAATAACTTTTTTTTTTCCTCATATTTAAACCAATTCTTTTTGTCTGGCAGTCTGACCTCAGAAGTCTCTAAGTAGGGATTTTCACAATATGTATAAGTAAACTCATATTTATCCAACTTTCATTCATTAGTTCCCTGTTGATTTTTTTTTTTAAATTTTTAGTTGTAGATGGACACAATACCTTTATTTTATTTATTCATTTTTATGTGGTGCTGAGGATTGAACCCAGGGCCTCACACATGCTGGGCAAATGCTCTACCACTGAGCCACAACCCCAGCCCCCTCTCTGTGGATTTTTAATTAAGAATTTTGATTACAGTTTGGACCATTTCACATAATCTTTTCTGTGATCATAGGGAATACAGTGTGCTTAGTTTGAAGAGCACAAGATACAGAGTTTAAGGCCTGCAAGTAGAATCTCAGCACTAGTAACTTTCTTGAACAAGTCATTCAGCCTTTTGGAGTCTCTTTTCTTGTGTTATCAATGCTAGTGTGCTTATCTCAGAAGTGTAGCAAAGTTCCCAGTGCAGATCTGAGATGTAATTTAGAAATTTGGGGTTAATTAGAAATTGGGTGCATCCAAAGAAAATTAGGAAACCTCTCTCAACTTTAGACTAAGATAATATTTGCTAACTCTATTATTTTTATAACTTTTCTTTGACCCCACCTAAAAAATCACATTCCTACATAGATCTAGAACCTAGAATGGTATAATCGTATTTATGCTTTAATTTTCATCATCTTTTAAAAAAAATTTTTTTTGTAGTTGTAGATGGACAGAATGCCTTTCTTTTATTTATTTATTTTTATGTGGTGCTGAGGATCAAACCCAGTGTCTCACACATGCCAGGTAAGTGTTCTGCCACTAAGCTCCAGCTCCAGCCTTCTCATTGCCTTCTCATGTGGACACTTTGTTGATGAGCCTCAAATGCAGCTTACCTCTCTAGCAGTTACCCTACTAAGTGGTGTGGGTTTGTTTGTTTATCTGTTTTTCCCCCTTCCTTTGTCTGCTTTTAGGATACCTCCCAGTTCAAGCCATGCTCCCCATCCCCACCCCACAGGACATGATGATATAGGAAGATCATTGTGGCCCCATCACCACATAACCTCAAATAGCAGTAAAATATAATAAACATTGGTTCTAGAGTGAGACTTATGCATTTGAGTATCAGTTTGGCTACTTATGAGCATAGTTGTCTGATACAGATGAACAGAGATAAATGTGTACAATAAAACTCTAGAGGGTATAAAAGCACTGTTCTTTCTATGGATAGAGATAACTATAGGAAAGGGTATCAACATGTACTGAATGCTTCATATACATTACCTTCTCTACGAGGTAGGAGATATCATTCCCATTTCACAGATCATGAGCCTCACATGATTAGCAGGGAGTGGAGCCTGATTTGCCACATGCCTGTCTTCCTGCTTTGGGAACAGTACAGGTTGGATGATTCTTGGTCCTGACTCCTCTTGCCTACTGAGGAGTGAGGGAAGGAATAGTTGAGAAAACGGAAGGAGATACTCCATGTTGCAGCTGGCAAATAAAGAACAATCAGAGCAAAAATATTAGTCACAGATGTCAGAATAGGTTTCTGCATCTTGCCTGTGTGACAAAACTGAAGACCAGAGAGGCCATAGAATTGCCCATGGTTTCTTTCATTGAGGGTGGAGAGGGCTGTACCTCTCATTTGCAATCAACCTGAAATGTGGCTGGCTCAGCCTCAGTCCTTTTATCTCCACACTTCCCTTTCCCTCTATTCACCGATGTGATTCACTTATCATTTTTAAACCTATAGGGGTGAACCCAGAAAACTTTTTGGAGTTTAGACTCACAGAACTTTCTCAGTGTTTTTCCACTTGAACACAAATGAAGTCAAAGGTTTCACCTGCCCTGAAAGCCCCACCAGCAGGTTAAGTTAGGCATGAACTGTTGCCTTCTATGGCTGGTGCAGCCCTGTTGGTCACCCTGTTAGAGTTTGAAGAAACAATGGGCTTCCTTTTCAAAGAAAAGTGGGAACTGAGCTACTTTTGTTCTTCATAAGGGATGATTATTACAGTCAAACGAAAGTGAAGAAGGATGATGAGAAATCAGTTCGATGAAAGAAATTACAAGGAAAGGGTCCCATTATTATACCTAAAATTTGACTTTTAGTTGTTGGAGACTATTTAAATTATCCAAACCATTGTTACCTGTGTGCAATACAATTGTAAAACTTCAGACTGATTGATGGGTCCCCCATCTGATAATGTTGGGTGGAATGCTGATCTGATATTATGTATCTTAGAATTACAGTTGGAGGGGGGTTTGAGTTTTTCTAGTTTATACTTAATGTAGCCCTCTGAGTAGAGTTGGTAAGACGGAAATGATGTGTGCAATGAATTTTTAAGTCATTACAGATTTTAGAATGTTAGGAAGATTAAAAAAAAAAAAAAGGCCAGTGTGTCTGGTTCAGAAATTTTGGTCATGAACATGTTACATCAGGAACTGTGCTTAGACTTTTGTTCTTCTAGGCCTCATTGCCTCAAATACAATTTAGATGCAATTATTTTTTTACATAATTACATTTAAGCACCTGATGATCTAATGAAGACAATTTCTTAATGTGTCAATAGGAGTTCTTTGTATCTTATTTGAATCTTTTGTTGTTTTAAGCTAATCTGCTTTAGGGTTCTCAAATCCAGGCATTTTACAAAGCAGATTCTAGCAATGGCATTCATTTGGAATGCTGCCTTTTGTTTACTAGCTTTACCAGGCCCTCCCTGCTTCCTTTGGTCATCTGGTGTCTTCACTAATGTGATTTGTACTCCTTGGCTCTGCAGGTAGCCATGAGCCTTTATTAGTGGGGTTTACAATGAGACTCACCACCCTGGCTGCTAATGAAGGAACCCCAGGGATTTTTTTTTTTTTCCCATCTGTCTTCCAAAAGAGTGGAGGAAAATTGAGTTCTGGGTTTGTTAATTCTCCTTGTTTTCCATTACTTTAATTTAAACAATTGGTGTACTAACTGGGGTGCAAAAATACAAATATTTTTGTTTAAGAGTCAGAATGTCATCTGCCAGCCCTGTATGCTAATCACTGGAATTGTTTATTTTTGAACCTGGAAAGAATAAAGTGGAGTCTCTGTTTAAACTCAACCAATTGACATTTTACCTTCATCTGTTTTTGTCTTTCAGGAATTGTTGACCAATTTGGTTGTTTAAAAAAAAAAAAAAATGGCTTGGACTCTGGTTCCATCCTTGCTATTTAGCATTCCATAATTTTGACTAGATCACTGACATTCTTGGTTTCTCATCTAGAAAAAAAAAAAGGAGTGTTTTAATGAGATGCATATGAGAGCCACATGCTATTTCATATGCTTCCTGCTTTCTTTTCTTTCTACTACCAGAGCAATCTAATATGCCCCTTCACTGGATATTTGGGTAAATCTACCATTGAAAAGCAAACTTACATCTGACAAAATATTTTAACCAGCAGTCAAACCAGTAGCTAAATATGAAATGTGGTCTTCATGGTAGAAGTGATATATGTTGTAGATTATTACCCAATTTTAGAGACAAAAGAATTTTCCATTTCCAGTAGGGAAGCCAGGTTTGCATTGTGCATCATAAGGCAGTGGTTACAGGTATAGTTTAAAGGTCTTCCAGGAGTCATGAAATCTTGGATTTTAGAGCAAGAAGGGACCTCAGCAATTGTTGAGTTCAATCCTTTAAATTTACCAGTGAGGATTCAAGAGGCCCAAAGATGCTTAGTAGCTCATCCATGGTCACAGAATTTACCGAGCTGCCAGTAGAGCCCCAACTCCAAAGAAAAGTGGGCAGGTACCAGGGTAGAGCTGACCTCTTAATGTAAAACAGAAAGTGAAAGTTTGAAAGAGGGACTGTTAATTCCATGTCTGAAAACTTAAAAGCGCGACTTGACAGTTGGTTTGTTTTTCTGTTGCAGGTACCAAATTAAATTCAATCCAATCTCACAAGTGTTTCATGAGGGTACACTTTGTGTGGAACCTTGTACTGGGGCAATCTTGCAAAGATGATTAAGCCATACTTCCTCCTTTCAGGGGGTTTAGAGTCTTACCTGGGGAGGAAACAAATGAGAATTGCCGGAAGTGAAAATAACAAACAGGATTCCAAAGTCCAAAGGGAAGATGGACTTAGGAAGTCTTATAGGATGAATGTTTAATAGCAGGTCAAATTCATGGTGCTCTGGGAGCTCACAGGGAATGTCTTAAATCAGACTGGAAGAAAAGAAAGAAAGTGGTAAATTAAAATTTGGGCTCCTCCTCCTCTTCCTCCTCCTCCATAAAAAATGTTTAATCAGTTGAATACATCTGAATTCACAATATTCAAAAATCTATATTCTTACATAAATAACTAATCCAAAAGCCATCAGTTCCTTTTTAAAAATTTTATTTTAATTTTTTTATTTTTTCATACATGTATATAGGGTAATAGTGTTTGTCTCATTCTACTGTCCTTCCCATCCCCATCACCCCACCTCTCCCTCACTCCCCTCTGCATAATCCAGAATTTCTTCATTCTTCCCTACCACCCCCGACTATGGATCAGCATCTGCTTTTCAGAGAAAACATTTGACCTTGTGGTATTTTGGGGATTGGCTTATTTCACTTAGCATGATATTCTCCAGTTCCATCCATTTATCTGCAAATGCCATAATTTCATTCTTCTTTAAGGCTGAGTAATATTCCATTGTGTATATGTACCATATTTTCTTTACCCATTCATCTGTCGAAGGGTGTCTAGGTTAGTTCCATAGTTTAGCTAGTGTGAATTGAGCTGCTATAACATTGATGTGACTGCATCACTGTAGTATGCTGATTTAAAGTTCTTTGGACATGAACTGAGGAGTTTTCTTAGGAATCTCCATACTGCTTTCCATAGTGGTTACACCAATCTGCAGTCCCACTAGCAATATATGAGTGTACCTTTTTCCCCATATCCTCATCAACACTTGCTTGTATTCTTGCTTGTATTCTTGATAATTGCCATTCTAACTGGAGTGAGATGAAATCTTACAGTAGGTTTGATTTGCATTTCTCTAATTGCTAGAGACTATGAACATTTTTTCATGTTTGTTGATTGGTTATATTTCTTCTTCTGTGAAGTGTCTCTTCAGTACCTTAGTCTATTTATTGATTGGGTTATTTGTTTTTTTTTGTTTTTTTTTTTTTTTGGTATTAAGATTTTAGTTCTTTATCCTGGAGATTAATGCTCTATCTGAGGTACATGTGGTAAAGATTTTTTTCCCATTCTGTAGACTCTCTCTTCACATTTTTCATGTTTCCTTTGCTGAGAAGAAGCTTTTTAAGTTTGAATCCATCCCATTTATTGATTCTTAATTTTACTTCTTGCTCTTTGGGGGTCTTATTAAGGACATCTGGTCCTGACATGAAGAAGTCTGGACCTACTTTTTCTTATATTAGGCACAGGGTCTCTGGTCTAATCCCTAGGTCCCTGATCCATTTAAGTTGAGTTTTGTGCAGGGCAAGAGATAGAAGTTTAACTTCATCTTTTTACATGTGGATTTCCAATTTTCCCAGCTCCATTTGTTGAATAGGCTATCTTTTCTCCAGTGTATATTTTTGGACCTTTGTCTAGTATGAGATAACTGTATTTATATGGGTTTGTCTCTGTGTCTTCTATTTTGTACCACTGGTGTACCTGTCTATTTTGGTGCCAATACCATGCCATTTTTGTTACTATTGCTCTGTAGTATAGTTTAAGGTCTGGTATTATGATGCCTCCTGCTTCTCTCTTCCTGCTAAGGATTGCCTTGGCTATTCTGAGTCTCTTATTTTTCCAAATGAATTTCATGATTGCTTTTTCTAGTTCCATGAAGAATGTCATTGGGATTTTAATAGGAATTGCATTGAATCTGTATAAAAACTTTTGGTACTATGGCCATTTTGACAATATTAATTCTGCCTGTCCAAGAGCATGAGAGATCTTTCCATCTTCTAAGGTCTTCTTCAATTTCTTTCTTTAGTTTTCTGTAGTTTTCACTGTAGAAGTCTTTCACCTCTTTTGTTAGATTGATTCCCAAGTATTTTATTTTTGTTGAAACTACTGTGAATGCAGTAGTTTTCCTAATTTCTCTTGCAGTGGATTCATCGCTTATGTATAGAAATGCATTTGACTTATGGGTATTGATTTTATATCCTGCTACTTTGCTGAATTAATTTATGAGTTCTAGAAGTTTTCTGGTGGAATTTTTTGGATCTTCTAAATATAGAATCATGTTGTTGGCAAATCGTGATAGTTTGAGTTCTTCTTTTCCTATTCATATCCCTTTAATTTCTTTCATCTGTCTGATTGCTGTGGCTAGAGTTTCAAGGACATTGTTGAATATAAGTGGTGAAAGAGGGCATCCCTGTCTTGTTCCAGTTTTTAGAGGAAATGCTTTCAGTTTTTCTCCATATAGAATGATGTTGGCCTTGGACTTAGCATAGATAGTTTTTACAATGTTGAGGTATGTTCCTGTTGTCCCTAGTTTTTCCAGTGTTTTGAACATGAAGAGGTGCTGTATTATGTCAAATGCTTCTTCTGCATCTATTGAGATAATCATAAGATTCTTGTCATTAAATCTATTGATGTGATGTATTACATTTATTGATTTCCGTATGTTGAACCAACCTTGCATCCCTGGGATGAACCCCACTTGATCATGGTACACTATCTTTTTGATATGTTTTTGTATGTGATTTGCCAGAATTATATTGAGAATTTTTGTGTCTATGTTCGTGAGGGATATTGGTGTGAAGTTTTCTTTTCTTGATGTGTCTTTGTCTGGTTGTGGTATCAAGGTGATACTAGCCTCAAAGAATGAGTTTGGGAGGGTTCCCTCCTTTTCTATTTCATGGAATAATTTGAGGAGTATTGGTGTTAATCCTTCTTTGAAGGTCTTGTAGACCTCAGATGAGAATCCATCTGGTCCTGGCTTTTCTTGGTTGGTAGGCTTTTGATGGTGTCTTCTATTTCATTACTTAAAATAGATCTGTTTAAATTGTGTATGTCCTCCTGCATCAGTTTGGGTAGATTGTATGTCTCTAAAAATTTGTTGATGTCTTTGAGTTTTTCTATTTTAATGGCGTATACATGTTCAAAATAGTTTCTAATTATCTTCTGTATTTCAGTAGTGTCCATTGTGATATTTCCTTTTTCATCACAAATTTTAATAATTTGAATTTTCTCTCTCTTTCTCTTTGTTGGTGTGGCTAAGGGTTTATCAATTTTATTCATTTTTTCAAAGAACCAACTTTTTGTTTTGTCAATTTTTTCAATTGTTTCTTTTGTTCAATTTCATTGATTTCAGCTCTGATTTAAATTATTTCCTGTCTTTTGCTGCTTTTGGTGTTGATTTGTTCTTCTTTTTCTAGGCTTTGAGATGTAATGTTAGGTCATTTATTTGTTGACTTTTTATCGTTTTAATGTATGAGCTCAATGCAATGAACTTTCCTCTTAGCACCACCTTCATAGCGTCCCAGAGATTTTGATGTGCCGCATCGGTATTCTCATTTACCTCTAAGTATATTTTTATTTCCTCCTTGATTTCTTCTTTTATTCATTCATCATTCAATAGCATACTATTTAGTCTCCAAGTGTTGGAGTAGCTTCTATTTTTTATTTTATCATTGATTTCTAGTTTCATTCTGTTGTGATCTGATAGAATGCAGGGTAGTATTTCTATCTTTTTGTATTTGCTGAGAGTTGATTTGTGGCATATCATATGGTCTATTTTAGAGAAAGATCCATGTGCTGCTGAGAAGAAAGTGTATTCACTCAATGATGGATGAAATACTCTATGTCCATTAAGTCTAAATCATTGTATTATTTAATTCTATAGTTTCTTTGTTTAGTTTTTATTTGGAAGATCTAGCCATTTGTGATCAAGGTGTGTTAAAGTCACCCAGTATTATTGTGTTGTGGTCTATTTGATTCTTGAAATTGAGAAGGGTTTGTTTGATGTATGTATATGCTCCATTGTTTGAGGCATATATAGCTATGATTGTTATGTCTCTGTGGTGTATGATTCCCTTTAGCAGTGTGAAATGTCCTTCTTTGTGCCTTCTGACTAACTGGTTTGAAGTCCATTTTGTCTGATATGAGGATGGAAACCCCTGCTTGTTTACGCAGTCCATGCAAGTGATATGTTTTTTCCCAACCTTTCACCTTCAGTCTGTGAATATCTTTTCCTAGGAGGTGAGTTTATTGAAGACAGCATATTGTTGGGTCTTTTTTTTTTTTTTTTTTAATCCAATCTGCCAGTCTGTGTCTTTGGATGGCTGAGTTTAGGCCATTAACATTCAGGATTATTATTGAGATATGATCTGTATTCCACATCATTTTGGTTATTTTTTGGTTTTTAACTTGAATTAGTTTCTCCTTTGATATTTCCTTCAGTGTAGTCGCTCCCTTTGCTGGTTTTCTTTCTTTTTTTTTTTTTTTTCATTTCCCCCTCATGGAATATTTTGCTGAGAATGTTCTGTAGTGCAGGCTTTCTAGTTGTGAATTCTTTTAACTTTTGTTTATCATGGAAGGTTTTTATTCCATCTTCAAATCTGAAACTTAATTTTACTGGATATAAAATTCTTGGTTGGCTTCCATTTTCTTTCAGCTTGATATGTTATTCAAGGACCTCCTGGCATTGAGGACTGGGTTGAGAAATCAGCTGACCTCTGTGTTGGTTTCCCCCTATATGTAATTTGATTTTTTTCTCTCACAACCTTCAAAATTCTATCTTTATTTTGTATGTTAGTCATTCTCATTATAATGCACCTTGGTGTGGATCTGCTGTAATTTTGTACATTTGGGGTCCTATAAGTCTCTTGTAACTGATTTTCATTTCATTCTTTAGATTTGGGGAGTTTTCTGCTATTATGTCATTGAAAAGATTGTGCATTCCTTTGATTTGTATCTCCACGCCTGCATCTATTCTGATAAACCTTAAATTTGGTCTTTTCATGTTATCCCATATTTCTTGTAAGTTTTTGCTCATGGTTTCTTACTGTCTTCTCTGTGCAGTCAACTTTAATTTCAAGAGTATATATTTTGCCTTCATTGTCTGAGGTTCTGTCTTCCCAAGTGGTCTAGTCTGTTGGTAATACTTTCCATTGAATTTTTAACTTGGTCTATTTTTTTTTAATTAATTAATTTATTTTTGATGGTAGCACTAGGATTTATTAGGATGTGCCTCAATATAGGCGCTGGGGCTTGCCCATGGTGCTCTTGATGTGTAAAGCCCGGACATTGTGCCAATTCTTCTTGAACAATGACAGCAGGAGGTTGACAGCCAGCTGGATGTTATACACAGGTTCATCATCTGTCATCTTCACATGACCAACAGCAGCAGCCAGACACAGTACCTTCTTCATCTGAAACTTGATTGTGGATTTCACCTCATCAACTTTGGCCACCATGTTTTCATTGTGTGTCAGCAGGGAAGGGAATTTGCCAGCTTTATTTAGGACTCGGCCCAGGATTCATGGAATCTGCTTGATCAAAGACTCTGAGGCCAAAAAGGCATCATATTTCTTGGTCAGTGTCTTGACCAACTTCTTATTCTTGAGTTTCTTCAGCTCCTCCATGTCCATGTGGGGGACATCCACAGCCTTGGCCTCATCACAGTGCTGCTGGTCCCCCAGGATGCACACAGAGAACTTGGGGAGGGGGTGGACTTAAGGCTGACGGTGCCCGAGAAGCGCTTGTCCTTCTGGGGATCATAGTTCTTCAAGCTGATCTGCACGCAGTTTCACCGTCTCCAGAAACTTGTGGCGCCTGCGCTGGTTCCCGCGCAGGACTTCCTGCCCCGCCTAGTACAGGGTGTCTCCAGAGACTTTGCTGCTCATGGCTCCTTGCGCCACAGTAACAGAAAAAGAGTATTTCCTTCTTTTCAAGAATTTCTGCTTGATTCCTTTTTAAAATTTCTGCCTCTTTATTGAAGTGATCTTTCACTTCCATTATTTTCTCTCCAATACCATCCTTTATTTTGAAGATCAATTTAACTGTATTTTCTAAACTCCTCTGACATTCCTTCTACTGTGTTGTCTATGGATTCTATTGTTGGAACATCTTGGTTTGTTTGAAGAGCTTTGTTCCCTTGTGTTTTCATGTTGTTTGTGTGTCTTCTCATCTACTGGTACGGAGCTGAGGCAGTACAGATTCTACTCTATAGTCTTCTAGTGTCCCTGAAGATTCCAGTACCTCACCTTTAAGGGGGAGACCCATATTATATGCAAACAATATACCATCTTAAACCAAATGGTTCCTATTAAGGCATTTACCGTTTTGTCACAATAAACAGAAATGAAGTGTTCAATTATTTTCTACAATATAAACAGTAAGTTTGTTTAAAGGATTTAACAATCAAATGATGGACAATGAGGAAAGAGAAGTAGTGTAAGATGTGATGTTTATGAGGGAGAGGAGAGAACACAGAGGTAAAAATTTATAGTACGAATGAGGGAGGAATTAATAGAGGTTGGCTGTTAGTATGAGAGAAGTGAGAAAGAGAATCCAGGGAGACAGGTAAGAGAAAAAAATATATACAGATTTT
The DNA here is from genome assembly GCF_902686445.1 of Sciurus carolinensis. NCBI lineage: Eukaryota > Metazoa > Chordata > Mammalia > Rodentia > Sciuridae > Sciurus > Sciurus carolinensis. The sequence goes on from NC_062227.1 coordinate 31,860,024, forward strand.
TTTAAAAAAGTAAAAATATAAGAATACAAACAAAACTGTAATATACTATTCAGACATCCCATTCCTCAATAAATTAATGCTTGAAAAACATTTGGATTTAAATATTTAGAGGTGTGAGAGAGGGGGAAGAAAGAAAAAAAAGAAGGAAAGTCTAATGTAAAATTGAATGATTGCTTCCATTGGCTTTCAAAAATTTTCTCAGCTTCCCTTCTCCACCAATAGGTGGGGTTGTCTGGAGTTTGATGTTAGCTCCAGTCCAGTCGGTGCTGACTGGTTGGGTGAGCAGATAGCAAGATGCCCTCACACCCTCTTACAGCCTTCCCACCAGTTGCAGCTGGCCCTTTCATCCCTGTGCACTTCAGGACTCACTGAGCTGGAGAGAACCCTGTGCTCTACAGTTTTGCCAACCTGTGCTCCCCCCAGGGAACTGCCCCTAGTCTCCTGCTTTCCACAGGCTTGCCAGATTCAGACTGGCCCACGCAAACCCAGCTGCAATCTGATGGACCTGGGCTTCAGCTTCCCCAGACCCTGTCTTGCTGCAGTCCAAAGATCTCAATGCCCTTTCAAGTTGCAGAGACACCACCAGGGATGCGCTCAAACAAAGGAGAGACCCTGCAAAGAGGCAGCCAGATGGCGGCCACTAGCACACAGAGCAGAAAGTTCTTAGGTGCAACCAGACCTGCAGGTACTCCAATATATCTCCAGCCCTGGCCTGTGTCCCCGAACTGAGGTGACCACCCTCCAAAATGGCAGTGGTGACTACAGCAAACCTGCAGACCCTGCCTGGTGTCCCAAGATGGCAGCGGCTGTGTGTAACCAAACATGCAGGTACTGTGACAATGGACTTCCAGGTAACAGTGGGCAGAAGCCCATCCGCTAGCAGTTTTTGGGCAGTCTGCAGGCTAATAGCAATTGATCACCAGGTGGACATTGGGCCATGGGCAATGGGTAGGTGAAAGGCAGGTGATGCGCAGGCAAGAGGCAGGCAAACAGGCAAATGGCGGATGATAGGCAGTGGTCAGTGAGCGATCTGCACTCAAAAGTCAGGGCCTGTGCTGGCAGATGGCAGGCCATCACGGCAGAAGAATGGGGGCAAACAGCAGGGAATCAGTGGGCAGCAAAACAATATTTTCTCTGCTTGAAACCCAAGTTACAGAGCAACAAGGAATGCAGCCTCCCTCTAGTCCACCATCTTGGATCCTCCTAGTGTTCCTATTCTTGGTAATTGCTATTGGAAAAAAATCCCTCATCCTTGCAAATGGATGTCACTATAAATTCTTTATCCATAATTCTAAGTACTACTTAATTATATCTTTGTGTTTGGCAAAGATCTGCTTTTTCTCTAATCACTTACTTCAAATCTATTCCACTCTCTTCAAACCTGTACCCAGTTGTCCTTGTCTCAACAGGTTGCCCCTCTCACTTTTAGGAGCCCCTGAAGAATCAGTAATTGCCTTGACGGTAGCTGGCCTCCAGGTACTAATGATGCTGAGTGCTTCATCTCCACCAGGGCTTTCCCTTGAACTTCAGACTCATCTATCAAATAACTGCTGAGTATCCCATTTGGATACTTCATATCCATTTCAAAACCAGTATGTCTAAAAACCAAATGACTCACCTTTCATCTAAAACCTCACCTTCTTCCTCAACGCATGCTTAATCAGAGAAGGTACCATCATATACCCCAATTTGCATTTTTTAAAAACTACCCTGGCTGTAACATGCCAAATGCAGAAAGTGTATACAATTAGGAGACTGCAATAATCCAAGTAAGTGCATTCTCTGTCATAGTTTTTTTTATTTGTTCCTTTTAGTTATACATGACAGTAGAATCTGTTTTGACATAATAATAAAAGCATGGAATATATCATGTTCCAGTTCAGACCCCAGTATCTCTCCTTCCCCTTCCTCACTTCCTGCTCCCTTTCCTCTATTGATCTTTCAGCCATTTACCCACAGTTTTTTTTTTTAGTTGATTTCTTGTGGATGTACTCGATGATGAGATTCACTGTGGTGTATTCATGTATGTACATAGGAAAATTGTTAGATTCATTCCACTGTCTTTCCTTTTCCCATTTCCCCTTCCTTCCTTCAGTCACCATTGTCTACTCCTCTGAACTTCTATTCTTCCTCCTTCATTATTGTGGGCTAGTTTCCACATACCAGTAAAAACATGTGACCTTTGGTTTGGGGGTATTGGCTTATTTCACTAAGCATGGTAGTCTCCAGGTCCATCCATTTGCTGGCAAATGTCATAAAGTCATTCTTCTTTATGGTTGAGTAATATTTCATTTTGTATATATGCCACTTTTCTTTATCTATTCATCTGTTGAAGGGCACCTAGGTTGGCTCAATAGCTTAGTTATTGTGAATTGTGCTGCTATAAACATTGATGTGGCTGCATCACTGTAGTATGCTGATTTAAATCTTTTGGGTATATACCAGGTGGGATAACTGGGTCAAATGGTGGTTCCATTCCTAGTTTTTTGAGGAATCTCCATACTGCTTTCCAGAGAGTTTGCACCAATTTACAGTCCCACCAACAATGTATGAGAGTGCCCTTTTCCCCACATCCTCACCAACATTTTTTGTTACTTGTTTTCTTGATAATTGGTATTCTGACTGGAGTAAGATGAAATCCCAATGTGGTTTTAATTTGAATTTCTCTAATTGCTAGAGATGTTTAACATTTTTTTCATATATCTGTTGACTGTATTTCTTCTTTCGAGAATTGTCTCTTTAGTTCCTTTGCCCATTTATTGATTGGGTTATTTGGTGGGGGGAGGTGTTGGTTTTTGAGTTCTTGTGTATTGTGAATATTAATGTCCTATCTGAGGTGCAGGTGGCAAATATTTTCTCCCTTTCTATAGGCTCTCTCTTCATGTTCTTGATTATTTTCTTTGCTATGAAGAAGCTTTTTAATTGACTCCATTTTATTTATTGATTTTTAAAAATTTTTTACTTCTTATGCTTTAGGAGTCTTGATAAGGAAGTCAGTTTCTGTGCTGATATGTTGGAATGTAGAGCCTACATTTTCTTTTAGCAGGTATCGAATTTCTGGTCTAATTCCTAGGTCTTTGATCCACTTGGAGTTGAGTTTTGTGTAGGGTGAGATAGGGTTTAAATTTCATTCTACTATATATAGATTTCCAGTTTCCCCAGCACCATATGTTTTTATGTTTTCTCCAGTATGTTTCTGGCACCTTTGTCAAACATGAACTAACTATTCATATGGGTTTGTCTCTGTGTCTTCTATTCCATTCCATTGGTTTTCATGCCTATTTTGGTGCCAATACCATGCTGTTTTTGTTACTATACCTCTGAAGTATAATTTAAGGTCTGGTATTGTGATGCCTCCTGCTTCACTTTATTAACATGTTGGATATCATTGCATGAAAATTATCATAGTCAAGTGATTTAAAACATGTTTTTGAAGTAAGGTAGGTCTTTTTTAATTCCTAGCACCACCACTTAATGAGTTAGCTATGTAATTTTGAGCAAATTATTAAACTAAGACTGAGTTATTTCATCTAAAAAATAGAGGCAATAAAATGTACTTATTGGACATCCTGAGTATTAAATAAGATATAAGAGATGAAGCATTGGTCACTGGTGTCCTTAACTAAGATTTGTTAGTGCAGAGATCATTTTCAACTTGTTCACCTTTGTGTCTTCAGGACCTGACACAAAGAAGATACTTAGTAAATATTTACTATTTGTTGGATGAGTAATTGAGGTAGTGGCATGCCTGAATTAAGCCACTAATGATGGAGATGGACAAAATAAAATTCAAGGTAGAAACCCAGGTTTTTTCTTCACTTCCATGTCATCAGTCACTAATTCCTACTGATTTAACCCCTAAATACATCTCAAGTCCATCTCACCCTCTGTGAATCCCTTCTGTACCTGTACCTATACAGGCTATCATGACCTCTCACCAGGACTCTATATAAACACTGTCCCTGCATCCCATTGCCTCTTCATGAGTGCCTTCCAGACTAGTACTAAGTCTCTTCAAAGCTGAAACGTCATTCTTTTGCTTAATGCCCTTGTGTGGCTACCTTGGATCTATGGAATCAAGTCTCAACTCCTAAAACCTGTGCGTACATTTTCATCTTCCTTTCCTTTCACCCCATTTCTCACACCTAGGAGTTTAGAAATGCCAGATTAGTTATAGTCTCATCTTCAGAACATACTGTGCTATTTCATGTCTTCATGTTTTTAAGAGTTCCTTGCTTACTCTTAATCTTCTAACTCCCTTCTTTCTGTACCAATTGCATTTGTCTACAAATGACAGGAAACACTAAACAAGAAGTGAGAAGTTTCTGTAATTGTCGAAGGCCCATGAAGTATCTTGGCTATCATCAGGGTTTGTGTCTTGTGGTCCTGTTATCAATATGTGGTGTCCATCCTTGATCCTCCCTCAATTCTCTGCCCATTCTAGGATCTTATTCCTTTCATCGTCTCCTCTCTTCTGTACCATCAACTCTCTCTCTCTCTTCTTTGAGGGAAGAACCTCATTCTTCATGCAAGCATCACTCCTTCAAATTATTCCTTCCTGCCATTTAACTTTCCTGTAATTACCAACCTATTTCCGCACTAGTTCACCACTCTTCTTTTAAAAGAGGAATCATATGCCATGCACATTTTCAATCCTGATTGACGGCTCTTAACTGTGGAAACTCTCTTCCACCTTCCGTCAATCTGAACCTTCTTTCCTTGGACTTTCACAACTGTGTCTGCCCCTGGTTCCCTTTCTACTTCTTTTACTAGTCTTTCCCCATCTGCTTTTCTGAGTTTTCCTTTCCCTCTTCTTTACTCTAAAATAACTGTTTCTCATGGTTCACTGCATGATTCTCTCTTATTCCACATGCTTTCCCTACCTAGGCAGTTGCTATGTCATTTTACCAGTACCAATATCAGTTGTTGGTGTGGCTGCCCTCTGTCACCAGGGACTGTTTATTCAGTCCCCATACCTGAATGCAAGTTTCTAACTGCCTACCAAAAAAGCCACCTCCTCTCTGCTCCTTCCACCCCTAATTATGTCAAGCCCCATCACCTTCCTAGATACGTGCAGAAACTTTTGATCTGGTCTCTAATCCACGTAGCACACTGCCACTAAAGTTACCTTCTTTAAAAAAAAAAAAATCTGATTATGTTAATTTTGCTTTTGAAAACTTCCATTGACTTTCTCCTGTTTCCAGAATTAAATTCAAAGTCTTAATTTGGCAAAGAAGGTCCCTGAGGGACCATCCTTTTTTATTGTCTTCTCTTGCCACTCCATCCTCTGACCCACATGCATTGTTCAGTATTTCTAAAATACAATATGCCTTTGGCAGTCTGTTCTGCTGACCTGTGTCCTCATTCTGTTTGATGAATTCTACTGTATCTTTTGAAGGCACCCAAAATGTCACTGATTCTCCAATGTTGTCTGCATTTCTCCAGAGTTGCTCCATCCTCTGAACCTTTATAGTACTTTGTTCTTGATGCTGTTGGACACTTATTCATTCACAGATCTGCCTTCACTTTTAGACTGGGAGCCTTTTGAGATTAGGGATGACCTTTATGATTATTCCTAGTATAGTTCACAGTTTCTGTGTGAATAAATGAATAAAATTATGAAATCAGGGAATGTATATGAATTTATTCTAATAATAATGGGTTGCTTTAAACATACATTTTGGACATGTGTTGACATGTTGAAATTGAGGGGACAGCGGAACACAAAGTCGGTAGACTTTTCTAATTTGGGAGCAGCGACTCAGAAAATATTTTATAATGAATGATGTAGATGTAGAGGTCACCAGCAAAGACAATAGGAAACGCCTGATTGAATCATGTCTTTCAGGAGTGGACTAGACACAGTAGTAGACCTTTATAGGAAGGTGGGGAAAGGTTGATGGTGGAAGTTGCAGGCTCCTGCCTTCTACTTCAAACCCATCTTGTTGGTTCTTCTCTTCTGCTTCATGGAGGTAGGAGGAGTGGAGATTCGGTTTCTGTTCCTTTTAATAGCAAGAGAGAATGGGCCAGGTGGAAATAAGTGTTTTGTTCTCCTCACAAGGTAATCAATAAACTGACAAGGCTTAAGAATTTCTTTCTTAAATTGAAAAAAAAAATCTTTGGGGATTCTATTTATCCAGCTAGTTGTTTTTTATTTAAGTTCTTCTCTCTTTCCCCCTCTATTCTACTTCTTTGCTTTCTTAGGACCTGTAGGAAATATAAGACTGTTTTATGTAGATTTTCTATGTAGATTACTCAGGTAAAGTGAGTTCTGTGTTTCTTTACAACTGCTTAACATATTACAAATTGTAAATCTAGTTGCATAAAATAACTGGGAGTTGGGGTGTAGCTCAATGGTAGAGTGCTTGCCTGGTGTGTGCAAGACCTGGGGTTCAATCCCCAATACCACTAAATAAACAAATATTAAAACTGCATGTAAAATTGACAATGAAAAGCATAAACACATTCAAAAGTCAAAACTTCTGACAAAACTGGGGAAAATGTTACAACTTAAAGCCAGAAAATAAAATTCCTTAATATATAAAGAGCTCCTGTAAATCAATAATAAAATCAACAATCAGAAAAATGAAGACCAAACATTTCAGATAAGAAAATCTAGGGGATTTTAAATATTTGAAAAAATATTTTATTTCATTTATGAGAAAAATTCATATTAAAACTACATTGAGATATCATTTTTCATTCGTCAGACTGGCAAAGATCCAAAGGTAAATAATATTCTACATTGATGAAGATTGGGGCATATATAAATTTGTGTAAATTAATTCAACCCTCATGAAAGGTAGTTTGGCAATATTTAACAAAATTAAAACTGCCTATTTTCTTTGTCCCAGCAATTTCACTTCTAAAGAATTTATCCAACAAGCACAAAATCAAAGTATATTAATGCAGGATCAATTATTATATTAATAATAATATAAGAAATAAAATAATATAAGGTAAATAAAATAAAATAAGAAGTAACAAAGATTAGAAACTAAGTGTCCATCATTAAGGTATGACTTTAAAATAATTATGGTATATACATGTCAGTAGATTCTCTGAAGCCATGAAACAGATTAAGAAAGATCTTTATGCACTTTATAGAAAGATCTCCAAAACCCTTTTTTTTTTCTTGAGTGCTGGGAATTGAACCCAAGGCCTTGTGCATGCTAGTCTAATGCTCTACTACTGAGTTATACTCCAAAATATTTTTAAATTTAAAGCAAGGTGCAAAAGAGTGTATTTGTTTTGTCCTTACTTATACATACATTTATAAAAATATAATGGATGTATTTTAAACAAACTAATAAAAGTGGTTTTCTATGAGGGGAGATTGTGGGACAAAGGTTTGAAGGGACACTTTCAGTATTTTTCCTACTTCTAGATTTTTTAGTTTTTTAAAAATAATTATGTTTTTCGGGCTGGGGATATAGCTCAGTTGGTAGAGTGCTTGCCTTGCAAGTACAAGGCCCTGGGTTCAATCCCAGTACTGCCAAAAAAAAAAAAAAATGTTGTTCTTACCTCATCCATTGTATTTTTGAAATATATCTATATTTTTAGTTAACACATAATAATTGTATCTATTTGTTGGGTTCCATGTGACATTTCCATATATGTATGCAATATCTAATAACCAGATCAGAGTAATTGGCATATCTATCACCAAAGACATTTGTCATTTCTTTGTGTGGACTTGGAAATGTCCAGAATCCTCTCAACTTCTAGAGTTTCTAATCAGGTAAATATATCATTTATCCAAAAAATTAAAAGAAAGAGTTTTATAAATATTTAAAATATAAATATTTAGTTTAAACAGCTACAGAGACACAACTTCCATAGTGATTCAATATAGGTAGGAATTACATTGCAAATAGTTGAATGTTATCTTTGTTTCTTAAGTGCCAGCTGTATGTCCCAGAACAATGCTACATGATGTGGGGTCACAAGGAGAAACCTAAGTAGGAGCAAAGTAAGAAAATGGTTAAGAATGACTGAAAGTTGAGTGAGGGAGCGAGATAGACCATTTAAACAGGGCACAGAAATGGTTGTGGGCTTATTTTTGGAAAAGAGCAATAAAATCAAGTTGATAGTAAAAGATACTATGTACTGGGTATGTGTGATGAATGATAAGTTTAAATCGTTACAGAAAGATAATGAATAAAAGTTTTCAAACACTACATTGTGTAATTTGTGTTTTATTGTAGGGACTATGAGTTTTGGACTACTTCCTATGTCATCATGGAAAGTTCCTGCAAAGTCTACATAAACAGGCTATTATGCATAAATGTAGCAGATTCACTAGCTTGTGAGAGTAAAAATGACATATGAAGACATAGTAAAAGCAAGTTGTAGTATTTATTTATAGTCTTTACTATATGAACATTCATAAATTGTATTTGTCACTCGACATCTACCCAATAAACTTACTGATGTGAAAAGGTATTGTCAAAGGAGAAAAGCAAGTTTTGCAATATCAGGTGTGCAAAGTCAGTAAGGATAGTAATAATAAAGATATAAGCTTAGCCAAGCTTGCAATGTGCTTAAATTTTTAAACAACTTCATTATAGAAAATTGGAAAACAAAGGTAATCATAAAGGAAACAAATATCCCATAATCATTTCACTCACTATAATGTGATTATATCTTTATTCCTTTATCTTATCAGGTTATTTTCATATTTTTCCTTCTAGAAATGGGACCACATTGCTTTTACAACATTTTTCCATTTCATACATTATGAATATATTTATATTTAAGAAATATACCTCTTAGTGTATTCCACTTATGGCTGAATTTCTGAGTGTTAGTGAACCAGTGTTTACACGGTACATGAGTAGCAATTATCACTGCCCTTATTGTGCTTAACCATTGTTGTATTGTTGGACTATTAGGTTGTTCTCAAGGTTGGGGGTATTAATGTTTTACTTTATTGTATTCATAACAGACATTAACTCTCTTAGAAACATTTTTCTTAGCTGATCATTTATTAACTTTTTTTAGAGGTTTAACATACAAAAAAGTTTTATGTTTTTACTTGTCAGTTTTTTCTGTCTTCTCCTTTGTGATTATAGTTTAAAAAAGCCAAACTCTCACTGATAACATAATAAATATTGATAATGGATGTTATAAATATCAGTACAAAATCATTCTTTTTGTGTATGTATGTGTGGTTCTGGGGATTGGACCCAGGGCAAGTGCCCTATCACTGAGATGCATCACTAGGCCTTTAAAAACTTATTTTACTTTCTAATAGTCTTGCTAAGTTGCCCAGGCTGGCTTTGAACTTGTGATTCTCCTGCCTCAGCCTCCTGAGTAACTGGGATTACAGACATGAACCACCAGGCTAGGCAATAAATAACAATTCTATTTCCTCTTTGTTTTTATATGTTGATATAGATAGGCACATAAATGTATTTATGTATAGACATTTAAATTTAATCTATTATTCTCGCTGGAATTTATTTTTAGTGTCTAATGTTGTTCTCAATGGTTACTTTTTAAATTATCGATCATTATTACAGAACCATTGAAGAATAATTTATCCTTTTTATCATATTATAATGCCTTAATCATAATAGTCTTTTTGGACTGTAATCAGTGAGCTTCCCATCTTTTTTGTTAGCCCTGTACAATAAATTACTAAGTTATTCAATGAATATTTTTGAGTGCTAATATGTATCACAATAGATGTAACAATAGGGTATTTCAATAGCTGTATCACAATAGATGTATCACAATAGAGTATCACAATAGATGTATCACAATAGAGTATCACAATAGATGTATCACAATAGAGTATCATAATAGATGCTGTGATTTCAGTAATAGGCAAAACCAGAAAAGCATAGTTCCTACTTTCATGGAGCTTTGAATCTAATAGGGAAGACAAACATAAATTAATCACACAGATTATTAGATAGGATAGAATTAATTGTTAAGAAGGAGGTGAAAAAGTTTCTCTGAGAGCAAACTTTCAGTAAAGGATTGATGGAATCCACAGCCTTGCTTGAGTTGAAATCTAAAGGATGAAAAAAATTTAGTAGGCAAAAGTAAAAGATGAAGTGGGTGCTCTTGCAGGCAGGGGGACTTTCATTGTTGATCAGTGTTGCTGAAGCAAGGGGTTAGGAAAGAAAAAGCACAGGATAAGGCTGGAGAATGAGTGGGAATACTAAGGATATTAATTTTTATCCTGAGAACAAGGTAAAATCTCAAAAGGTTTTCAGCAAAAGATTGGCAAGATTTTATTTGCAGTATAATAAGAAGAAGTGTTTGGAAGGTTCCCAGAGGAGTTAAGGAGAGCATTTAGGCACGTTGGTATCAGTTCCTGGGATGAGGCCTTAGTTGGTGTCCATGAGGGCCTTTCTGCAGAGCTGCTTGAAGGTCCTTACAGCATGTCCTTCCCTCAGTGCAAGTCTTCTACGAGAGCAAGGCAGAAGCTGCTATATCTGCTGTGACCTTGGAAATCACTCATTGTCTCTTGTTCAGTGTTTACTGATCAGGCTTGGCAGCATCACTAGCATCTTGTGATTTCTCAATATGTTTTAGGTTAGCCATTTTGATAGGTTTTTTAGTGATATCTCTTATGCTTTTAATTTGCATTTCACTGATAAGTCAGCCCTGATTCAATGTGGGAGGATCTTACACAGTGAGAATCACTAGGGACCATCTTGGAAGATGGTCACCACAGATTAAACCCAATCTCTAGCACTTAATTGCTGGCCCTGCTAAGGAATTGAGAAGCAGCATATGGATGGAGGGAAGCCAGAAATAGTGATATGATATCCAACAGAAGAGAAGGAAGTTTCAAAAATCAGGAGGGCATGTTAGATGAGAACTGAAAACAATGTTTATTAGTGTAGTGACATGGATTTTAATGACCAAAAGCTCTTTCTTCATAATATAATTTAATCTATGATTCTGATTCACCTCCCCTTATAACTTTTTTATAAAGATTTTTTTCCTGTCTTTGATAATCTTCCTTATGAAATTAGAGATGTTTTAGTAGAGTTCCACAAAAATTCTACTGATCTTTTAATTAGAATTGTGGTGTTTATTATTATGTCTGAGAAATACGTATTTTACAATGATTAGGCTTCTCCTTAATTAACCTAGTATATTTATGTATGCAAATTTTCATTTAAATCACCTAATAAAGTTTGGTAATATAAAAAATGTTATCATATATCTGTCATTATGATTCCTAGGTATCAGGGTTAGGGATGTAGCTCATTGGTAGAGTGCTTGCCTAGCATGTAAGAGGCTCTGGGTTTGATCCTCAGCACTGGAAAAAAAAAAAAAAAAAAAAAAGATCATTCTTAAGTATTATTTTTCTGGTTGATACTGTGAATATAACTTTCCTTTCTTCACTACCACCATGGTGATATATACATATACATATGTATACATATAAATACACATAATGATATATAATGTGATGTTTTGAAATATGTATACATTGTAGAATGACTGAATCAAGCAACTTAGCATATCTGTTACCTCGTTTTTTAATTGCTTTGTGGTAGAACTCTTAAAATCTGCCCTAAGAGCCTGGTACACACCTGTAATCCCAGTGACTAGGGAGGTTGAGGAAGGAGGATTGAAAGTTTAAGGCCAGCCTCAGCAACTTAGTAAGATGCTGTCTCAAAATAAAAAATGAGAAGGACTGGGTATATAGTTCAATGGTAAAGCACCCCTGGATTCAATCCCAGCACCAAAAGCAAAACAAAACAAAACTGTTCTTAGCAATATGCAAGTATACAGTATATCGTATACTCACTATGTTATCCAATAAATCTCTTGAACTTATTCCTCCTAACTGAAATCTTGCATTTTTTGACCAGCATCTCCCAGTTCCTACTCTCACAATCCAGTCCCTGCTAACCACCATTCTACTCTTTGTTTCTATGAGTATGATTTCTTTTTTTAGATTTCACATGCATGTAAGATGATGTAGCATTTGTCTTTCTGGACCTGGCTGTTTCACTTAATGTCCTCCAGTTTCATTCATGTTATCCCAAAGACAGAGTTTCCTTCTTTTTAAAAGCACATTGTGTTTATATAACATATTTTTTAATCCATTTATCCACTGATGAACATTTATGTGATTGCACATCTTGCTATTGGGAATAGTGCTGAAACAAACATAGGAGTACAGATATCTCTTCAAGATACTAAAATCATTTTCTTTGGATATATAGTAGTCTCTTCTTATCCACAGGGTGTATACTCCAAGACTCCCAATGAATACCTGAAACTGCAAATAGTTCTGGACCCTATATAATTTCTCCTCAACCTATAATGTAGTTACAGCTCAATAAACCCATTATAAGTTGAAAATACTGTAAATTGAAATGCCTTTAGTGCACCAAACATCATAGCTCATTCACACGGTATACTGTGGAGTGTTGGTTATTTGCCCCTTGATGGCATGGCTTACTGGAAACTGTAGCTGATTGGCTCTGCTCAGCATCTCAAAAGAGTATTGTATTACATCTTGGGAAAAGATCAAAATTCCAAATACAGTTTCTACCATGTGTATTGCTTTCATACCATTATAAAGTTTAAAAATTGTAAGTCAGACCATCACAAGTTGAGGATCATCTGTTTTTCTTATACATACAAACCAGTGACAAAGTTCAGTTTGTACATTATGCACAGTAAGTACTTAACGATTCCTAAAAATAAAATAGAACGATAATAGCAATATGCTGTAATAAAAGCTATTTTAAATCTTATGAATTACTTGGGGAAATTTCCATTTAATAGGAAAATTTAATATTTTCAAACTCAGGTTGACAGTGGGTAATTGAAACTGCAAAAAGTGGAACTATGGCTGAGGAAGATACTGATAACCACTAATAGGACTGCTGGATCATATGGTAGTTCTAATTTGAATTTTTTGAGGAACCTGCATACTGTTTCCTATAACGATTGTGTTAGTTTACTGTCCTACCAGCAGTATGCAAGGGTTCCCTTTTCTCGCATCCTCTCCAACGCTTGATATCTTTCATCTTTTTGATAATAAGTGTGAGATGGTATCTCACTGTGGTTTTAATTTGCATTTCCCTGGTGATTAGTGATGAGGAGCATTTCATATACCTGTTGGCCATTTGTATGTCTTCTTTTAAGAAATGTCTATTCAATTTCTTTGCCCATTTTTTAGTTAGGTAGTTTTCTTGCTATTCTTTTTTTTTTTTTTTTTTTTTGAGATCTTCATATATTTTGGGTTAATTCCTTATTAAATGTATGGTTTTCAAATATTTTCCCCATTCTTTAGTTTTTATTTTCACTGTTGGTTTATTTGCTGTGCAAATGCGTTTTAATTTGATATAATTCCATTTGTCCATCTCTGCTTTTGTTGCCTATGCTTTTGGAGTCATGTCCATAAAAACCATCGCCCAGGCCATTGTCTGGGAATTTTTTCATCTCTGTTTCCTTTGTTTCTTCAGATCATACATTTAAGTTTTTAACCCATTTTGAGTTGATTTTTGTATGTGGTGTGAAATAAAAGTCTAATTTTATTTTGGTTTTTTGCATGTGGATATCCAATTTTCCCAGCACTATGTATTGAAGAACTGTCCTTTCTCCATTGTGCATTCTTGAAATCTTTCTTAAGAATCAATTGATGGTAAATGCATAGATTTATTTCTTCTTTTAAATATTTTTTATTTGTCAATGGGCCTTTATTTTATTTATTTACATGCAGTGTTGAGAATCGAACCCAGTGCCTCACACATGCTAGGCTAGTGCTCTATCACTGAGCCACAACCTCAGCCCCAAGATCTTTCATTTTATTGGTTCATTTTATCCTAAATATTTCATTTTATTTTGTTGCTAACATTTGTGGGGTGATTTATTCTTTTCTTTTTGATAATTTATGTTAGTATATAGAAATGCTACTGATTTTTGTAGTGTCAATTGTATTCTTTATATTAACTTTGTTGAATTTATTATAAAATTGTTTTGATGGAGGCCTAGGGTTTTCTATATATAAGGTCATGTTATCCGCAGAGACCACCATATTGCTTTTAATCTAGGAATGTATTATTTTTAATCCCCTCCTCATTTTACGGATAAAGAAACAGACCCAGAAAATATAGGCAACTTGGTCGAGTAGCAGAGTTGGAAACTGTACATCTTGAGTGTGCAAAGTTTATTGTGCTACATTAATAGGAAATCAAATTGCATACCCAGTCAAATCTTGTTAAATATTCCCTTAGGTATCACTTTCTTTGGTATCAGATTTCAAAGTAGTAATACACATTTTATAGCACATCCGTTTTTCATAATTTTGAAGTATCGTGTCATGACTTGAGGACTTGCTTCATCTCCATTCAATTCTTCCAAGACATGATTCCAACCAGACAGGAACTATTTCTTCTTTGAGGGGGTCTAAATAGCAACTAACAGTCTATTGCAGTGAATAAATATTTAATGAAGATTGAATATTTCCTCTGTAATGGATCAATTACTTTTGTTGATTCTCTGAGGAAGGCTTTTTTTTTTTAATGTCCTGTGATAGGGTAAGAAATTTATTTTCCTGAATGTTATCAGTGCCAGAGTGCGCATCAGTGATACAAAAATTCATGTCCCTTAGGTTTTCCTTTGCTTATTTTTCCTAGTTTAATTTATATAATTTGAATCTTTATGTCATCTCAAATATAAACCCTTGATCTGATAGCATGCAATAGTCATTTGCTAAAAGGATTGGATTTTCTAGGGTTTGTGATATTTGAATCTCTGAAAATGAAAAATATTTGCTTACGAGGTATAAGAATGTTTGTGATGGATTTTTTAATGAAAGAAATGTATTTTTAACTGATAAATGACTTCAAATAATTCTTTATTGTCAATTGACAAAAATTTGCATTTTTTATATTTTTAATTATAAGTCATATACTTATTTTTCTTTTTCTTAAGATTTTGTTAATTGCTCTTAGGAGTAAATGAAATACACTTATCTTTGGAGTCTCTAAATTTGTGAAGTTAGTGAAATAACTTGAAAATTTTCAAGTTGTACAATTGTGATCACTTTAGGAATCATTTGGTCAGGTTATTAATATGGCATTCAGATGGAACTTACCAGAATAAATTAGAGAAATGAACTCCTCTCATTTAAATAAAACAGAAAACATGAACAGGTAGGAAAAAGAATGCATGTTCTTTTTATACTCTTCTCTAGGAAGCAAGTGAACATTATTGTGAAATAGATCAGTCACACCTAGTAACAAGATATCCTCTATTTTTAAGAAATAACTTCACTATATTTAACATTTGATAAATTTTGGGACCTAATCTAAATAACTATTAACATTGATCACTATTTGACTAGAGGAAAACTGTTTGTGAGGTGACAGTTATAGTACATATTTGATAACAAGGGTAGAATAAATCAGTTAAATCATAATGGTCTGATATCTGACTTTAGGTCTTTTTGACCCAGGAGTCGTGACCTGTGAAAACTCTACTTTTTTGGATTTGTTAAAACATTTTACAGTGCAAGGATTTAAATTTAGATGAATGCCACACTGCAGGAAGTTGACTGATATGGTTCAAACAAAGGATATCAAGGTATAAACTGGGAAAATTTTAAGAAGTTCTGATAACAATTAACATATGTGAGAAAACAGAGCTATAGTTAGGAAGTTCCTTTTCTGCCCCAACTTATAACAAAAAGCACCTACAGTTTAACATGGTGTTTGCAATGTTCTGATTACTCAGCAGCATTCCATGTTGTGAAATCATTGCCAAGAAAATGTGCCCAAATCTTGAGTTTCAGACCGTTCTTGATTCTAATTGTAAGGTATTTCAGATCCCAGGCTGCGCAACTGAAGGTAGAGGCTTGGGGGAGGGTTTGAGTCAGGGAGGGGAAGCTTCCTAGACGTTACAGCTCTGTCCAGAAGCCAAATGGGAGATAAATCACTGCTGGCCACCTCTCTTATTATTGAAATGGTTCAGCCCTAGGGTTTAACTGAAGGACTAACAGGGTTTTGAAGTGCAAATAGGATGGTGAAGGGTAAACCCTTTTAGGGTTTCATTTTGATGGATTTTTTTCCTGTGTGGATTTCTGGCACTGACTGTGATCTGGAAAGGGCCCTTAAAAAAGAAAAGTTTTGTTTTGTTTTTGATCAGTCAGGCAATAAGAACTTTCCACAGGGGTATACTTTTCCTGCATGCATATTGATCCTATTGTGTTTAAAAGTAGATAATTTAATTGGCTGTTTGTTTGTGTTTTTTGTTTTTGTTTTTTGTTTTGAACCTTCTGCAATGGAGCTGTCATTTCAAGGTCATGTCTCTCTCTTGGTATTAATGCCAAAGTTCGAGAATGTTGAACAATGTGATACTTTTGAATCAAGTTTTTGACAGACTACTTTAGGTTAGTATGTGTTATAAGAAATTCTTCTAGTTAAAAACTAAGTTCATATCAAGATCAACTCTTTTACAAAACAATGAGCGTTCTGTTATTTAATCTTTTTCCATTGAGTTATATAATTGTACATATTCATTTAATTTTTCATATGCCATTCTATGTGTACAAAATGAATCAAGTTTAAAAACAAAATTATGAGATTGTGAAATACTGTACTACATCATTTGCAGAGATACACTGAAGTGTTTGAGGAAATAGGAGAGACATAAAAAGTTTAAATAAGGGGATATGTTGACTTATCAAATTGGAAAATTTTATTTTACCCACCCCAAATATTTCAAACACAATAGATAAAATGTCTTTTAAATGTTATATATACATACATATTTTTAAGGGGGAGGAAGGGGAAGGAGTCATTGATTCCAAAGAAAAACAACTGTGTACAAATTTAAAGGTTTTGTGTGCAAAACTTAATGAAAATACTTTTACTAAACAATTGCCATTGTAAATGCTCATACTTCTTAGAAATATTGTTGATGGAACTTTTCTTGAGAATTCTGGCTCTTTGAGTATAATATACATATATATTTGCATTGTGTGCCCTTTTTGAGAATAATATATTTCCCTGCAATAGAGGTTTTCTTCTGTATCACTTGAGGTCTATAGTAAAAGCGATTGTTAATCTCCATAATTGACATTGATCACACAATGTTTTTAATTGACCTCCAGGTTGGTTTTTGCTTTTGTGTTCTTCAGAATTTTCCCTTTTTGATATCTGAATATTAGAGTACTATTTATTTCCTACTGCTGTGTGATGAGTTTAAATAAGATGCTTTAAACAACAAAACCCAAAACCCTAGATGGCATGAGGCAGAGTCCCCTCCATCTACAGCTTCCCTGTCATTAGTTTGTGACTGGGAGACGTTCATATGACCTTCCCTTTGTTAGAAGAGAGATCTGCCCTTCCCAGAATCCTCTTGTTAACTGTCTTTTTAACCCAAGTTGGAGGTTGCCTGATGAATGAATGGTGAATAGTGAGGTTTTTTGTTTTTTTAATGAGCCACACATATTGTTGACATTGTGTTACACATTGCTTTTTAATTTCTAACGTGTATTTAATTTGCAAAGCATGCATGTGTCTTTCATTGCAGTAGCATTGAGTCAGCATTTCTGAGTCCAGATATTGCTTTATGCAAACAAGAAGGGTCAGGTTTAAGAATGCTGAATCGAAGTCTTAGATTTCCTGAAACACACATGTAAATGAATTTCACTTTGAATATCGTTGAATAAAAGAATATACTTGAGAGCGACTTCTTTTCCCAAGAACTTTTCTTGCCTCTTGGCAAGTGAATTGCCCCAATATAAAAGCATTGATGGGGGGAAAGTGAGTTACAGAGTGAAAAGGCAATCCACAAATAATCACTCTTTTCTGCCTTTGATTGTGTCAGATTTTTTTTTTGTGTGTGGCAATTGTTTTCTTTCTCGCTTAGAAGAGGTTTATGGTCCAATGTCTGTCAAGTCAGCTCCTGTCTTAAGGTTGCAGTTGTATTTCTCTCTGGAGTTCCTGGAGGTGATGTTATCTTTTGTTCACTCAGCAGTGTGGTCGTTCCTGAGAGCATCTGTCACTTTAGGCATTACAAGATGGATGGGTCTCCAGTGAACTGCTGGTTGAAGCAAATGGTGAAAATAAGAAAAGACAAGGGGTTTCAGGGTCTGCAGAGAGGACAGACAACAAGGAAACACTGTTAGAAATCAAGAGTAAGCTGAGCAATAGAGGAAGAGAGCAAAGATGGATCAGATGTCATTTTATAAACATCTTGGGAATCAGAATCTTTTGGTGGCTATCGTGATCTGAGAAGGACATCTGCATCATGGTAAACGATTCTGTGCTTCATATTTGCAAAATGTGTTTGGACTTTTTTTTTTTTTTAAGTCTGGGGAAAGTGTTGGGAAATAACAATAATGGTAGAGAATGTTTTGGATGAGGATTTTGCTGTGGGTTAGTTGTCTTTGAAAATATTCTTTAAATTAGATTAAAATTAAACCTTTAGACTTTGGTTTTCTTTTCTAAGCAACTGAAGAATTGTAGATATTAAAATGTTTGAAAAGTTTTGGCCATATAACTAACATGTTTACTGTTTTCTGAATGCCTTTTGGTATTTGGGGAATCCTGAAAATTCTATGCTTATGCTTGAAGAAGGCAAGGGGCAGATTTTAAATTATTTCAAGTAACTTCCAATTTTCATTTAATGGACTCTTTGATCAAAGAAAGAAATATAATTGTTACTGATCAGAACAAATTGGAGATTTGTATTGCATTCATTTTGTTGGTGAAGGTCAAAATTTGTATGCTGGCCAATACAAAGTCCCTTTCTGTATATGACAAGGAACAGGAAAGGAGGTTGACTAGGGAGTAAGAAAGGGGAAAGAGGATGATGTAATTTAAAAAAAATGATTTTGTCAAACTTTTGGCATTGTCCATGAAAAAGCCATAGGTTGAAAGGCAAAGAAATTAAGATGATTAGAAGCCTTAAGCTATACAAATGGTAGAGTATCTTCCTTCTCTATGGGTGTAAATAATAGATGAAAGAGTAAGAGTGACAACAAAGGATCAGGTCGTTTAAGAGAATGTGTGCAGCCTGAATAGGGGTCTGTGGCCGAGGGCCAAAGGTCTTAGCTTTGGGTGTAATTAGAAGAAAATACAAAAATGTCATTACTAGCAGGTGAAGTGTGCAGCACGTGGCCAAAAATTAGCAATTTTAGACTCCAAAGCTATTGGAATTGGATTACTGACCTTTTTAAAAAAAAAATCATTAAGGTCCTTGTGGAGTCATATAGTTTTCATTGGCAGTAATGCAGTTTGACCTTGTTGACCATATGGGGTAATCTTGGGTTCGGCTGTAGGTAGCAAGGCTCCTGACTCAGAAAAGATGTCTATTTGTGTGTGTGTGGGGGGGGGGAGTTTGTGAATTTGAAAATCTAGGTTCTGCATTTTTAATTATTCTTTTGCATGAAGACATTCTTCTGACAGTAAGGGAGGTAAGATAAAGGTTTTTATTTCAGAATTTTAAATGGTTCTTTTCTCTTTCAAGTTGGCATAATGGAAAGTAAAATAAATACCATTTCTTTAGAAAACATAAGGTAACATTTCTTTAAGTATTTTAAGTGCTAGAAATATTCACAATGAAATTAGTACATGCTTAGAAAAATCTTTTGTTTCCTTTTTAGACACAGAAACAAAGGACTAGAAATGCTTCTAAATTATGTACAAAAATCAATGAGACCATTTTTTTTCACTTTGTCCTTTATGACTATATGTCCAAATTTTCCATGCAATAGTTTATATGGACCATAATCTACTTAGTGAAGAGAATAATAGGCACACTAGTTCGCAACCAACTATATGTAATTGTAATTAATATCTTCTAAGAATACAATGCTCAAGAGGGTAGGAAACAGTAGGTCTTTTCCTTCTTACAGGCTTTCTTCTTGGAAATTAAACCAGTAATTTCAAAAAGAAAAATAATTTGTGTTGATGTTATGTTTCACATTTTTGACAGTTGAGTAGATTAATTTTGACCAGGTGTCAGGGATTATAAAACATTCAAACTCCTTAGAATAAGAAAATTGCCTTATACTGGTTTCTAAATTAAAATTAAAATATTCTGTGGGCTTTTACCATTATGGTAAATGTCTGTCAAAAATGCAGACTAGATAGACTTATCTAACTTACATTCAGTGGGGGCAGAATCTTAAGAACAACAGAAAATACTTTCAAGTTCATATAATCAGGAGGAATTATTTGTTGAGTATTTAGGAAGAAGGAATTATCTGTGAATTTGCCAGTTATGATGTATATGGAGTTGTACAAGACTTTGATAATCATTAATTTCTAATTGTTATTTTTATAGAATTATAGGTAATTATAGAATATAAGCATCTGTAAACTATTTGTATGTATATATTTTTATTTTTTTATGTTTTCACAGGTTCAGAAAAGACCTTAGCAAGTTGTATTCTAGGCAACAAGCTCCCTGGAAGTGTTGACGCCCAACTTAATCATGAATGTGATTCAAAAATGTTAATAAACAAACCAAGGTATTGTACACTTAATTATGTCCCCCCAATCTTTCAAGATCAAATTTGTCTTAGGAAGGTGTATTTAGAATTTAAATAAAGCTAATTTGTTTGGTCCTTAAACTGGTTAAGCAGATATTTCTATGAACTTCTACTTTCTCTCCATGGTATTTGCCTTTCCCCTTCTCTCCCTCTCTACTCCCCCAACAAAACTTAGTGAGCAATGCTTTTTTTCCCCTACAACAACCTCTATATTCCCTGTATGCCTAAATTAAGAAAATAAGAATTCAGGTTTTTATTTTTTTAGTTGTAGATGAACACAAACCTTTATTTTATTTATTTATTTATTTATTTAATGCGGTGCTGAGGATCGAACCCAGGACCTCACGAGTACTGAGTAATCTGCCACTGAGTCACAATCCCAGCCCAAGAATTCAGTTTTTTTATTCCCTTTTGTTGTGATTTTATCTTTCAGATTTTCTAATGAGAGGAACTTCTAGATTTGGGCTACTGTAGAAAAACCCAAACTGTTTCTAATAACTACGTATACTTTATATTTGTCTCATATAACACTATTCTGAGATGTATGTTGTAGACTCCTTAAGAGTTTTTTACTGGAATTTATGAAGGAGGAATATCAGATTTGCCAGTTATGATGTATATGGAATTGTATAAAACTTTTAATTTAGAAAAGGAAAAAAAGATACTGCTTTTTTTCTTCTTCTTCTTCTATGTCAGAGAAAATCAAAAGCTTGCTTGGGTTTGAAAATGTAGGGTTACTCTTTTAGGTAACTCTTCTCTATCATGAGGGACATAATCCAAGACCTTCTCTCTCCTTTTGGAAGTTACAATGTGCTTAAATAGCCTGGCATTTCCAAGAGAGGCCAAAGATCTTTTCCTCTTTTATGACCTGTTGTATCCTTTTGAGGCCAAAAAGAACAAGAGGGTCATTGCCACTTCAGCCTGGTCCCTGTTTGTTCCTTCATGGTGACCATGCAGATACCGAAACCTAGTGTTGGCTTAACATTTGGGCCTGGAACATCTGGAAAATGGTCAGAGAGGGAGAGGAGGAGGCAAGAGAGAGAACTGTTGCATTTTGTTTCACCAGGTGCTGGGAGGAAGCAACATTAGCCTTTTTGATATGGGAGGCAAATTCTGTGGGCCCTGGAGTTAGGCTCCAACAATTGACGAGGTCAAAGGACAGCTGAGTGGGGTCAGTGAGACACCATGGGGTGTATTTTGTTACTTAGTAAAAGGAGCAGCCTCCTAAAACCTTAAAGGATTCTCTTGAAAATCTGTGTTGTGAAAAGGTTTTATGAGTCTCATGGCAAAAACTCCTGATTTATCTAAGGAATGCTCGCTTTTGTCTAATGGAAGGATAATCTTTACCAAATGTTGGCAATGACTATAAGAGTCAATATAGGACTGAAAGAACAGTGTGGGTTTGAAGTGTACTTTACTTTCCAAAATGTTTATCATTTTAATGTTTCTGTCTCAGTGAACAATTTTGCACTGTTGAAATATCACCTTTTTCTTTCCCAGGAGCATAAAGCGGGGGGTGAGAGTAAGGAATGAGTTTACATTAATTTAAAAATAATTCTACATACTTTTGATCTTACCCATATACGGGTTATTATGAAACCTTTAAAAATTCCAAAATATGTTAACTCTAAAAAGTTTTCTTTGAATTTAATTTATAAAGGAAATAAATGGCACATGAAGTATAATGTTTCTGGCTTCCAAATCTTTTAAAAATTTTCTTTGGTGGTTCTGGGGATTGAACCCCTGCTAGGCAAGTGCTCTTACCACTGAGCTACCTATCCCCAACCCCAGCCCTGGCTTCTGGATTTATATGTATTTATATATTTTTTTAGTTGTCGATGGACCTTTATTTTATTTATTTATAGGTGGTGCTGAGAATTGAACCCAGTACCTCACACATGCTAGGCAAGCACTCTACCACTGAGCCACAACCCCAACCTGGCTTATGGATTTTTACATTTAGTTGTGGATAATTGATATATGGGGGGTATCAGCTGATGACTAACCTTAAATTTGTGTTTCTCACACAATGTGTTTCTCATACATTTTGTAAAAGAAAATCAATGTCAGAGTCAAGAATAGAAAATAAGTAATATAGGTCTGGGGATGGAGCTCAGTGGTAGAGCATTTTGCCTAACAACACATGAGAGGCCCTGAGTTCAATCCCAGCACCATGGCAGGTAAAAAGCAATATAATACAGAATTTTTCTCTTTGAAAGGAAATGGAGAAGGGGGAAAATTATACAAGTTGTGAAAGTTTTGTTTGTCACAGCCCATGACCTCAGGAGACCACTTATATGATTGTGGATACCTTTGAAAGATGTTAGGCACCTGGCAAATGGATAGTGAAAGGAGACTGATAGAGGGATTTGGCAGTATTTTGATACTCCAATTTATACATTACGTGTATGTACATATGCATATATAGAAAGAAAGCATATATGACAAAATGTATAGTAAGGAAAAAAGATAAAATGATGAAGAGCATACAATAGGCTTTGTTAAACATTTTCTAATTTATAAATTAGCATTACAGTTATAATTAATATACTTATTAATAATGTATGTGATTTTTTCATTCCTTTTAAAATAATTACTTCTGTGAAAAGGGACACACACATAAATGTGAGGCTTAGCACACAGTGTGCTATTTTCTCAAGATTAAAGCACCTTTCAACAACTAATTTAGAAACCTAAGTGTAGTGACTGATAATTGCCTAGAGAAAACCCCACAGCTGTTTTAAGCAGTACTGAAATTGTGGTGAAACTGACAAATACAATTAGCAATGTTAATAAGACAAAAAGATGAACAGACGGGCAGATGACAGAATGGAAAGATAAAGGAGGAGTAGCGACAAATCCATATAAGAAAATAGTGTTTACAGTTGCTTTGAATTTCCAGCTCTTTTTCTTTTAAGCTACATCTCCCTCTTCTAGGACCCTCTGAATTACAGCAGATCATGTTTCACAAGTTAAAAAATTCAGATATAATTTGTAAAGGTCCAAACTCATCTGATTTGAAAGAAAACAGTTGTTATGTGGTAGTACCCTAGATAAGTTGTTGGATTTTGCTCTTCTAAAGCACAATTGAATATGCAGTGATTTTAATTTTTTTTTAGTTGTAGATGGACACAATACCTTTATTTTATTTATTTGTGTGGTGCTGAGGATTGAACCCAGTGCCTCACACATGAGAGGCAAGGGCTCTGCCACTGAGCTACAACCCCAGTCCAGAATGTGCAAGGCTTTTTAAAAGTCAATTTTAAATGTATTTCTATTTTGCTGTAATTACTGAGTGTCATTCTTGAGTTAACCCCTCTTCACACTTACAATTCTTAGTCATCCACGTGCATTACAAATGGGACTGTTTCGGATTTAGTGATCCACCAAAAACCGAATACAGTACAAACCCAAAAAACCCTGTAGAAGTGGTTGAGGCATTAATACTAATTATAGCCCACTTTCCAAACAATCACAGGAAAATTAAATATGGCTAGTTAGAGAAATTAGGTGTGTTCTATGAAAAATGTAGTTATCGATGCCTTTTTCACTATAATTTTAAAATATCAGTCGAAATTGAGAAAATTATTGTAGTAGTATCTTTCAAAATTCTACTCTGCATTTGGGAAATTAGTTTTTGCCTCTGGTGTTTTATGCAGATTTTAATGATTGTTGTGATAAATCCCCAGAAGTTTGTTCTCTGAAACCACAGCGACTCTAAATTCTCTCTGCGGCAACCTTGATGGATGTGGTGAGCCACACTTTGGAAGCATTTCTCCTTATTTAATGTTTTCTGTTCTGGATTATTGACTCTTCTCCCTGTTGAAAAATTGGTCTCTGGTGACATGGTAGAGGTCACACGTTGCCTATTATTGTTTTGCTTCTTTGATCTTACTCAGGGATTGCCTCTGGTAATTATGCTAGTTCCAGAGAGTCTTGACAAGATGTGTTTATTTTACAGAAGAATCTCTGGCATTTCAAGGAAGAAAATAAAGATTTCCAGTAGTAACATGCAACTCTTTGTTATAAAGGAAAAATAGCATTGCATTTCATCTTTAATTATGATAGTTTTCAATAATTATTATGAAATATATCACAGTAATTATTTCTACAATAACACATTGTGTATCAGGAAGTATTACTAAAAATGGTAAATTTTAAAATTAAGTTACTAGGACTGGGTTTTGATTTCAGTATATAAAGTATTTTTGGCTTCAGAAGCTATCAAAATGGATTGGTCCCCATTCAAATTTACAGAACTATTAAAAGAAGTTGAAAAATTTTCTTTTAATCTGTTTGCATTTTCTAGAGATTTCTAGCAAGAAGGGTGAATAAAAGTGAAATAAAATACCAGTTTTGAATGCATGGTTAGCTTTGTGCTTTTTTCAGAATGTACTTGGTCTCTTTGGACCTCTTTAATGTATAATTGGATAGGACACAAAAGCTCAATCTATTCATTTTTTTAAAAACTCAATTCCTTCCCTTCTTGCCTTTGACAGTCTGGAGATTGAACCCAGGCCTCAAATGAGTGCTCTTACCACTGAGCTACACTTCCAGCCCATTTTAAAAAAATTTATTTTGAGAAGGCTTCATTAAGTTGCCTAGGCTGCCCTTGAATTTGCAATTCTCCTGCCTCAACCTCCCAAGTAGCTGGTATTATGGGTATGTGCTTCCTCATCTGGCTCAATTTAAAACCAATATTTTTGGGCTGGGGATATAGCTCAGTTGGTAGAGTGCTTGCCGTGCAAGCACAAGGCCCTGGGTTCAATCCCCAGTACTACAAAAATAAAGAAATAAATAAAACCAATATTTTGTTTTAAACAAAATATTTGCCCTCCCAAATTCACAATCTAACAATGGAGTTAGAAAAATACTAGGTAGGGCCCACAATATAAATAATTGAGTGACAAATGTCAATTTAAATGAATAAATGAGGCTAGGGAGTTGCTTAGTGGTAGAGCGAGTGCTTAGCATGTGCAAGGCCACCAGGTTCAATCTCCAGCACCAAAAACTAAATAATAAATAAACGAGATGCTAAGAGAGCACAAAAGAGAGAGAACTGTGAATGAGCATTTGTTTATAATTTCAGATTATAGAGTCAATGAGAACTTCCTAGAATTGTATTTGCTTTATTTGTCCAGGAGTCACACGTTATCACTCACTTCTGAATTTGGTGTGGGGATGGGAGGAGATCTGAGAATTGAATCCAAGGTCTTGCATATGCTAAGCATGTGCTCTACCACTGAGCTGCAGCCCCCACCCCTATCCAGTGAATATTATTAATAAAGAAAGAATATACAATCAGTGATGCAATAGCAAATTATTTTCTTACAAGAAGTCAAATAATTTTATTGTTATAAGGAATAATAATAATCTCTTCTATATGCTGATCTTACGTATGAAAAAACTAAGCTTGCAAGGTTAAGTGATCACCAGGGATATAACCAGACCTCTTAACCTGTCCAATATGTTAGCTACCTACCACATGTAGTCATTTAAATTAATTTCAATTAAATAAAATTGAAAATTTAGTTCTTCAATCACTGTAGCCACATTTCAAGGGCCCAACTGCCATGTGGTTTGTGGCTACCATATATTGCATAGTGCAGATATAGAACATTTCCATCATCTCAGAAAATTTTATTGATCAGTACTGCTCTTGGTGTCAAAGGTTACCCCATGATTCATATATATGATTGTAAATCTCTTAATAAGTGATTTGTACATAGTGCCAAATAGCAGCTTTTGGAACTATTGATGGTCATTTGTTGTGAACAATGCCCCAAAATCTCCTATAGTGCCTAATGCATTCAAGGGAAAAGGCACATCTTTTCTTAGTATCTTTAATGTAGCACAATGCTAAACAAACAAAAAACTACTGTTACTACTAACATAACCATGCTAGTCACTATTCTAAAAATTGTATAGATACATATTTTCATGTATTGTTATGGGAACCTATGAGATTGATAGTCAATTCCCACTCTACAGATGAGAGATTAAGTAACTTACCCAGTATCACACAGGGAGTGATGGGGTAGGATTTCAGTTACGGTCAGTCATCTGACTCCAGAGCCTATGTGCTTAATCATTAGAATTTCTGTAAATGCTGTTTGACTGGAAGGATGATTATTAAAGTTTGGAAAGTGAGTGACAGTATCTATAAAAGACAAAGGTAGCAAAACATGGAAGTTATATACTGTTGTGTTTTTTTTTTTTTTTTGTACTGTTGCTGGTACATTGTCAATAAATTGTGACTTAAAAATATTACTCTTGAAAAAAAAATAACTGCACACACACACAAATAACTGCACACAAACAGACCATACCACCTTTGCTTTCACCTTTTTGTTTTTGTTTTTTTTTTTCAACTTCAAACATGTTTTTTGTGGGGAAAACATGGACTTTTGAGTTTTTTTTTTGTGTGTGTGTGTGTGTGGTGCTAGGGATCGAACCCAGGGCCTTGTGCATGCAAGGCAAGCACTCTACCGACTGAGCTATCTCCCCAGCCCACTTTTGAGTTTTTTGAATCTAAGTTCCACTATTTCAAAACTGGATGACTGGCTTGTTGCAGAAACTAGTTCATTTGCTCTACAGACCCATCCCTCACTCGAAATGTGCATGTTGTCTTATGGTTTCATTTAACTTGTTCCTTGATCCTGTAATCAGAAGTTGCTCTCAAAGTTTGACCAGATTCATCACACCCTTTGTCAAGAATACTTCCTAGGGGCTGTGTGTGCCTCCTATCTTCTCTTGGGGAGGCCTTGGTGTCTCACTGCCTCACTTGTACTGAGGCTAAGTTTGATCAGTGGGTTTAAGAGGTGACGACCTGATCTTTCCATTATTAGGTTCTCCATCAACCTTTTACCTAACAATTTCACGTATTATCATTGCATGCATGAATTTTTCATTTGGGGTTGCAGAGTGGTCATTTTATACTTCTATCATTCTTTGCACCTCTATTAGCTGGAATTCTTCACTAAAAAATAATCACTATCTGAAAACCATAACTGTTTGATTACTTTGAAGTACAGAAAGAGCAAGGTAAATGCTATCCTCCTTTTTTTTTTTCCTAGTTGCACTCAATTCATTAGGTGTTTTGTTTTGTTTTTCTGTTACTAAGACAGTTCTTTCTTTTTCTCCTTGAGTAGCAAAATTAGTCTTTGAGTTTTTATATTTTTAGTGTATTTTGGCCAATTGCATGTGTTCTCTGTTATGTTCAGTTTCTCTAATCTTTGACCTATGGGAACTCTTCATCTGGACTCCTGTGTGTTTGGACATGACCCATTAGTTCTTGGTAACATTGCTTTTCCTTTCCATTTTTGAGACAAAAGGAAAATTGAGAGACCACGGAAGCATTAGCAGGCACCTATTCCCAAGCTGCTCTTCTTTTCACTTTTCCAATGTACTTTCCTGAAGCCACCAGAGTCTTTACTTCCATCCTTCATCCACAATATTTCCTTCTGTGGAAAAAGGGAAAAGAGCAGAAAGACACCCAACCACAATATCATGGTGGTTTGTGGTTGGTTCCATCTGCATTTTGAGCAATAAATTAGTGGTGCAGAAAGTGCCTATCTTGTTTATTGTTCCTTAGACATTTCCTTAATATCACAAGCGTGTCTGTTAGTCTCTCAGAGGTCTGTTACGTCATAACAAAACATTTAATAATTTTTGTCCTTTTGTAATTTTACAATCAATAATGAAAATTTGGAAAACAATGTAAAACAGTCTCATAAACTTGTTTTCAATCAGATACACAAAATAAGCATATAAGGGAAATCACAAGTCTGCTTTCTTGGTACATTTGATTTAATGACTAAATCTGAAAAACATTTTTCCTTCTTCTATTTGACCCTTCTATTTGACATTTTTCCTTCTTTTATTCACACACTGACCTCACTTCTGTCAGTTGTCTTTGAGATTCAGAGGAAAGGAAGACTGGTAGACTAAGTGGCTAATGCCAATAATTTCAGTGACCCTAAATGTTATGGCATATGATATTTAGAATATATTAATTGAAAAAGACTTCTTTTGAACTCCACTCTTCTTTGGATAGCCTTGGCCTGTCAAGGGAAGAACTCCATAGTCAGCACAAGAGAAGTTTGGGGTCAGTTCCATAATCCTTTTACATTCTCATTATCATTACCATTTTAAAAATACTCAGTTGTAAATGTGAAATCTAAAACAAATGTAGATTTTTCACAATATACTTATTAATAAATGAAATCTATGGAATGAGTTTAGAGATAACTTACTTCAATACAATCACCTTTGTTTTGGAAGGGAAGAAAATAAATAAAATACCCAATTGTGTTTTTATTTGAAATAAAGACAGCTACTTTATTTTACTATACCAAGTCTGAGCAGGGAATGGATATTTTCCCTGGTCTTCACCTGAATATTTCTAATGCTCCTGTAAGGATTATGTATATCTTCTGTGAAACTCCATTCCCCAATTTTATGTTGATTTAATATTTTTATTCAAAGCAATATTTATTTGCCCTCTATATATATATCTGTCATATTACCTCTTAAACTATGAGAGGAAGGAATTGAGATTATATGCTTCTTCACTTATAATTGGGCCCTTCTTTATTAAACTAAAAATATCTCTTGGAGAATGTAGGTTATCAAGATATTCAATAATGGAAGGAAGATAACTTGTTGGGTTGGTAATAGATTAAGAAGAAGCAAGATTTCCAGGCATTTGGTGCTCTAGAGAAAGGCTAAAGGTCCACCTTTGAAGTTATTCCATTGTTCATGGATAAGAAATCCCTTGGTTAATGTGATGTTAGTTTCTGGTAGTTCCCCACTTTCCACCCATTAGCAAAATAGAAAGGTAAAGTGACTGTTGGATTTTGACTTAGATAAAATAGTGGCACAGCATATTTCTTTTCCAGCACCCACCCTGTTTTGATCATGTGTGGTGCTGTTGAAAAATACATTGCATTTGAACTTTAGACATTTTAAATATTTATACTTGTACAAGTGGGAAATCTTAAGAGCTTAGCCAAAGAGTTGGTAATTTACGACAATTTCATATGACAGTCTTTATAGATTTTCTTCTATTTACCTTTTTTTTTTTTTTTTTCTTTTGGTACGAGGGACTGAGCCCAGGAGTACTTAGTCACTGAGCCACATTCCCAACCCTTTTTGTTTTTTATTTTGAGACGGGGTCTTGCTAAGTTGCTTAGAGCCTTGCTAAATTGCTGAAGATGGCTTTGAACTTGCAATCCTCCTGAGTCAGCCTCCTGAGCCTCTGGAATTACAGGTGTGTGCCACTTCACCCAACCCATTTGCCATTTTTAATTGGGTGTAGTAATATACCCAACTTTTTTTGGTACTGGAGATTGAACCTAGGGATGTTTTACCACTGAGTCATATCCCCAGCCCCTTTTATTTTTTTATTTTGAGACAGGATCTTACTAAGTTGCTTAGGGCCCCGCAAAGTTGATGAGGCTGGCCTTGAACTTGGAATCTTCTTTCTACCTTATCCTCCTGAGTTGCTGGGATTACAGGCATGCACCACCACACCCTGCCCTAGGTTTTTTATTACCTGTTTTGAGAAAGCCAGCATAGGATCCTGCCTTTTTCCTGCAAATCATAGGAATCTCTAATAAGACTTTCATAAACCCAGCCACTCTGATGAAAATCACTGTATACTACTCACTGCTACCAGGAAGTTCTTTGCTATGTTAAGGCAATTCAGTGGCACCAGAATCTCCTATGGGATTTTCATGTGTAGGTCTGGGAAACTTAAAAGAGTAGGGTTTTGGACATGTTATCCATCACCAAGAGGTATCTGCTCCAAGTTGGCATGCTGGATCATGACTTTCTTTCCTGGTGTACAGGCTCCTTCTGGACCAAGACCTCCAGGGACTCCCTCCAAGGAGTCAATCCGAGTTGGCATTCCAGATGAGGTTTAGTATCAGTTCCCCTCCTTGATGGGAGAAGTGGAACTAAGATATTCTGAGAATTACCTGTCTTGAAATGAGATTTTCCAAGTTGAGCCTATATAGTAGGAGTGCAGGATTAGCCACATGTGGCTCCTGGCCTTCCAGAGTGATAGTGGGCAGGGCATTTAGCTTCTCCAAGCATCAGTTTTCTTATTTTTGTTGTTGATGTTGTTTTTAATTTGTGAAGTTTAAACAAGTCATACTACTTCAGAATTCTGAGGATTAAATCAGATAATTTTTACCAAGGACTTAGTGTACTGTCTAGCCCAATAGTTCTCAAACTTTTTGTCTCATAGCCCCTTAAACTCTTAAAAATTGAGCCTGTAATCTAAGCGACTTGGGAGGCTGAGACAGGAGGATCTTGATTCAAACCCAGCCTCAGAAAAAGTGAGGTGCTAAGCAACTCAATGAGACCCTGTCTCTAAATAAAATACAGAATAGGTCTGGGGATGTGGCTCACTGGAGTTCAATCCCTGATACCCACCCCCCAAAAAAATAAATGAGGACCCCATCAAGTTTCTGTTTATGTAGGTTATATGTATTAGAAATTAAAACAAAAAAATTATAAATACTTATTAATGTTTAGAATTATAATAAACCACCCACTATAAATTAAAATAAATGTTTTATGAAAAATAAGAATTTTCTCTCCCCCAAAGAAAAGTTAGTGAGCAGAGTAGCCTATCTGATATGCATTCAATCTGTTGCAGTATCACACATCGTGCAGATTCTGGAAAATTCCACTGTACATCTATGAGAGAATGAGAGTGAAAAAGGCAAATAATATCCTAGTGGTAGTTTGAAATAGTTTTTACTTCATGGACCTCTGAAAGTAACTTGGGGCCCTCAGACCATTTGGGAATCATTGGTGTAGCCAGTAGTTAGCACCCAGCACACTGTAGTTATTATTATACATGGAAATTTTTGTAGCTAGTGAGTACTACAAAAATATTAGTGATGAGAACTCTAATTCATGGCTTCAAAACTTATTATTACTTTCATGAAGGGTCCAAAAAAGATTGTACTTCAGATGAAGCAAAGAAACAACAGTGTTTCTCAAACAAATTCTAGCCCCACATAAGTGAGTACTTTGATTGTAATGGCTCAATTTTTACTTTCAGAAATTTGCTAATTAATTACCATAAAGCTTTCTCTCTTTTTTTCCAGAAGAAAATCTTCTTTTTCTTCAGAGTTATAGATTTTAGTAGAGCGTTGTAATTAGGTATTTACTCTGAAATATCTGACAGAGTTGGTATGGGGTTATGTCAGTTCACCAGTTGTAAAGAAGTGTGGTCCCATTTTTAACCAGGTTGGGTTTTGTGATTGACAGATCAATTTTAATTTACTGTTTTGAGAGCTTTGACTTAAAACATTTATTACCTTTCATTTTAAATGCAAGATCATTTAAAGGAAATTTTTTTTTTTTTTTTTTTTTTTTTTTTTTGCCTTGCTGGGGATTGAACCCAGGGCCTTGTGCGTGTGAGGCGGGCACTCTACCAACTGAGCTGTATCCCCAGCCCTAAAGGAAATTTTTGAAATGGGTTTGGATTATAAAGACCCAAAGGACAGGTGTTATAACAAATAACTTATACAAGTTATATTAACATATATATTATAGTTCACATCTTAATGAGATATATGAATATAGTTTATATTCACAATACATGTACTTTTTAGACATATAACCTCTAACTATATCAATTTTCTCCTTTCTTCCACTTTTTCTTTGGGGCGACTGAGTGTAGACCATGGGGAATTCATATGCTGGGCAACTGAAATCTGCTCGATTTGAGGAAGCTCTCCACAACTCCATAGAAGCCTCACTCCGATGTAGTAACGTGGTACCACGTCCGATTTTTTCCCAGCTGTACCTGGACCCTGACCAGCATCCTTTCTCATCTGCAGGTAAGTTCCTCAATCATATACATTTCTAGGCTCCTTTGAAAAGAAGTGGGGATTCTAAACCCTAGCATCTCTGAAATAAATTGACTAAATATTAGAAAATGCTAGTGTCTCTCCTCAGACATTATCTTTCAGAACTATGAATTTTTCTTCTGATTATTTTTCCATAAGCATCTTTTTATTAAATTCACTTGGATTTCTTTGTTTCTCAGATGTCAAGCCCAAGGTAGAGGATCTGGATAAAGATTTGGTACACCGCTACACTCAAAATGGCACTCTAGATTTTTCTAACAATCTAACAGTTAATGAAATGGAAGATGACGAAGATGATGAAGAAATGTCTGATTCGAACAGCCCACCAATTCCCTATTCACAAAAACCTGCCCCAGAAGGATCTTGCACAACAGATGGTGGGTTTCAGTTTTGTTTTCTTGCTATTTTCCTTCTAATATTGGGTGGTCTGTTTCCAATCATTCCATGCAGTGCTCAAGGCGGGAAACCAGTAATTATGGAAAGAAATGAGTGGTTATGTACTCATTTCCCTTGTCTTCTGTGATTTCACAGCAGATATCTACCCCATCTAATAGATTAAGAGACTAAGATTCACACTTGAATAACTTCTCTGAGAGGACTTGTACAAAGGCAAGTCTAGACAGGTCAAGGTTCTTCCAGTACTCCATGTACTTCCTGCATGCTTGCTACTGTCAAGCTGGGCATGATGATACATGCCTGTAATCCCAGGGACTCAGTAGGTGAAAGCAGGAGGATTGCAAGTTCAAGACCAACCTCAGCAATTTAGTGAGACCCTGAGCAACTTGGCAAGACCCTGTCTCAAAATTTAAAAATAAATAAAAAGAACTGGAGATGTAGCTTAATGGTAAAGTATGCCTGGGGTTAAATCTCCAGTACCAACAACAACAACAAAAAAAATTTTTTTTGCTGTCTTAGGAAACGTTTTAATATTCCCTCTTCCTCCTTCTTTCCATCATCCCAACCCTTAAATAAAAAGAGATAATAGATACTTTATATTTACCTTTTATGTTTATCTTGAACACTTATCTAGTGTAGAGGCAAAAATTATCTTTTATAAATTACAAATATAAAAATGTATGTATGATAAAAATGTAAATAGTTTGATAATCTCATTTTACTTGTGTCAGCTTTCTATTCCATCAAAGTTTAAGCTACATTTTTAGTAAAAACGCCCTGGTTTCTAACATTTTTGGTATTTTGTGGTTTTGGTGATATCGCATCTTAAATTCCACTTTCCTCCCTGAGTTGCTACTTTCTGACCATCAGCCTAATAAGGTGTGGGTTTCACTTTATCCAGATTAGCCAGAGTGCAATTTTTATAACTAGACTGACATAGACCTGAGGTAATGTCAATGTATGAATATCTTGGGGAGAAGACATTGGGAAGGGAAGAAGAGGAGTAAAATCTCAGACAATCTCCTTTCAGAGTTTGAAGTGCAAATAATTTAGCATAAACTAAAGATACAAATATACAAAACCAGATAAGTAGTTTGCATTGTTTGGGCATTTTAGTTTCTCTTGACTTCCCCCAACCCTTCTGAGAATCTGATAAGCAGTAAAGGAGTTAAAATCCCCTACCCAGAGGATGGAGACCTGAATAATGCTCCTGCTAGCTTATCTGAGCCTGATTGACTACAAGTGGTCTCTAATTGGTATCACTGTTTTTTTGAGTTAGGTCTGCCTTGAGCACATCATTATGAATTTGCTTCCACTTTCAATTGATTCCTTTGGCTTAGCATCTCTCCCTCTCCTTCTCCCTCTCCCCTCCACCTCTTTTTATTTAAATAAATACATACTTTTTATTTATTTATATTTATATATTGATTTACTCATTATTGATATAATACAAGTCTTTAAACCTGTAGAGGTGTGGGAAATGACCAGCATTATTTCTACTTATTGACTTTTATATCTATTTTTATGCTGTTTATCTAACTGAACAATCAACTCATAATTATCAAATAACAAACTAGAAGTTGAAATAGTGCTTCCAATATTGTTGAATTCTCATTGTGCATCTTGTTATACTTGAGAATTGAGTAGAACTAGAGTAAAAGCTTTAGGGGATAATTTTTAAATAATTAAATTTTATACCAAAAAAACTGGGGAGAGGTTTTCTGTTTCATGTTATTCTAAGTATGTTTTTAATTTTTCTGTTGAGGTATCTGGCATTGGTATTATTTATAATCAGGTATGGAAAGCTGCTTAGTATCCAGCAAGATAAAAACTAGTGATCTAAGACAGTATTTCTTAAAGTTTAAAACAGGAGAACTTAAGAAGTATACAGGAAGTATAATCATTATTTTAAAGATAAAGGAAGTGCAG
This sequence comes from Sciurus carolinensis, assembly GCF_902686445.1. NCBI lineage: Eukaryota > Metazoa > Chordata > Mammalia > Rodentia > Sciuridae > Sciurus > Sciurus carolinensis. The sequence continues at coordinate 31,894,731 of NC_062227.1, forward strand.
CTTTCTGAGAACAAAAATCTATCCCAACCCAAGCAGGACACTGAAATTCCTATACAATCTGAAAGCAGATTTCTATATCTGGTACTTTAGTTTCTTATATTAGTATCCTTTATACATTTCCCCTTTTAATTCACCTGGGGTGGCATTTAAAACAAAAAGTAGTTTATAATTTGTCTGTGGCTTACCAGCTTTTTCAATCTGGCTCATTCTAAGATAATTCTAAGAATCTTCTTACTCAAAGGGAAAACATCTCTGAGGATTTCCTTATAAAAATGGCAGCAAAATAGGGCAACATTACAAATGCCTGAACTTTGTTGCAACTTGCCACCTTCCCTACGTGGGAAATCCTCTATTTACCTAAGGCTTAAAGGAAGGTAAAGCTATTTTTAGAGGCAATTTAGATAAGCAGATATTAACACCTGATGGACTGCTGGGGGTTACCATTCAGATGTAAATTTTGGTTGCTAATTTCTTATGTAAATTATTGGAATAGTGTAGGTTCCTATCCTGCTGGGAGGCAGTTGATTGTCTAAAGAGGTGAAGGGCAACCAAATTTTAGGCCTTCAAATACTGCTTTGATTAGTTTGTGTTTACAGCTGTTTCAGTAAACTTCCCCTCCTCCCCTTTGTTTACTCTGTAACCTTCAAGTTGGAGATAATTGAAGAATGCAAATTGTTTCTGTGAAGTGAAAACCTTGGCTATTTTCTTAAGAAAATGCAGGTAAAGTTTATAAAGAAGGACCCTCTACTATTAGCGCCGACCCGACCCCCGCCAGTTTTAAATTAAAATTATCTGTTCTACAAGAGCTTTGGTTTTAGGGCAGCATTTTAGTATTTCTCTCAGAAAATGAAATTATTTTGGAGGCAAGTTTGTGAAATTATTTGCATCCCATCTTTTTTTGTGATTAAATAAACAGACTTTGAGCCTTCCTTAGGCAAATCTGAGCCCAATCTACTAGTAGTCTCTAAAGAATGATCACATCAGCCATTCAGAATAACATTAGATGTAATTCAAAATTAACCCTGCAGAGGAGGACTAAGGTTTCTTTTCATTTAATTTGAGGTTTTAGTTAAGATTTAACATTTGATTTTTATTAGCTTAATAATCTGACATATTTCTAATAGTGGGAATATGCAACTACTTGCCACACTGCGTATTAGAAGCCTAAAATCTAATCACATTTCATAGATTCTGTAGTAGCTATCCACTCTTTACAGACATAGCTTATTTTCCACTTAAAAAAAGAAAGAAAGAAAAATATTACTCTCAGCACAATGTTTTTTTTTTTTTTATTTCCTGGGGATTCCTGATGACAATGTGTGTAATTATATCTGATTTGAAACTCAACGATGAGGGTTTGGAAGAAACAATCAGTAAATAGATGTTTACAGCAAAACACCAACATCTTGGCAAGTGAACATATTCTCAGAATAACTACAAACTGAACTGAGGAAGTTTCCCTTCATTTTGTAACCATTTGGGGCCTCAAATTGAATTTTTTCTTGACCCTACTCTAGGCTTGACATTGCCTTCCCTTTTTCTCCTTTTTTTTTTTTTTTTTTTCTTAATTACATTGCCTGTGTGACTTGTATTGGCAAGTAACTAGGGGATAAAAAGATGAAATAGGACTATTTTATTTTACAAAATAGACAATGTTGCTCACAGGGTTCCAGTTTCAGACATCGGGAGCTATTTACATTGGTTCTTGTGTCCTTTTACAAACCTCCATCATTGTGGAGTGGTTATTATTTTTTTAATCATAAAATTGGAAATTTTCTCTTCTGGTCACAGGCACCTCTTGAGATATATTTTTAAGAGAAAGCTAGAACACATAGAATTCAGTCATTGCTTAGTAATTATTATTTTTGACCTCTAGGTGTCCTCATACCATAAATAAGAAATCTCTCAAAGGCGGTTAATACTCTGAACTAGCTGGGCTTCTTCATTTGAACAGAAGATGTAGTCCCTTTTTGCCACAGAAATTGTTCTGAAATATTTCTTCCCTAGAAAATCCTGAAAATTCTCCACACTGTTCTGGATTTTATCCCCATTTAGCCCAGAACCAACATTGTACTTTCCCTCCTTAATTCCACTTTTGCTGCAATAAATTGCTTAGAAATCTTATCAGAAATGTTGCTCTCTAAGCGTGGATTGATTGACTTTGTGGCTTGCAAAAACTTGCATTTTTTTCAAGTGGGGTCTCACTATATTGTGAGGCTGACCTCAAACTCCGGGGCTCAAGTGATCCTCCTGTCTCAGCCACCAAAGTGACTGGGACTATAGGAATATGCCACTGTGCCTGGCTAAAAACTTGAATTTTAAGGACCCATCAGCAAGTATAAGATAGGTGGATGATGATAGTCCTGTGGCTGTCAGGGGCTGGTATATCAAATGCCCCACAGAATTCAGCTCAATATGGGCACAGAGAAGTCAGGTGATACGACCCAACCGGAATAGTCAAGGAAGCAATTACAGAAGAATGGAGGTGGGTGAAACATGAGTCAGTGACCTACTGATGAGGTTGAAGGTGCATCTAATCTGGAGCTAAGAGACCAGAGTTCTGGGTCCCACAGTTTCTGGTTTGTGAATATTTGGCCACGGGCCATTTTCTTAACCTTTTTGAGCCATTTTCTCATTTACATATTAATGAGATTAGAATAGATCAGTGTTCCCCAATCTTTGACTCACAAATCTCTTAGTAATATAGAAACTTTTGAACTCCTTGGGGATTTAAAAGCTAATTCTGTCATTGCATTGCTTGTGATAAACTCTTGGTTTTAAGTAGAAAACATTTATTTTAGATCAGCATAATATACTCTTATATTCATGCAGTACAGGACAAATTGTCTAATTCTGTGATTCAATAATTTCTATTTAGCTGGGCTTGGTGGCACATGCCTGTAATCCCAGTGACTCAGGAGGCTGAGGCAGAAGGATTTTGAGTTCAAAGCCAGCCCCAGCAATTTAGCAAGGCCCCAGGCAACTCAGAGAGACTCTATCTCTAAATAAAATATAAAAAGGGCTGGGGATGTGTCCTAGTGGTTAAACATCCCTGGGTACCAAAAATAAATAAATAAATAATTGTTATTTAATTTGAATTGAATGTGTAAGAAAAAAGCACATTGTATCGAAAATTCAAAAATAAAATGTACTTTATTTGAGGGGAGCCAAATATATTTACATGTTTTCCAGCATTTTAAATAAGTAAAATTCTACTTTTAAAACCAAAGTTCTGTATTTTAGGATTCAAAGGATATATAAATTCATTTTTACGAATTTTTTATTTGACACCAGAGTTCTACATTTTAGGAGTCAATGTACAAATTTATTTTTATAATTATTGTATTTTTATTCTATGAAATGAGGAAGTTTTTAACTACTGTTTGCAGGAAATTTTCTGTTGAATGAAGTAGTGTTTTCCCTCATTATTAAAAAGCAAACTGGACCATAATCACTAAATTTCTTACTTTTATATAACAGTAGGGTTTTTTGTTTTTTTTTTTTTTTTTATGTCCTAGAAGTGTATTGATGCATTTTATCTGACCTTATAATTTGATGAGTAGGTCAGGGAATTAATGTAACTTCCATATCTAGCAATGAGCATATTTAGGTATATTCGTAAAATTGCTTTTTTTGTGTTCATTAACACAATCAGTGTTAGGTGAACTTCTTGTATTTAACCAACAGCCCATTATGAATATAAATTAAGCACTATGTCAATACATGCGATTAATGGGTTGGAAGTGTGACTCAGTGGCAGAGCACTGGCCTGCCCTGCCTGAGGCCACAGGTTCAGTCCCCAGCACTGCTAAATAAATACCTAGAGGATCAATAACAACAATTTGAAATTGTATAATAGCCTAAACCACACGATGATATGGGGTTTGTCTGAAAGAGTTATGAGTTCATTCAGCTGGTTTCAGTAATCCTACATGCATAGACTAAAAGGTCCTCAGTACATTCTGTTTTAAAAATAGGACATTAGAATAATCAATTTGTTTTTAGAAATTAATAATGATGTATATTTAAATTTTGTTTACAGTTCTTATCTCGTAACACCCTTCAGAATCCTTGGGAAGTGGTGATAACCACTTACTGAGAAATGTTGTGCTGAATGATCTTGAGATTCCATGTAACTCAAATGTTCTAAAAAATTTGTAATAATTTTCACAAATTGGTGCATATTTGTGGTTTCCATCTAGTCTGTTCTTTCTAAATTGAGTTGGTCAAAGCTGTACAAAGATTGCATTACTTTTTAGTGACAGGTAGCTCCTCAAGCATTCTATTTTCCATTATTACTGTGTCATCTAAATAGCAAACTTCCCATGTCTTACATCATTGAACATTACTGGACTCATTATGTAACTTTGTACAAGTTCCCTAACCTTTTTGGAGACTCAGTTTCTCTACCTATGAGGAGAAATAATAGAGCTGTTGAGAAAATTAAATAAGACTATATGATATTTACAATGTACCTGGCTTATGATAAGTACTTCAAACATTTTAGCTGCCATCATCATCACCTTCCCTCTCCTCATCAGTTCCTAAGTTCTAAATTTGTGAGTGCTGTCCCTTAATGAGAATGTAAGAAGCAAAATTTGGGGGAGGGTTCATATATCCATAGGCTCTAAGAAATGTTTATAAACCAAATAATTAATAGGGTTCACATATATAAATG